>NC_136517.1:41951449-42301449 GCF_053919585.1 Euprymna scolopes
TCGGCGTTGCCCGGTCGTACAATACGCTTTAAAATGATATTTTAATTCATGCAAATTGCGGATTTATTATTATAGAATCAATAGTCCTTTGTAATATCATATATTTACCAGGAATTAGTTGCCCGGTGGACTAATTGGCACAAAAAAAAATAATGATAATGTCGTTCATTAAATTCCGTCTGTGTTTGTGTACAATATCACGTCAGCTGATATTTGGGCTTGACGATCTTAAAAATAGTCTTTTGATAAAAAAAAATTACTGGGGATTTTTTTACGTTACACCGGCCAAAGTTGCTGCGTTGTAACGTAAAATAAAAAATATAATAAATTTATAACTTAAAATATTACAGCATTAAGAATTGATTACATAATGTTATACATTGAATTTTTAAAAAAATTCTTAATGCTGCAATATTTTAAGTTATAAATTTATATTTTTTTACTAGAATATATTTTCGTTTTCTTTTTCAGTTTTAAACAACTAGTCCTTTACTTTTCCATGTTTAAACTTAACCATATTACTTTTCATGCTCGCATTTTTCTATTGTAATCCATGAGTTCTTCAGGCTCCCAATAAATTCACTTGTTCTTTGTTTAGTTTTAGTCTTATTTTTTTGACCCCATAAGCACATGTAATAACAATGTACGGCACTAGCTTTCATTCTCTCTGTTTCACTTGTTACTTCTCTTTTCGCGACAACAGTGAATTAGTAGCAACAGTAGTCACTGAAGCTTCATTTAATAATCGGTGAAAAATTCATATTGATTAGATTATTACCTAGTGTTGGAGAGATTTTTAAAGAGAGACTACGTCAAAACAAACCTTACATCCCACCACTATTCTGTCCATCGCTAATCTTCTATTATGTAAATGTCACCCGTCTGTTTAAACGTATGTATGTATGTTTGTGCATGCCAGGATTGATGCTTCACTTAAATTAATTGGTCCTTGGTCAATGTTGGGGAAACCCTTCATACTGAGACAATATTTATTGGAGTACTGCCAGAGTGCTCCCTTTGGGGGGGGGATAGTTTTCCTTCACATTAAAAACGACCTAGGGTTTAATTTGTTTTCGTTAGGAAGCAAATAAATACTACGGCAGAAAGCAGGAACCTTACCTGGCCCCCGGCCAAATGTAAAAGCAACGTTCATTTTGCGCATGCGTAGCCACTCCTATGGTTCTTAACTTAATCACCAACTCATTGAAGTTAGTGTCCTCTTTGGCCTGATGGTTAGCGAGGAAGACTAATTACCCCACGATTTTGAGTTCAATCCTACCTCTCTCTACATTTTTATTCCGTTCTGGTGCCAATATCCCCCAGCCGGACAAAAGTTTATGATCAACTCACTGAAATCACTATCCTCTTTTTGATCACTTTTTTCCTCCTTCGCTGTACGGGTTCGAGCCTTCCTGCCTGCCTACTACAACTTTTTTTTTTTTTTTTTTTTGCTCAACACACACCTCCAACACTTCTTTCACGCATGCAAAATATATTTCTTTATATTTGTCTTTGCACATAGAAACATATTTTTTTTTGCACAGACACATATGTATGTGTATTATATAATATATATATATATATATATATATATATATATATATATATAGTCTTTCACACGTATACTTATATGTGTATATATTCTTCCGCATGCTCACATTCATCCATGTACAAATATGTATATGTTACATAATGTATATATTTATTCACACACACATACACACATACACACACACAAACACACACACACACACACACACAAACACACACACACAAATATATATATATATATTTATATATACATATATATATATATATATATATATATATATATATATAATCATGATTTTCTACATCTGCGCGTAAGACTTACCTTGTCTGACAGCGTAAAATTCAAATGAAATTTAATCCTCGTCCGGAGTGTTTATTTGTGCCACCGCACCCGAACTAAGTAGTTTATCTTAGAATGCGAGGCTCACACACACACTATCTTACACACACACACACACACACACACACACACACACACACATACATATATATATATATATATATATATATATATATATATATATATATATATATATATATATATATACTAGTTTAAATATCACAGGACGTAATTCCACTCATCTCTTTCCGACATGTCTGTTAAGACAGACGGATGTAAAGCATCTAAGGTCCGTTCATTTTGTCAATCATTGATTAACTTGGTATCGACTACATCGAAAATACAGAGAATGAAGGTCACCGTCTGTATAACTCACTGAATACTTCAGTCAAGTCAAAATATATTGTCTTCACGGACGTCGCCATGCAGGCGTGCGTTGAGATGATTCCGGATTTACTCTAATAGAAAGCAATCTAACATGCCTCCTTGCATAAGTTATTCAATTAATGAAATTAAGAACTTCATCTTAGAAGATGAAGGGATTTTCTCGCCATCATGACCCAGTAATCAGCTGCAACGTACAAATAGAGGAGACAAAATTATTTGAAGTTTATTACTTAATTATGCTGTGCCTTAAAAACGCATTTTACCTCATTATGCTGTCATCAAATTATCTTTCAGTTATATATCTGATGTCATTTTTAGCTATTTTCATAGACTTCCTTCCTCACAAATCCTGGCTTATTTTTCAGTTTGGCCATCCCAGTAAGCCACTTTCTGATCTTTGTCTAAAATACACCCTGTTTACAATATCACTCCCTTTTGCAATCGAATGGTTTTGTATGAGTTTGTGAGTTTTCGGGTTAGTTGAGTACAATTTGATATATCTTACAGTCGATAAAACAGAAAGAAAGGAAAAGTGTTTAGCCATATCGATATGATGCAGAACATAATCATTTACTTTTAACGTTTTAATCCTTTAATCAACTCCGAATCATAATTATCTCATCAAATCGATGTGCGTGCTTGAATTTACGTAATCCTGTCGGATTGAGATCTGTTACGTTACTAAAACTCAAATGAGTTATTCAATTAAAGAAATAAACACATTGACCTAAGAAGATGAATAATTAATTTTCTATGATCGTCCAGTAAGCTACAAAGTCAGAAAAAGAAGAGAAAGAAATTTTCCCCACTCCTTATCTGTGCCAAAATCAAAAAAGATTCCATGAACGAAGCTTCTTTCTTAGAAGTGCACGCCTGTGGAACTCTGGTCCGGTTGCCTGTTTCCCACCTGACTACAACCTGGATGTCTTCAAGTCCAATGTGAACAAGTTCCTGATGAACCGCCTCCTTAAGTAAGACACTTTATCAGATCTCCAAAACTAACGTACTGTACACGCAATAACCCTTATCCCCGAATGGCTTCCGGGCCTTGATAAGTGGTGACTACCTTGTAAAAAAAAAAGAAAGGAATAGAAAGACTTATTTTACGCTTTTGCTTAATTATATAACGTGATGCTAGCGCATATTAAAACGTTTCTTCTCCCATTGATCTTTGTTTACAACACATCCTATTTACAACATAATATGAAATTTATCCGAACAAATGCTGCCTATATTATTATGTTTCTCTTAGTCTGCCTGTCTGTTCGTTCCACTTTTTCTCGTGAACTACTGGTCCGATGTGGCTGTAATTTGTGTGAACATTTGCTATCCAGCGAACCAAGTATTATTGTATCCGTCCGATGCACAGTTAGGGATTAATATTGATTAGTATTTAATGTAAGATTAAACACAAATTGAACCTTATTTAACCATCAATTTGGCATAAAGCCTTATTTTAAGTCAACAGGCCATAACTTTTTGCCCGGTTTTAGCGGGGTAAAAAAAAAATTCTAGTTAATTAATAGTTATACTAGCAGATGTAATCACTAATATTTAACAAATTTACATGTTGTAACTTTTATTTTATTATTATTATTTTTATTTATTTATTTTATTTTACTTTTTTTATTATTTTTTTTTATTTATTTATATATTTTTTTTTTTTTTGCTAGCAGGTTATCCGTATCCATGAGTTGAGAGAGAGTAGAAACTCGACCCCGTGTTTACTTTCGCTTTATTTTATTATTTACTTCTCATATCCGCGTTGGGTGCTTGTCTACGACTGGGCCTATAAAATAATTAAACACAAAAATTAAAATTACAGAAATTATAAAACCTATAAAAATTAATTATAGAAATTAGCCAAATAACTGTCACGTATGAGTAGCCCTACGTAAGTAGCGATTATGTTAGCTAGTGTGAATTTCATGGGGGTCACATTAGTGCATCTCAGGATAACCTAGATGAAAACTGAATTGTAACCAGTGACAGTTGCGAAAGGAACCGGGATTCAGCGGGTTTAACTCGCCAGACAAAACATTCGATAGAAATAAATCGGTCTTTCGGGAAGGAATACAGATGAGATACGATCGAAGAATGTACAAACGATCTAAGTTACATGTTATCTCAAGACTCTGTCTTAAGAGTATGGTAGTAATCTAAGAAGTAAATAATAAAGCTACAATAGTCTCTCTCTCTCTCTCTCTCTCTCTCTCTCTCTCTCTCTCATTAAGTGATTTCTATTCAATAAACCTTTAAAAAAAACTCAGTAAAGTCTCCTAATATCATTCATGAATGGAAGTTATTTCGCCTAAGTTAATAAGACGAGATAATCGACAACCCTAGATGATCAGAGTCACTTATGAAACACGGTAACGATGAAATAGCTAACGATGCAGAGACTAAATGCCCAGCACTTAAACACCCCGCGCACGTATGTATAAATACTTTATTTGGTTTATTAATTCTTCATGGGTGAGAATATAACACGTGCGGTTTCTCATTGATGAAAACATAACGATGTTTGTGCTTTTTTCCTAAAACAATTCATTTACCTTAAAGAATGAACAATCATTCGATTTAAAAAAAAAAAAATCTTTATCAAGTTTTTTTTTATCATCTTTCCCATCGGAGATATAAAATCTCTCGTGGATAGTAGTCTGTAAGGATGTTAATCACGGTTGGTTTGAATGTCTTGTGCCAGACGTCGCTACGTGGTATGAGTTAATAAGAAAAGTATTAGAGCTTCGAAAACTGCGTTTCGTTAGAGTTTAGCTAGGCTTCAATCTATGGTCTTTCCTGAAAAACATTCACGGCAAACACTCGTCAACAATTCTCCTTTACTTTCTATCTGTGCCAAAATGTAAACGCAAATTCTATGAAAATCTATTTGCTTAGAACTGTCCGTCTGTGGAATTCTGTACTTCGGTCCCGCTTTCACACTGACTACAACACGATTGTCTTCAAGTCCAATGTAAACAAGTCCTTAAATAATCAAATTCTACCCAATTCCCACCAATACCAATCACTGTGCGGTTGTCTCACTGACCACCTTACACTCATTATGCTTTATCCTCGTGTGGCTTTCAGGTCTTGATAAGTGGTAGCTCCTCTATAAAAATATTGAATTATAGAGATTCGAATGTGCGTGCTGTTTTCGAAAGGGGTTTCTAAAATAAATTATTTGTTTGTACCAAAGGTTATTAATTCAAGTCGATCATATCTTGATTAAATGACTGTTTATTTTATGTGATTTGTGCAATTTTTATGTTATTTGCAAACGGTGACATTTCGTATGTTGAGACGTTATAGAAATAAAGCAAACAAGAAGTGGGTTAATTTACTTGGCAATTAAAACACGTCGAAATTCTTGAATTACTAAGACGCTCCTGTTAATTAAAAAGATACGCAAGGATGGAGGAAATTTTCATCATCTGGCCAAGTAACCGTAAAAAAAAAAAAAATTAAATTTATTCGCGAGGAGATCAACGGGCTTGCCGAGCACAAAAGGGCACACGTGCGCTCTGCTTACGGCCGGTCTATCCCTGCTCGGTTATGTGATTATAATCGCAATATAGTTTTTATAGTAGTGACGACGATTACATTCGGTATATATTTAGGTAATGGTGAGACAAGTCTTGGACGGATAAAAGTGATAGTGCTACAATACACAGATAGTTGCGCCGCATCGGGGAAAAGCAACATGTGCCCCCGTGCTGTTAGAAATTACAGCACACAATTTTTTTATTACTTGGGGGACACCGCCTATCAAGGCCTAGAGGCCACTCTAGGATGAGGGTCAATGAGTGTTAGGTAGACGGTAAGACAACATCGTGATGATTAGTAACGGTGAAACTTGGATATGGTTTAATTATACAAGAGGACGGCCCAACAAGAACTTATTTACATTAGACTTGAAAACACCCATGCTATAGTCACCTAGGAAGCAGTTCCATCGTATTGTGCTCCATAGACGGGGAGTTATAAGAAAGAAACTCTGCTCATGGAATTTTCGTATAGTCCTAGACAAAAATAGTGAGTGAGGGAAATTGTTTGCAGTTGTTGTAGTTAGACGAGTATTTGTTGCGAATGTCTTACAAGAATGGGATCGTCTATTGAAGCTCGGTCGAGCATCTAGGATAAAATAACGATAGAGCAAAGATAGACTCGCAACGTCTCTACTGCAAGAAAGAGAGGGTAGGGAAGCGAAAAGGTCCTCGCTCACTAGATTGGCTTCCCAACTTTTATTTTTTACTATTGAGGTCGTCGCTCATCAAGGTTAAGGGTTTAATTGTCCGTGGAAATCGTTCCATCCAAGACAAAAAACCATTTGTTGTAAAGAGGTTTTAAAATATCACTTCAAGGTCAAAAATTAACGGTAAATGTTATACGGATACATTCTCACCCAGAAAACAGCAATTCTTCTCCCTCTGTCAGAAACATCGCTTTTGAAATGTGACAAATAAAGAACAAAAAAAGAGAGAACCGAGAATAACGAGGCTGCCAAAAATAAAACCAAGTATAGTAGAACCCCGGGATGCGGTGGCCCTAGGATACGTTTTTTTATGTTACGATGTGGAATACGGTGTTTCCTTGGCCCCTGGTTACGGTATTTGCCCCGCCTTACAGTTTTATTTATACTGTTATTTGATTATATACAAGTATATTATATACTGTATTGTATTTTGTTACTAATTTTTAATGCCGCATCACGGGATTCTACTGTAAGTCCGAATAACCCAAATTCTTGAATTTTTCTTGAATTTTTAATTTCAGAAGAATTTACGTTGGGTGGCTAGCTATCCTGTGCAAGTCCTGGAGGTAAAGAGTTTTCAGTGGGTAGCTGTTCTGTATAAGCTTCGGACTTTATAATTTTGCAGGCAAAGAGCAATAGGTCTTTCTCGTGTTGACACGAGAAAGTTACGTGCGGGAATGCTAAAAAAATTAAATATTTTTATGGAGCAATTCTGGTTTCTGATTGGTTGTTAGCAGAACGTGGCTCAATTTGATTCGTCTATTCTTATCGCTAGTGTCTATAAGTAGAACGTTCCAACGTTCAGGGACCATAACCTGTTAATATATCAAAAATATTGCAACACAAATAATACGAATTCAAAGTGATTGCTTAAAGTCTGAACTTGTGTTGTTCTTTATCATTCAAACACTCAAACATTCTGCCACTTAACAATATATTCAAACACTACCGTGTTTGAATATATTGTTAAGTGGCAGTTTTACTCATTTAGAACTGCTTTAAAGCTTCACTGCTCACTCATCTTTCGATCAAATTTCAAACAATTGTTACAGTTTATAGATCACCTTCTTAGCCAGCTATATTGTGACAAAAAATTTCAATTTTCGTTCAGTAAAACAAAAGTGAGTGACGCTTTTTATGACTGGTTTCCATAGCAACATCTGTCGCGAAAAGAGAAGTAACTCGTGAAACAGACAGAATGAAAGCATGAAAGGGAGATAATTTGGGAATTTTATTGAAAGCAGACGAGTGTCGTACATCGTTATTACATATGCGTTTATGGGGGTAAAAAAATAGGATTGAAATTAAACAAAGAACACGTGAATTTATCATGGATTATAGAAAACTGCGAACATGAAAAGTAATATGGTTAAGCTTAAACATGGAAAAGTAAAGGAATAGCTATTAAAACTGGAAAAGAAAAGGACAAGATATTATAGTAAAAATATAATAAATTTATAACTTAAAATATTGCAGCATGAAGATTTTTTTTTAATTCACTTTATAACATAATATAATCATTTCTTAATGCTGCAATATTTTAAGTTATAAATTTATTATATTTTTTACTAGGATATCTTGTTCTTTTCTTTTCCAGTTTTAACAACTAGTTACTTTTCCATGTTCAAGCTTAACCATACTACTTTTCATGCTCGCATTTTTCTATTGTAATATATATATATTTTTTTCTATTGTAATATATATATATATATATATATATATATATATATATATATATATATATATATATATATAATGCTTACAATAGCTGTTTTCGTCATTGTTGTTGGGCATCATTGATTCATTCATTTCAAATTGATCAAATGATATGGTCGGCATTCATTTCTCCGATACCTTTCTAGTTTTAAATATTTTTATTAGAAATATATCGGATACTTACGTAAGAGACCACGTGAAGGTTGCCAACATCCTTAAATGAACGAGTTTCTGTGAAGCGAACTTAATTCGGATTTGGCACAGCCAGGTTGTCATTTCGTGTCGTTAAACACTTAGTCACCGTCAATTCCCAAATGTCGTCGTTGGTGTCATCGTTTAACTCATTTACTTACCCTACATTGCCGCCACTTGTGCATACAACCCTCTGTTGCATATCTAATCGATTATTACGGAGTTATGGTGGTTATTCATAAAAAAAGATCCATACCAAGCATACGCATGTTGGTTTCAGGCAACGCCGGAAAATAAATTAGTCGATTATTATTATTATTATTATTATTATTATTATTATTATTACTGTTGTTGTTGTTGTTATTTCGTAAGTCCAACTGGAAAGTCACCTAAACGAGGTATTTAAAAATGAAATTTTTACAGATAAAATTATTTATGTTAAAATAGTTCCCAAAATGTTAACTTAGTGAAAAGGAATGTTAGTTTTCATAACTGACATAAACAAAAATACGTGACAAAGGTGGATCATCCGATTTGTGTCTTTGGTCACGTGGAGTTAATGACCTAACGAGATAGTCAGAGACGCACGTAGAGAATTAATTCGATACCCAAGGCGTTAGCGGACAGATGGGGATCTTATGCTCCATGGTTTGGACTTTATGTCCGTGGAAGTCAAAGGTGGCGAAATAGCAACATGTAGGCTTGTACGAAGTGTGCCAAAACTCCGAGAAGGACCATGCATGTAAATAAACGATTATACTCAAATATAATTCACGTCTTGGCGTTTCTCTTTTTTTAATGGAAATCGTATTTAATTTCAGGAAGCTAGAAAGAAACTTTGTGAAGGTTGGTATCTTTTGGAAGTGATCCTATCGACAACGTTATCTGTTTCTTTGGCACAAAATCTGCTGTGTGAGTTATCATTGTCAATAGCTATTATACATTCTGTTATAAAAATATTCACGCACAAATTAATACTAGAGACTGTCAATAGACGTTATACGCACAATCAAGGAACTAGACTATCACATAATGTTAAAACACGTATGTATATAAAAAAAAGTCGATCAATTTATCTCTTATGCGCTAATCATCATATAATGATTAAATCACTTTGACAGATATTAAAAAACATTCAAAAAAATAAATAAATAGATAAATGTTTAAATTTCAACAGTATTTCTCGTGGTTAACGGTAGCCAAATGAATTAGGTCCTTGCTAATGAAGCCAGAGATGGCTTCTGTTGCTGGGTTTGAATCTATCGACTGATGTTAATCGTAACACCCTGCACTGATGATTCCTGAAAGGATGAAACACCAGTGTTTGTAGGTATTTAATAATTATTATAGTAAATAATTATGTCAGCTCCTTTAAGAAACTCGTTTCTTATCGTTGAGCACTTTCAGTTATAATAAAAAGTCAATCAATTAGCTCTTATGTGCAGATCATCATATAATTATTAGATGTTAACGGTAGCCGAATGGATTAGGTCCTCACTAATGAAGCCAGAGATGGTTTCTGTTGCCGGGTTCGAGTCTATCGATTGGTGTTAATCGTAACACGCTGCACTGATGATTCCCGAAAAAATGAAACACTAGTGTCTGTAGGTATTTATTAATTATTATAGTAAATAATTATATATATATATATATACATATATATATATATATATATATATATATCGACACGTCACGCCGTTAAAGTGACATCAGTTATATAGACCCTGTTTATATACACTCACTCTCACTATATAACAATATGCGTGTCGTAATCGGTTTTATTGTTGTTGAAAAGAGGGGTTAGAAGGGAAGGGGGATCGTATCGAATTTCTGCAGAGAACCCACAAAGATCGTGCCTCGGGATTATCAGGGCATTATCTTTCTCCCACAGTGAAAAGGGGGAGCATTCTGTCCTGCAAAAAATGCCAAGGCAGACTTGTCGACATTCCCTGGTACAGGCATCTCAGGTGATTCGCGATAAACGAACCCTCTTCTAAACGAGCCTAGAAGGTTGAATTGTTACGTATTCGCTGCGACCGGTTGTTCAAAAATGCGTTTGTTCAGTCTATATACAAGGTGGAACGATAAAGTTGTCGCCCTAAAGAAAACAACACTACAGATTTAGTTTAAAACTTTCATTGAAAAAATGAATCCCGGTAACGTGATTATTTAGTAGAGCTGACATCTAATAAATGTAGTCGCCTTCAGCCTCAATCACCCCCCCCCGGAACTGGGAGCATGTCTTTTCTGCAAATGCCGGCCAAAGCGAATACACGGCGAATACTGTGGGAGGTCATGTTGGTGATGTTCTTGACGTGTGGCTGAACGAAGTAGTCCAGTTTGTTTAGGTTGGGAAAATAGGGGAGGGAGTGAAAGAAAGGTGCAATGTCGTAGTACTCCTTCTGAAGCCAAGCCCGGGTCTCTTTGGACTTGTGGGCCGGGGTCGAGTTTTGTTAATTGAAGCTTTCACATTAAACGTTGTAGAAAGCACAAAATGCACTACAGCCCAACACACATCAAATCAATGAAAGACACGGTGTAAACTGCATGAAAATACACTTATATATGTGTAGCGGTATCAGAACATGGGCATTTCTTCGATTCCAACTGAATTCTGTCTTCTTCGTCGACAGAAACAGCGTTATTTCTTGAATTCTGCTAGTTTAATCTTTAAGAAATTGTTCTACAGCAATTATAGAATTTAAAAAAAAAACACAAAACGAAAAAGCTAAATGGGGTCGTTTTTACATCTGACACAATACGGACCCTGTTGTGAGAGCGTTGTTTTGAGAGTGGGGTTGAGCTGAGGGAGTCGAGGAATACTGACAAAGTCGATCTGACAGGCTAAATCTTTACCCCCTCGGGGACAAAGGGCAAAGCGAAGTATATCTGTTCCAGATGTGTTCGTAGGGTCCTCAGCATGCGCAGCTGACGACGAAGGAAAAAAAAAGAACATAGCGAAAAATATATTTAAAAAACAAAATGGCTGATTTGAAGTTACACGGTTTAGGAGGAAACTGTTTAAGAAAATTCGCTCTATTTCGCATATGAGGTTGTGTATGGTTGAAGAGGAGGGGGTGCGATAGCAAGTGTTGCAATGTCAGGTGGCCAGGGTAATGTGTGACGAACGACCGAGGGCACGAATTTATTATAGGGAGACGGTAAGAGGAGAAAGAAACATTTTTAATGTATTTTTGCCGCTCTTAATATTTGGAAGGGATTGAAAATACGAGTGTAAGTGCGCGAAGATCAAAAATATGCATATGTGTGAAAATATGTGTATGTTTAGATTAAAAATGTGTGTTAAGATTGGACGTGTATGTGTGAAATCCGAAAATGTGTGTGCACGTGTGAAGATTGAATGTGTGATGTGTATGTGTGTGCGTGTGTAAAGATTGGAAATGTGTGTAAATATTGATAATGTTTGTCTGTGTATGAAAATTTAATGTGTATATATATGTGTGTGAAGTTTGAATGTATGCGTGACATTTGAATGTGCCTAAAGTTTTAATGTGTGTGTAGCGTTCGAGTGTGTGTATGGAGTTTGAATGTATGCGAACATTGAATGAGTGTGGATGTGAAGATTTAAAATGTGTGTATATGTGTGTAAGAATTGAAAATGTGTGTATGTATGCGCGAATATTGAATACGTGGGTTTATGTGAGAAAAGGAGGGAGAGCAAAAAAGAGAGAGAGAGAGATCGAATTTGTGTGGAAATTGAAATTATGTGTGTGGAACAAAATTGAAAATATTTGTGTGCGTAAAAGAAAATGTGTATGTGTAAAGGTTAGAAAATGTGTGTGTATGAAGATTGGAAAATGTTTGCATGTGAACATAAGATGTCTGTGTGTAAAGTTTGGAAATGTGTGTGCGAAAATTGAAAACGTGTGTTAGTGGAGATTTGAAAACGTGTGCGTGTGCGTGCGAAGGTTGAAAATGTGTCTGTGTAGAGATTGAAAAGAGAGAGACTAGCTAAGAGAAGGCGAAAAGCGGAGGAAGTTTAGAAAGTAAAAAAATAAGTAAAGAAAGAAAGAAAAGAAAATAAGAAAGAAAAAATAAAGAAAAAACAAAACGTTTCTGATTTTTTAGATGGGGATTGGTTATTCGTATTATTTGGATTCATCGGACTATTGTTCTTACAGCTGAAGAAGGTTGGAGGTTACATCGACCGAAACGTTGTGAAAATGGCACTCAAGATGAGAACAGTAGTCTGATGAATCCGAATAATACAAAAAAAAAACGCTATTGAAAGACGGGCTAACAATAAAGAGAGGGTTGAAGTGAGCAGAAAAAAATGAACGAAAGCAAAAGAAGTCGACTGAATGGCAAAAGGAAATAAAAAGAAAGAAAACAGAATATCAAACAGAATAAAAAAGAAAGAAAGAAGAATGGAAATACACAAAAAAGAAGAAAGAAAAAACAGAAAAGCTGTAAGAAAGAAAGGACGAAATATAAAGAAAAAGGACAGGGATTTAATTAGAACGAAATACACATAGTATGAAACAAAAAACAGAAACTAATGAATTGAAGATGGAGAAAAAGAAAGAAATGAGAAAGAAAGCGAAAATGAACAGGAATAAAGGATGAAAGAAAGAAACAAGCAAAGAAAATAAGAAAAACTAAAGAAAAAGAAAGAAAGGAAATTTGTATTATTACTCATCGGACTACTGTTCTCATCTTGAGTGAGATTTTCACAACGTTTCGGTCGATGTAACCTCCGACCATCTTAAGGTGTATTTTGTTGAACTCGGGAATGTTTCTGTCGAACTCGGGAATTTGGACGGAATTTCGAAGTTGAAGGTTCAATCCTCAGTGTGAACGACCGAAAACATACATTTGCGAATTATTTAGGACCTCTATCCAGTCATGGCTGACGGAACAAGAGCACGCTACCCCGTGAAGTAAATAAAGCGTTCTGCTCGAAATTCCGTTCAAATTCCCGAGTTCGACAGAAACATTCCCGAGTTCGACAAGATACACCTGAAGAAGGTCGGAGGTTACATAGACCGAAACGTTGTGAAAAATCACACTCAAGATGAGAACAGTAGTCCGATGAATAATAATACAAATAACCAATCCTCATCTAAAAAAAATCAGAAACGTCAAAGAAAAGAAAGACGAAAGATAAAAAGAAAGAGAGAAAGAAGGGGGAAAGAAAGCCATATAAAGAAGTAGAGAATACATATGAGAGAAAAAAAAGAAAGAAAAAAAGATTGTGAGAAATGGGATGGAAAAAAAGAGAAGAAAAGTAAAAGGAAAACGTTGTGATAATAAAAGATGAAAAGGAAGAAGTAAGGAGAAAGGTTTTGCCTATTTTAAATTTCATTTTGAAACTGAAAATCTGTCGGTGGTGGAGAGGTATCTTTATTAATAACAAAAAAGACCTTTACTCTAAATAACTTGATTCCATTTGTCAGTGAGCTTATAAATGCCTCACTTGTAGAAGACTTTGGTCCCCCCGACAAAAGGAGAGTGGACCTGTAAATTTGCCCTTGTCTGTTCGTCTGTTCGTCTATCCGCCCTTTTCTCAATAACTACGTCTTGGAATTTTTTTTTTTTTGAAATTTTGCACAAACATTAAACATGATATGAGTAAAAAAAAAAAAAAGTAACAGAACGGATTTTCCGGGTGCCTTTTTGATTGAAATGGCTAAAATTGACGCTTTTGTGTTTATTAAAAAAAAAAAATTGATGCTTTGGATTTTTATGAAACTTTCTGAAAAGCGGTAACTAACTAATTTCTATAAAATTAGGTTTGTCTATACTTCGCGATAACTCTTGGGTATGTCCCAGGGGCTATTTTAGGGCTAATAAAAACCTTCCATTTTTGGGACTATTTTACCATATTCGTCCAAATTTTTCTGTGTATGTATATTTAGCAGTTTTGCACGGTTGTGAACTTAAATTTAAATATGTTAACGCCTTGGGTACTTTGGGGGCTAAACGGGGGGGGGCAAATTATGGACTTAGTCATTTCTTTTTTTTTTTTTTTTTTTTGCATGGTGCAGAACTCAAATTTACATATGTTAAGGCCTAAGACTGCACCGTTTGTTCATTTTCACCAGGATTTGACGTCCCTGGGGACTTTTGCAGCTAAATGGTGGGGAGGGGTGCAAATGCTGAACTTAGTCTTTTTTAAATGCCTCGTTCACTGTACACTCTCGGGGGGGGGCATGTTTCACTTATTAGGTTTTGAAACTAACTCATGTTCAATTAGCTCTTGTGATGTTAACATATGGTCATCTAAATAGTTTCGTAATCCTCAAAATAAGTGATAATCCAGGGGAGCTAGGTCAAGAGAAAATATGCAAAATGGGGCAAGATTTATCAACCAAATTCTCCTAGGAGATATTTTGTTATTAGTGGTGTGTAGGGACGAGAATTATCATGATGGAGGATCACTCCCTTTCTGTTAACCAAAAAGGGTCGTTTTCGGATCAACATGGGTGAAAAACATTTACAGAAGATTATGAATTATGCTTTATTAATCTGAAAGAGAAAGTTATAAAGTAACCAAGGTAATATGTTTGAGTAATCTATAATATAAATCTCACCTTTCTGTTTAAATGTATGTATGTATGTATGTATTATTATGTATGTATCTCTGCCTAATACTTTCGGCAGAGGCGATGGATTTTCACGAGATCGGTATCGTTTTGAAGATCGACCCTTCGGACGACAAATATCGAAAAATTGGCTAAAAAGATTAATTACGTCACCCTCAACTGGGCACTTTTATACGAAAAGAGGATGCTTTTTTCGCCGATATTTTCGAAAGTCATCCCCTCTTTTCGATTGACTAGCCTTAATTTAAACTTTCGCCAATTCCAGTTTTGCTATGGAAGCAACGGCAAAGACGTTACGCTTTTTTTT
The DNA here is from genome assembly GCF_053919585.1 of Euprymna scolopes. Taxonomy (NCBI): domain Eukaryota; kingdom Metazoa; phylum Mollusca; class Cephalopoda; order Sepiida; family Sepiolidae; genus Euprymna; species Euprymna scolopes. Next base: position 41,966,764 of record NC_136517.1, read on the forward strand.
ACGTCGCTTTCCTCCTTCGCGTTATGGGTTCCAGCCTGCCTGCCTACTAACACTTTTTTTTTTTGCTCAACATTCACCTCCAAACACCTGAGCAACGCCGGGCAACCAGGCTACTAGCAATATGAATAATATAAATTACAATGGTTTAAAGTGTCCCTTCTACAAAACTTTTGCGCCGACCAGATACCATCTTACATCGTCAATATACCGGAAGAATACAATACTTAGTTAAAGCACAAAAAGGAATCTTGGCCAGGATATCAAGCTATGTTGGTGTTAAAGTCAATGAAAAAAGAGACAATTTAGCTATTTTAAAAAAAAACTTTGAAGAGTAGTTAAACAATATCAGAATATCATATGCAGATTTTATTTTAAAAGAATGGCAAATATACATTACTTATTAAGCAGAGACTATATATCATTTAAAAGGGCGTTTTTCGCTCTATCTAATCATTTAAATTACAATCGTTTTAAAACAATTGTATTCTTTCATAACGTCGAATACAGGATGGAAAAAATGCAAATTCGCGCAATATTCTTATTTCAATTCAAGTTAGGCAGAAAAGCTGCCGAAACAGCTCACGATATAAACGAAGCGTCTGGCCCAGGAACTACTACTGAATGCCCAGCTCAATGGTGGTTTAAGAAATTTCGTGGCGGCAACGAGAATTTTAAAGATGATGATCATATAATCGACCAGCGGATGTTTACAACGATCAAGTAAGAGCCTTAGTCGAAGCCAATCCGCGCACAACTGTTCGAAAACTTGCTTCTTAATTAGACGTAACGTATACGACGATTTCCAACCACAGAGATTGAAAAGACGGGAAAAAAATTGATAAATGGGAGCCTCACGAATTGAATGATAACCTAAACAAACGCCGTTATAAAGTGTCATCTTCCCTTCTTTTACGCAACAAGAATGACCAGTTTCTGAATCAGGGTATGACTTGCGATGAAAATGTTTTTTTTATGAAAACCGGCGATGCGCAGCTCAGTGGTTAGACGCCGATGAAGCTCCACGATACTTCCCGAAACGAGAGTTGCACCAAAAGAATGTCATACTGACTGTTTGGTGGTCTGCGACCATCTACTCTATTGCAGACTTTTTTTAATATAGGCGAAATCATTACAGTAGAAAAGTACTGTCAACAAATGGATGAAATGCATCATATACATATATATATATATATACTCTTCTGTCCAAACGCACAGGGTATATATATACGAGGGGCGTGCAATAAATAATGCCTCTGGCCCACTTCCAGTTCTCTGATCTAGCTGAAATGTACAATGATTTATATCTCTACGGGTTATGTGCCAAGTACAGCTCTGAACTCATTGTGATTTCTGTTTTACAGGTGTTTCAACTGAGTCAGGTGTGAAATGGAGCCTGTTGAATGTCGAGCAGTGATCCGGTTTTTGTATTTTAAAGGACGCACACCACAGGATACATTTTATGAAATGAAAGAAACTTTTTGCCATTGATGAGGCATCTGTCCGTCAAGTTTAGGCTGCCATTTTGGAAGATCGGCGCATTACTATTCGCCAAATAGTATAAGATGTCAAGATTAGTACAGGGTCTGTAGAAACTATCATTCATGACTATTTTCATATGTATAAGGTGTCTGCCAAATCGATTCCCAGGTTGCTCACACCATTCCAGAAGCGAGAACGCGTCGAGTGCTCGAGAATGAATTTTGAGATGTGCCAAAAAGATGAGTCGAAGTTTTTCAAAAGACTGATTACACAGGATGAAACCTGGATCCATCACTATGATCCAGAGACCAAAGCCCAGTCAATGCAGTGGAAGCACTTGGACTCACCACCTCCAAAGAAGGCAAGGTCATGCTCACAATTTCTGGGATCAGGACAGAGTAGTGATGAGAGATTTCCTGGCAAAGGGTACCACAATTATAGGAGCCTATGCTTCACTTTTAAGGAAATTAAGGCAAGCTATCAAAATCAAGAGGCGGGGCAAGATCAGCAAAGGTACTCTACACCTGCAGGACAACGCTCCGGCCCACAACTTGCATGTCGCCAAATCAGGAGCACGGGCGTGTGGTTATGAAATCCACCCCCATCCTCCCTACTCTCCTGACCTTGCACCCTCTGACTTTCACTTCCTCCCAGCCATAAAGTTGTTTTTGAAAGGAAAGCGTTTCCCAGATGATGTAGCCTTGATTTCTGAACTAATGTCGTGGTTGGAGGACCAACCTGGGGTGTTCTACAAATCGGTCTCCAGAGCTGCATCAAACGATAGGAGAAATGCATAACTCTGAGTGGTTCCTATGTAGAGAAAGACTAATAACTGTGCCAAGTTTCGTTGCTCTACTGCTATGGGAAGTGGGTCAGGGGTATAAATTATTGCACGCCCCTCGTACATATATATATATACTCTCCTGTTAAAACACACACACATACACACACATATGTGAGTGTGCATGTGTGTGTGTTTGTGTGTGTACAGATTTTCAATATTTAACATTGCAATATATATATATATATATATATATATATATATTGACAGGGGATTATATTATATATATGTGTGTGTGTATTGACAGAGGAGTATATATATATATATATACATATATATATACATATATATGTATATATATATATATATATATATATATATATATATATATATGCATACATATATTATATATGTATATATATTGACAGGGGATTATATCATATATATATATATATATATATATATGTGTGTACATGTTGGAATTGGATTATATCGTATGTGTGTGTGTGTGTACAAGAGATTTAAAAGGCTATTACAATGCGAGGAATGGAATGTAGTCGATGTTGAGGAAGAAAGATGTAAATACGTGGCAATTTTCAAATTGTTAAGTATATACATATATGTATATGTATATACATATATTTATGTCTCTTTTATATATGTCTCTTATACATACCTATCCCACACAATGATTCAAGCAAACTACATCTCATTTATATATATATATATATATGTATATATGTGTGTGTATATATATATATGTGTATATATGTGTGTATATATATATATATATATATATATATATATATATATATATATATATATATATAGTACAAATTTTGTTGAAAATTCAAAGACTCCTGTTTTCTTTTTTATAACCTTCGTTTATTTCCTGGATTTTTTTACATTACAGCTGTTTCGTTAGTGGGAAGGAAATTTTACAATTTATGTGTCCATAAAATATCCTGTCCCTACCAATTTCTTCAGATATTTTTCCATTAGATTTTTACAACAAAAGGTATAGTTTTAACATACTGAATATCGTATTCGGGTAAAAAGATTTCCAACGCTGTACTTCTTCACTTCCGCCATCTTTTGGTGTTATGTTTAAACTTCTTAGACATAACCCTGAATCTAGACAACAGCTCCTATGAACCCTACCATAAACCCAACCAAACGTTATTCTACATAGATCACAAGTCTAACCATCCGAAGTGTATCAAAAAAGCACTTATACCTAGCATCTCAAAAAGAATAATCAAAATATCACAAAATGAAGAATTATTCAAGGAATATTATAACAAAGCCTTATCTAGATAAGGATATAAAGAACGAATCAAAACAATAACATAGGCACAGAAAGAACAATAAACAATGCAAATGTAATATCTTACATGTCGATGAAGAAATATAAAAGAGGAAAAAAGAGCAAAAACAAATGGAAATATAAAACATACAATAAACACAAAAAAATGAAAAAATATAACATACAATTAACGCAAAAAAAATGAAAAGCTAGACCATAATAAAACCGAAAGAGAAGTTAAAAATAAAAGATAGCATCCCGAGGGAATTGTACCAAATTATAGAAAAAAAATTTCCGCAAGGTAAACTAAGTAAGATAATTAACGAAAGCACTGTTACGCTATCCTTCTCAACGTCTGCTAACTTAACAAATATCATAATTGGCTCAAATAATACAAAATTAAACAAATTTTTGAAAAAAGAGAGATAGGACAGAAAATGAATCTAACAATGTAAAAGATTGTAACTGCCGGGACTCTACTGAATGTCCAATGGGGGGGGCTGTTTAACTTCAAACATAGTATACAAATATGAAGTTATAACAAATAATAAAACTAAAGTATATCTGAGGAGCACCGGAACTTGCTTTAAGGACAGATATTGTAATCACCTGGCATCGTTTAAAAATGAAACTGAGAAAGAAAATAGCACCACAAATAACGAAAACAACAACAATGTGGATAAAAATGAAAGAGTCATAACAATAGTGACAACCACAACTACTATAACGGAAATAGAAACAGAACCAATAGTAATAACAAAAACAATTGGAAAAAACAAAGAAAAAACTCAACTACTTTAGCAGTATGGATTAAGGAATTAAAAGTATATTAAAACTGGATATAAATTAAGATGGTGAATAATTGATAAAGGGGGGAAATATAAACCGAGCAAATAGAAAAGATGCAACCTATGTATATTAGAAGCATACCATATACTAATATCAAAAGAAAAATTATTAAACAAACGACTAGACGTAATACACGGGTATTTGCACAGAAATAGACACTTAATTTCACGCACTAGAGCAGATTAGGAAAAAAAGTAGTAGAAACTAAACGTATAATATAAGGAAAGATAAACGGTGCAAGGGAGGTAATCTTATATATTAAAACTGATACCGTAAGAGTGACCTCTTCTTTAAGCAGAGGGAGCAGGTTAAAATACGAATTCAAACACCAAGCAAAAAAGGAATATTAAAATAAACACGCGTAAGTGTAGAAATAAAATTATGAGATAATTCGAAAAAAACAATAGGAAAAAAGGGGAAATTAAAACAAAAATGAATAATAAATAAATAAAAAATAAAAATACGAAACTACGGGTTAAACGGAAAACTATCTTCACATAACACCAAAAGATGGCGGAAGTGAGGTAGCATGGCTTTGGAAATCTTTTTACAAGAATACGATGTTCAGACTGTTAAAACTATACCTTTTGTTGTAAAAATCTAATGGAAAAACATCTGAAGAAGGTGGTGGGGACAGGATATTTTATGGACACATAAATTATAAAATTGACTTCCCACTAACGAAACAGCTGTAATGCAAAAAAATCCAGGAAATAAACGAAGGTTATAAAAAAAGAAAGCGTGAGTCTTTGAATTTTCAACAACATTTTTCACTATATATGTTCTGCACCTGTTAAACAGATACATTGAGCTTAACTGATTTTTAAAATAACAATCTAGACCCGTTAAACGAAAAGGGTATACATTGAAATTAACTATATTTCAAAAACAAACTTAAAATATATAGTGTATATATGTGTGCATGTATATGCATATATATGTATATGCCTATGTATATATATGTATATGTGGGTGTGTATATGTATGTGTGCAAATCCCTTATACCTCATTTAAGTATTCAACACTGCCCCCTTTTAACGAAACTAAGAACTTTTTATTTTTATAATTTTTGTTCTTTTATCTTATTATATATATATATATATATATATATATATATATATATATATAAATTTTTCCCCTCTTCTTTCTTTTTTGTTCTTTTTACTTTACCCTTCACCCTCTATCCCTTAAATATATTTCATGTGTCTTGGGTCTTGCCTTTATCTGTACCCTTTAATTTTACTCAAATTCTAGTTATTATGACCATTATTATTATCACAATTATTATTATTATTACTATTATTTTTGTTAACATTATTATTGTTATTTTATTATCGTCGTCATCGCTATTATTATCGCTACTATCATCATCATTTTTATTGCCATTGCCATCGTCGTTATTACTGTTGTTCTTATTAATATTGTTATGGTTAATAGTAAAATTTCCCCTATTACTCCACCACGCCAATCATCCATATCCAAAATGCTATTTTTGTCCTGTTAGACACCTCCAAAGAATTTGCCACCCTATCTCTCTACCTTTTCCTTATAAAAAAGAAAGCATAGAAATATTGCCACATATTACCTAGCATATAGTATACTTTGAAATCCAGTATTATAGCCTTATAACTACCCACCTAGACCCACCCCTTCCGCCTTAAATCACCACCATAATATCCCTCCCAAAAGTATAAACTAATTCATAGTGATGGCATCTTGCTTGCATATGTAAAAAAAAAAATGCCCCTTTTTTTTACATGGGGTTCGCCACTTATCAAGGCCCGAAGGCCACTCAGGGATAATGGTTATTGCGTGTACAGTAATCAATGAGATAGTATTGTAGTAATTATTAATATTGGGGGTTTTGATAAAGTGTCTTACTTAAGGGGGCGGTTTGTCAGGAGTTTGTTTATGTTGGACTTGAAGATGTCCAAGTTGTAGTCAGGTGGGAAACAGGCAAGCGGCAGAGAGTTCCACTGGCGTGCAGTTCTAAGAAAGAAGCTTTGCTCATGGAATCTACGTTTCGATTTAGGCACAGATAAAGAGTGGGGAAAATTATTGACAGTAGTTTCAGCCAGACGGGTGTTTCTCGTGAAAGATTGGCGAGAGGGGGCGAGGGATTGGAGCTCAGACGAGCACCTTCTATGGAAATAACGATAAAACAAAGACAGGCTCGCAATGTATCTTCTGTGGGAGAGAGGTTGCAGGGAAGAGAAAAGGGCATCCCCAATAAACCACGAAATCTATTTTGTACTCTGTCAAGGCAGGATAGGCTGTTTTTAGCAGCTCCTGCCCAGATGTGGCAGCAGTACTCCATCCTTGGACGTACCTCCATAGTTAATAGATACTTTACACGCCGTTAAAATAGAACTATCACACATCCAGTTAAGTCCCAACTTTAACCCTAAAACATATACTAAATACACTTAAAACTATGATAAAGTCTCTATACACCTTTCTGCACTACACTATATATAATATGCTCCTCCTTTATTTAGAATTCGACCCCCCCCCCAACATCATCTATAATTTTAATTTGTTTTGATCAATTTCGTTCCTAATGAATCCAACGCTACACGCCGCATCCCCACTATGTTACCTAGCATCTTCTCTACTAGTCTGATGAGAAGCATCAGGCTTCGAAATGCCTTGGCATAAACAGTCCTTTCTATCCCCCAACTAATCGATTGTATTCCCTTATTGAATAAATGAACCAATCTATATCCACCAATATATAGTTCTGTGTCTTCATTTCCAACTCCTATTGTTTCATATATATATATATATATATATATATATATATATATATATATATATATATATATATATATATATATATATATATATATATATATATATATTACTTTCTTGAAGTTACATATTTGGATTTTACCGTCACTGGATTATTTATCTTCCACCAGACTATCCATTCATGTGTAATCACCTTTTTTTTTCGCCATATTCCCTCTGCTTCACTTTTTTGTTTTCAAGTGAGATCTTTGACTTACTTGTTGTTTCATCAAATACTTTTGTATGCAAAATCCGATCCCGCATTTTGCTATTTCCTACCCTCTGATGAGAAGGAAAGCATTTCTTCGAAACTCCACGGATTAAGGACTATCCATTTATCTAGTGTTTCCTTTTCAGATTAAATATGTTTTTAACAACTCATTTCAAAGTGTTTTTTAACATGTTTTAATAACTGTTTGCTCGTATATATATATATATATATATATATATATATATATATATATATATATATATATATATATATATACACTCTCCTCTGTCAGTTGTTGGCCTTCGGACTTGTAACTTTATATATAAGTGATTTGGACTTGTGAAACAATTTCGATTAGGTACTTAGCCAGTAAAAATAGTTGCTAAGGGGTCAAGACTGAAATAAATTAAAACTTAGCAGGCGTAAGTCAACTTAAAGTACTCTTCTACGCACGCAAGTATATATTTATAGGCTAAACAACATTATTTTTGAACTTGTGTATGCGTATGAACGTAACTCAGAGATTAACGAATAATGCTGGAGAACTATATGTTTCGGTTTCGATTCTAGCTGATGGCACCTATGCAATATTTTTTTTTCTTTTTGAAACCATTACTATATATTGGGTGAAATATAATAATCAAAGGAAGAATTGGAACTATAATAATAATAAATACAGAATCTACATGAATTAAAATATCCTACTTAAGCGTATTTTACGACCGGTTACGCCAGCAACCATTACTATATATTGGGTACACTATAATAATGATTAGAGAATTGACTCTATAATAATAAATACTAAATTTGCATGAGTAAAAATATAATATTATGCATATATATGTCTGTGGGTGTGTGTTAGTAGGTTTAATCCATGGCGAGAGAAAGGTGCTGGTCTAGCCGCACTGATGAGCTGTGATACAGCGAAACTGTACTATATGTGGATGTCTATATTTTGAGCCCCCTCCTTTGATAGAGCACTGTCGAAGAGGTCTCCAATTACTAAAAACTAGAAGACCGAAGCATGCCATGACTGTGTAGCAACAAATTACTATATATATATGTGTGTGTGTGTGTGTGTGTGTGTGTGTGTGTGTGTGTGTGTGTGTGTGTGTGTGTGTGTGTGTGTGTGTGTGTGTGTGAATTATTTATGTATGCAATCAGAGTCTAATTTATTGGATGAGATAATTCGTTTCCTACGAACATTTTACCAAAGATTTCACTTCCGATTCGACAAGAAAAATAAACATTTCACTTAGATCTGTTCGACCCCAACATAACTTTGTACAATTTTTATAACGTACTTTTGGTTTATTATCGAAGCCTAATTCCACAGTTCTCCACCCCCACTACTACAACCATCTACGCAGCGTTTCACATTATTATTATTATTATTATTATTATTATTATTATTATTATTATTATTATTATTATTATTTCTTAAATTAATTTACGCGCACCGCCTCCGTCCTTTTTTTTTCTTTTGATGTCGAAGCTAAAATCTTAAGATGTTCGTTGGAGGATAAGCTTCTTCTTTTTTTTCGGTAAAGCGAGGAAGCCAAGGCCGGTCGTGAGAGTAGGTATTAATTATAATCCAGAGGGTATGGTGGATAACGAAAGGGGAGGGAACTCTCGATGATACGGCCGCGGCCTTCTTTCTATTACAATTGCGGAAGTCGAACGACGTCATTATACGTCAGCTCGACTTCAAATATCAATGAATGCTAAAAGCGTATACTCAGGGACAGGAAATATAAATGAATGTAGTTTGTTTTTTACTTTTTTTTTAGATGAGGATTCGTAATTTGGATTATTTGGATTATTCGGACTACTGTTCTCATCTTAAGTGTCATACTCCCAATGGTTTGATATCCGATCTTCTTCAGGTGTCTCTTGTCGAAATCGGGAATTTTTCTGTCGAATTTGAAAATCTGCAATGAAATTCTAACGGAACCTTTATTTAATCCACGGAAGTCGCATGTTCTCGTTACGTAAGCCATGACTGGGTAGAAGTCTTACATAATAGCAACTGTATTCATAGTATCGCCCAGCACACACGCGCGCGCGCGCACGCTCACACGCACTATATATATATATATTTTTTTTTTTATTCAATTTTCACTCCTAACAAGGCACAGTGCCACCTTCAAGCAGGGGGCTACTATCAGGGACTTAATTAGCGGGGTCATTATGAAGGGAGATGAGTAGAAAGATGTTTGTTAACATTACACTTGAACTTCTGCATATCAGTGCAGTTGGGAAAGCAGAATCCCGGAAGAGAGTTCCAAAGACCTGCAGTTCTGGGGAAGAAACTATTGGAGTAAACGGCTTCCTTGCACCTAGGGATCTCTACTGTAAAGGGATGAGACTTAGTAGCTTGTCGGGTTTGTCGGGGGTAGTTACGTCGGGGAGGTACGAGTGTTTGCAGTTTGTCAGAGCATTCACCATTCATATATATATATATATATATATATATATATACTAGACTAGACTAGACTACTCCTGACCCGTTTGGTCAGTATGTTATATTAGCTATGGAATTAATGTATGAGCGTGACACTTGTGACGTAAAGAAAATAGCATTTTCTGACATAACAGAAATATTTCTATGAAAGTATATTAAAATGAAAAAAGAATATAGATAGATTTCTATGAGTCGTTCTGTTTATTATTGTTTATTTTTGGAAAAAAAAAACTTACGGCCATTGAATTATAAGTGGTTTGCCATACTTATAGGTAAATGTGCACTGAACAGATACCATAATATTTAAAGCTAAATTCAAATTTTTATACATCTTTTAATTTAAACGCGAAAAAAAAAACATTTGGGACGCTGAAAGCGTACACAGTAAAACAATACATTTTATTGTCGCGTTGATTATTCATTTGTAACGCAAATTAAAAAAAACATTTTCGGGGTTAATATATTTATGTTGATAGTGTAGAAGATAATGTATGAATGTTTTTTAAGAAAGGTGTATTAAAAAATGGAGAATAAATTTAAAAAAAGGGAAGGTAGTGGGTAAATCACCGTTGTAAAATGCTCTTATGGTTGTGAACGGGTTAAATAAGATTTATTTGTAAGAAAATTGAGTTAAAATAATTTAAACGTAATACGGAAATGAGCAATGTAAAAAAAATTCAGAAAGTATTAACAATTGCTTATTTGGATAATTTAAACGCGAAAATAAAAAAAACAATTTGGACGCTGAAAGCGTACACAGTAAAACAATACTTTATGTACACATGTGCAACCGGAAGTCGTAAACCGGATGTTGGTTACAACACCCGTTACAAGGTCATTTGAGTTTTATAATTATATAGATATATAATTTGAGGTTGCTATTTTTCAAAGGTAAGGAAAGCAGTGAAATATAACAAGATTAATACAAGAGTGCTCAATATGGAAGTAGAGCAAGTTTATATAAGCAGTAATTTGTTGCTACACAGTCATGGGCATGTTTCGGTCTTCTAGTATTTAGTAACAAGAGGCCTCTTCAGGCAACAAAGCTTATATTCAAAAGCGGAATTCTTAATTGATGTGACTGTAGCAACAATTTACTGCTTATGTAAAGACAAATCGAAAGTATATATATATATATATATATATATATATATATATATATATATATATATATATATAAGGAACTTTGTGTGTCTGTGTTTGTGTAAGTTTGTTCCCAATATACTCGAAAACAGTTGGACTGATTTTTATGAAATTTCACACGAAGGTATTTCATGTGCCTGGCAGTGGTCTTAGATAGGCTGTATATCGGAATGCCTTCGATAAATATCGGTAATCTATAATTGAAAAATTCCGATTAAGAAAAAACAAGCGATTTTGACCAAAGTTAGCACCTTACACAGCCTTACATCGGAAGTGTATTTGAGAAGTGTTATTGCCAGACAAGCCGTATGTATGTAGATTAGCTCAGGTTTGACTGAGATCAAAGTGTATTACCTGTTCCGGCAGATACTGCAAGCAAAGACCCTATGTGGGAGCGAACCCACAGATAAGACCTTGGTCAATGTAGTGGCAACCCTTCATACCAATTGTCACTATCCAGCTCCCATTTCCCACCCATCGAGAGCTGGTCCTCTTTTTCCCTTCCCCCTCCCTCTCTCTCCACATTAAAAATCGGCCTTGTGCCTAATTTGCTCGGTGGGGGAGTAAATAAATACCCTGTTCCCAGATGCTACACTTTGACACCATTGCCCTTGTGGTAATTGGTTGTTGGTACATGTAGGGACAACCCTATATATACCGTCCCCTCCCACTTCTCCTTCACCCCACATAAAAACCAACCTTGTGTCATATTTTGCTTACGTGGGGAAGCAAATAAATACCTAAATACCTAGCTCAAGGAGATTAACATCTCTCCCTTGCACAGTCCCAGATCTTGGATAAGATGCAGCACTCTGTTAGCCGCCCTCCGATATTTTGAAAGGTTACCATTCAAGGAGTAGATGGAATTCCCCAGCCGTAGTGAAAGCAATACATCTAGAAAATAGAAGCTCTTAAAAAAAAAAAACTACACCGGCCATGTGTGACAATCTTCTAGTGATGGTGTCACAAAAAAAACGGCTTTCAGTTTGTCATGAGCCAGCACGGAAGAAGTAAGGCTCAGGAAACTCTCATCAGAATGCTCAAGTCAATGCGCAATCCGGTCTAACCGTAGACAGTGTGTGTGTGTGTGTGTGTGTGTGTGTGTGTGTGTGTGTGTGTGTGTGTGTGTGTGTGTGTGTGTGTGTGTGTGTGTGAAGTACTGAAAAAAAAATTGCAACCAAAATCAACTTTCTAAAAGTCAGTTAGAAAATCAGCCCTTACTTTCTGAATAACCAAACGTATACAGAATGATTAAGGAGGACTGACGATGATTAAACCCGGATGGTGTGCGTGTGTGTGTGTGTGTGTGTGTGTGTGTGTGTGTGTGTGTGTGTGTGTGTGTGTGTGCCAATTCAAAATAATAGAACAGGACATCAGACTCATATACGAAATAAAGCATCGAGACAGCTTAGTGGAAAACATTGTATTTTACCGAAATTTGATCTCGTCAGGAACTAGAATTTTTCAATTCGTTACCCAAAGACATTCAGGAGAGGAGCAAAGAAAAAAAATGAATGCAATAAAATCAAAATGCAAATTAATTGCCCGTGTTACCCATTCCCTTGTGAACGTCGAATGGCTATTTGGTTTGGGACCCCACGTGCGAACGCTTAACGTCTTGAAATTCATTTCATTACATTCGCTTTCTCTCTCTCTCTCTCTCTCTCTCTCTCTCTCTCTCTCTCTCTCTCTCTCTCTCTCTCTCTCTCTCTCTCTCTCTCTTCTTTCTTTTTCTGTATGATTTTCACTCTTTCTTTCCATATCTTTTTCTGCATTTCTTTTTCTTTATAAATTTTAGATTACAATTTTCTCTCTCTCTCTCTCTCTCTCTCTCTCTCTCTCTCTCTCTCTCTCTCTCTATCTATCTATCTATCTCTCTCTATCTATCTATCTATCTATCTATCTCTTGTGCTATCTCTGAATTTAATTTTCTCTATATTGATTTCTTTTTTCTTATTATTTCTGAAAATTACAATCTCTCTCAGTCTGCCCCCCCCCCTCTCTCTCTCTCTCTCTCTCTCTCAATCTCTCTCAATCTCTCTTTCTCTCTCTTCCTCTCTCTCTCTCTTTTTCTCTCTCTTTATCTTTTTCTTATTTCCCTGTGTATTTCTTGCGTCATATATATATATATATATATATATATATATATATATATATATATATATATATATATATATATATATATATATCGTGTTGACAAGAAAGGTCTTGTGGTTTTTAACTTTTCAATTCAGATGAACATGGCCCAAGCAAAAATTTATTGATCGAAATAAACACCATCAGGATCAACAAACTTTTGCCAACGCAGAATAAATGTATTTATGCCAGTAACTTAAAAATCTTGTGTTCTGGTGGCGATGAAGTCGCTAAAAGCGTTTTCGATATCTCTTACATTTCTTAATCATTTCTCACGCAGAAAATTCTCGAGATGCTTGAAAAAGTCGGTAGGTCTAGAGAGTATTGCGGATGAGGCAGAGTTTTGTAGCCCAATTTGCTCAACTTCTGCAGGGTCGGTTTAGTAAAGTGCGGTCGAGCATTGCCGTGGAGGAGAATTGTGCCTTTTCTGTTAAATAATGCTGGGTGTTGTTGTCGAAGTTTCTGATGCATTTCATACATTCGTTGGCAGTACTTTTCCGCCGTAATGGTTTCGCTTACATTCAAAAAACGGTCATGGATGAGACTGGTCACAGACCACCAAACTGTCAGCATGGCCATTCTTTTGGAAAGTGTCCTGGAGCTTCATCGGCGTCAAACAATTGAGCTGAGCATCGCCGATTGTCGTAAAGAACCCACTTTTCATCGCAGTCACAACCCGGTCGAGAAACGGGTCGTTCTTGTTGCGTAAAAGAAGGAAAGATGGCACTTCATAACGGCGTTTTTTTGTGTTGTCGTTCAATTCGCGAGGCTCCCATTTATCAAGTTGTTTTGTCTTGCCAATCTCTGTCAAGTGGTTTGAAATCGTCGTATACGTTACGTCTAATTCCGAAGCAAGTTTTTGAACAGTTAAACGTTCATCAGAACACATTCCATTAAAGTACTCGTAAAACAGGTATAGGGATGCAACATTGCGGCGATGGGACAGAGGTTGGAGCTTGGCCGATAATGCAGACCCAATTAGATTTGAGAGGGTTTTTTTTTATCCTGTCTAAGAGCGAAAGATTAGTGGTAGATATACCAGCCCAGATGTGACAACAATAATGCATTATTCTTCGTGAACGTCTTGAGCGGCGTTCTTATCTTTATGTTTGGCTAAGTTGGATGGAAATCCACTGGGTGACCTTCTACGACATGGAATATTAACCCTTTTTGAGATGTCATAAATCCGTGGATCACATTAAAGTCACATTAAAACAAAAACGAATCATTGTCATCGCACAACCGAAGTTAAGTATCGCCGTGCCTGTCCGTTAATTAGATGACTGCCTATTTGGAAATATCAGGTGCTGTAAGCTTCATAGTGATAGTGGCTCTAAAAGGAGACGCTTTCTAATATTGTTGGGAAAGGTATTAAACCATTTCCTTTTCCTCTAGCTATGGATGCATCTAAAAGATTTGTTTTAACTCAGAAATAATAATATTGCGACTCCGTTTGTCTTTGCGTTGTTTGATTAGATGTTGTTGTTTTTTATGGAAATCGCTGCAGACAAGGCATGAATCCACTTGATGGAAGAAGATAAAAATATTACTTGAAGGCCAAAAACTAGCAAACAATAAATGTGTGGAAAATTCTAACTCGGGAAACAGCAATTTTACCCCTTTTATCAGATAAATCGCTCATGGAATGTGAGAGTTAAAGGACAAAATATGGAAAGCGGAAGTTACGGAATCTATCAATCAGCGTTTTTTCTTTTGTTTGTTTTTGTTTTTTATTTGTTTGTTTTCGTTTTGTTTTTTGGGGTTTTTTTTTGTGCTTTTTTTGTTTTTGTTTTTCTGTTTTTTTTGTTTTTTGTTTGTTTTGTTTGTTTGTTTTTTTTTTTTTTTTTTGTTTTGGTTTTTGTTTTGGTTTTTTTTTTTTGTGACAGGGACGCGTGCGAAATGAATGTTTCTGTTTAGAGAAAAATAGAACCATCATACTTGACTTTTGCATTTTAAGCTTTAATTCAAGCCGTTATATATAAAAATAATTTTATAAAATCAACAATAATTTCTCTACAGTGCAATGTATGCTACAATGTATTTTGGACTAAGTCACTGCAAGGAAGCATGTGAAGCTTCCTTCTGGTTCACCGCGATGGATCCCCAACTAGAGCAGGTAATCTATCGATTTGAGTGAAAAATATGCGATTTCACTGATTTCGATCACAATAAAAGTATGGGAGTTTGAAACATTCATCATCATTTAATCCCGGCTGCTAGTTCTTCTAATAAAGCTGAAACTCAACCTTAAATAATATATTTAACCATTTCTTTATTATTTAAATTATTCAGTATATTATTCTCATCATATTTTAGTCTTACCACGTTTCGATCGATGTAACCTGCAACCTTCTTCAAGTGCTTTTTATCGAAAATCTTTATGTCGAACTCGGGAATCTCGAACTAAACTATTTATTTAATCTACAGGAGGTAGATTGTTCTTGTTCCCTCAACTATGAACTAGGGGAATCTTATTTAATCTTTTTTTCATTTTATTCTTTAGTTAATATCACTTGTAGTGAGGATTGTACCTTTGACTTCAGTTAGAAGTGGTAAACTTAACAACTTTATCCGTTGCGCCACGTGTCCATGTAGACGGGATTGAAGAAAGTTGGCGTGCATTGGCCAAAACCTTGTGACAATAGCATTCAAGATGAGAAAAGTAGTCCAAAAAGTAGTCCGAAAAATCCAAACAATGTAAATGTTTACTTCTTTTTTTAAACTTTTTTTTTTAATTTATGTAATCCGGTCATTATAGGGGAGCAGGAGTTGTGGACTGTCATGTTATTTCCTCACAATAGTAACTGACCTCTACTTAACTCCCTTGCCTTGCTCTATTTTTATTTTCATAGCAAATGCTCGTCTGACCTCCAATCTATGGCCTCCCTTGCCTAAAAAAACATTCATAAAAAAACACTCGACTAGCTACAACCACTATCAATAATTCCTCTCACGCTGTATCCGTCCTTTAATCTAAACACAGATTTCATGAACAAAGCTTTTACCCCAGAACTTCCCGCCTAGCAGCACAAGATAAATTCTACCAAATCTATATCATTAACGATTACTACACTACCACCTTACATTCATTAACCCTTATCCTCGAGTTGTCTTCGGGCCTTGATAAGTGGTGTTTCCCTTGTAAAAAATTATCAATCCTCATCTCAAAAACTCAAAAACCTTTTTCTTCTAATTTTGTGGGGAAAAGCGCATTTTTTTCTATATTTACATAAAATAAGCCGTTTTAGTTCACGCCATGTTTTTTTTTGTTTTGTTTTTTTTGTGTGTGTGTGTACGTGTGTGTATGTTGTGAGTTTTGATTATAAGCACACAGATACGGTGGCTCTATTATAGTTAGGTCATAATACTTTTTTTAGTTGTTTTTGTTGTGTATGTTTGCTTTTTTCTTTGTTTATTTTGCATGTTAGTTTTTGTTGGTGATGTTTTTGGGGGGGGGGTTGTTTGTTTTTTGGGTTTGTTTATTTTTGCTTTTTTGTGTGTTTTCTTTTTGTTTTGCTTTTTAAATAACAACGCGGGATATGAGTTTCTTTCATCTGACGAGCCTCGCTCAAGAATCTGTGGAAAACTAGTGTTGTAGAGAAGAAGAAGAAGAAGAAGAAGAAGAAGAAGAAGAAGAACAACAACAACAACAACAACAACAACAACAACAACAACAACAACATAATTATGTAGAGAAAGGAGGGGGAGGAGATGGGAGGAATAGTAGAAGGATCATATCACCAAGAATGAGAGTAGTGTGATAATAAAAAAGGAAATTTAAAGGAGAGAGAGAGGAAACATAGGAGAGAGTGGATTAAGTGTATGCGAAATATAAAGAAAAAAGGAGCGGTGGAAGAAGAAGAAGAAGAAGAAGAAGAAGAAGAAGAAGAAGAAGAAGAAGAAGAAGAAGAAGAAGAAGAAGAAGAAGAAGAAGAAGAAGACAGTCAAGAAAGAAACGAAAAACTATCACAAAAAATCTCTTAAAAAAAGACGAAAAATAAGCAAAAGTCAATGAAGAAAAAGCGGTAGAAGAGGATGAAGAAAGAAGAAAACAACAAAGAAGAAGAAAAAAGAAAAGTCGATGAAGAAAAGAAACGAAGAATAATGAGAAAACAAAGAAGAAAATTAATTCAGAATAACAATAACAATAACAATAACAACAAGAAAGATATTCTACCCTTCTCCTTCCCTCCGTTGGTAAAACCCACCAAAACTAATCAACCCCAAAGATTTGTGGAAGCTTTTCATAAAGATAAGCGGACGTCTTTATTCTGGTAGGCCGATCTTTAAAGAAGTCAGCAACAGACGATCCGGAAGAAAAATCGAGCGGGAGAGATGAGATGAAAGGATGCGGATGCTGATTATATCGTCTGCTAGAAATGCGAGTAAAAAAGAGGCGGCCATTGAAGAAAAAAAAATCAGCGGCCATTTGTAAGAATCACTTCTTATTTATTTATTTATTTAGTTAGTTATTTAGTTATTTAGTTATTTTTTTCTTTTCGTCATTTAACATTGGAATTTTCATTGTTTCCTGCTCCGCCTTTTTTGGAAAGATTATCTTCCGACTTGTAGCCATTGTTCCACCCATTCGGATAGTTAAGGGTGGGCGGATCAGAATCAGGTTCAGTTATGACCGTCAGAGAAACCTGAGTACCGAAACAACATACGAACACTATAGTTCTATTATAGTTTGGCTATCATTCAAACACTACCGTGTTTGAATATATGGTTAAGTGGCAGTTTTAATCATTTAGAATTGCTTTAAAGATTTACCGCTCACTCATTCTTTGACCAAACTTCAAACAATTATTACAGTTTATAGATCACATTCTCAGATATATTCTGGAAAACAAATGTAAATTTTCGTTCAGTAAAACAAAAGTTATGATTAATTTACTGGTGTTTAAAATCGTAAAAATATGCAAGGAGGTGAGTGACGTTTTTTATGACTGGTTTCCATAGCAACAACGTCGCTTCAGCGACTACTGCTGCTACTAATTCACTGCTGTCACGAAAAGAGAAGTTACTAGTGAAACAGAGAGTATGAAAGCATGAAAGGTAGATAATTGGGAGATTTTATTGAAAGCAAACGAATGCCGTACATTGTTACTACATATGTATTTATGGACGCAACAAATAAGACTGAATTTAAACAAAGAACAAGTGAATTTATTGGAAGCCTGGAAAAATCATGGATTACAATAGAAAAGTGCGAGCATGAAAAGTAATATGGTTAAGCTTAAACATAGAAAAGTAAATATAATAATTTTTTTAACTTAAAATATTGCATCATTAAGAATTTTTTAAAATTCAATTTAAAACATTATAATATTAATTCCTTATGCTGCAATATTTTAAGTTATAAATTTATTATATTTTTTACTAGAATATCTTGTATATTCTCTTTTTCAGTCTAGTTTTCACAACTAGTCATTTACTTTTCCATGTTTAAGCTTAACCATATTACTTTTCATGCTCGCATTTTCCTTTTGTAATCCATGATTTTTTTAGTTATTTCTGCTGTTTACGTTCGTTTTCTTTGTTTACTTTACTTCGTTTACCTTTCTTTACTCAACCTTAAACAGGTTGAACCAGTTTCCTCCAAACGAGTAAGTTTCATGGGAACATCAAATTCACAAGTGGTCCCTAGTCACTTGTATATCCACGTCAGGGAAGATGACAACGTTAGGTTTTTACAGTTCTTTCAGAGAGATCTAGACGTTCTCCTACATACAGCATCTGCTATTCCCAAATAGTCACCCATCTGGTACTAACCAGGCTCAACATTGCTTGATTTCGGTGGTCCAACGAGAATAAGTGTGTAAACGTGATTAATAAATAATACGTAAGAGTGTCTTTCGATAAAAAATGGGTTTTCGTTTTACAATTTCTTTCCATTAGTCGAACTTCCGTGTTAGAATATAATAGAAATTGTTTGAACCTATTATGTTCCCTGGAATCTAATTTTTTAACGACTGAAAACTTTTTTTGTAATGACTGAAAATAGATTTACATGCACAAATTTAAAGGAAAAGTTATTTATTCTAGGTAGAAAGCGAAATATCGTCTCTTTCTATAAGTAGGACACTGGACGATATATTTTGAGGAAAAAAAAAAGCTTATATATTCAAGATAAAATTTACACACTGTAAAGCAAGAGTTACATCGCACTTTTGGCAATAAATTAGTGGCTTACTATTGCAAGATTCATTTTGACATCGGCCTTGTTTATTCCGCTAAGCAATTACGTAGCCTTTCAGGTCCAATCTGACATCATTTATTAGTAAAGATGTTTTGACTGTTGTTTTTCTTGCCACATCTCTGTTTTAACCTTCGACTTTCCTCGTGTGCGTCTTGTCGAACTAAACCCATTATATAATTAATTCCTAACAGATGCTACACTGTCAACTAAGCTCCAACCCCTGTCCCATCGCCGAAATGTTGCGTTCCTATGCTTGTTTTACAAGTACTTTAATGAAATTTGACAAGCTCGTAGCATTGGTCTCACTCGATTTAAATCCCTCCCCACGACTAAACCGACACACAGCAAAATCACGCTCCTTCGCTGTATATGTCCCCAAATGCCGGAAAGGTGTCGCCTTTTTTTTTATTTGCAGCAATCACTTACCAAGGCCCAGGGACCACTCTATAAGAAGGGTTAATGGGTGTTAATTAGACGCTGAGACAAGCCAGTAGTAATCAGTTACAGTGAAAATTGGGTACGGTTTAATTATTTAAGAGAACGTCTCAACAAGAACTTGTTTACATTATATTTGAAAACGACCATGTGATAGTAAGCTGGGAAACATCCCCACGGTATTGTGTTCCACAGTTAGACAGTTCTAAGAAAGAGGATCTGCTCATGGAAGTTTTGTTTAGTTTTAGGAACCTATAGAGAGTAAGGGAAATTGTTGGCTGTTGTTGTAGTTAGACGAGTATTTGTTGCAAATGTTTTACAAAGGGTACTATAGATTGATGTTCAGTCGATCATATGTAATGAGAATAGTGAGTATTTAGCCTTCAACCTCCAGAAGATTGCCACTTACAATACTGTAAGCATGGAAGACATCTTCAAAACGATAAAAATGTTGACGGCGTGTGTCGGTTATATGAACCATGTAAGTTGTTCAAAATAATGTTTTTAGTCGCGTGCGAGCGGCTCTATAAGTCACTCCGTCGGTCGGTCGGTCGGTCGATCGGTCTGTCGGTCTGTCCGTAAGACTTTTGTGCTTGGCCTTTTTGGTTAAGATCAAAGGTCTGTTGTTAATACATGCTGTTCTTAGCAGTTTAAGATTTTTCTTGGCCTTCGGGCCGGGATCAAAGTGGAGTATCTGTTCCGGCAGATGCTGCAAGCTATGACTAGCTATGACTAGCAAAGACCAGATGTGGGGGCAACCCCACATGCCTGACCATTAACCAGCTCCCATTTCCCACCTCTCGGGAGCTGGTCCCCTTTTTCCCTTCCCCCTCCCTTCACTCCTCACATTAAAAATTGGCCTTGTGCCTAATTTGCTCGGTGGGGGAGCAAATAAATACCATCTGTTCCGGCAGATACTGCACTTAAGATGATTTGTACCAGTCAATGGAGGGGAAACCCTCTATACTGGGACAATTATTATTTTTGGTAACCAGAGTGACCCCTTTTAGGGGAGCTGGTTTTTACCAGCTGGTTTTTACCTCACATTAAAAACGGCCTTGTGCCTAATTTGCTCAGTGGGGGAGCAAATAAACACCATCTGTTCCGGCAGATACTGCACTTAAGATAATTTGTACCAGTCAATGGAAGGGAAACCCTCTATACTGGGACAATTATTATTTTTGGTAACCAGAGTGCCCCCTTTTTGCCTACTTTTAGGGGAGCTGGTTTTTACCTCACATTAAAAACGGCCTTGTGCCTAATTTGCTCAGTGGGGGAGCAAATAAATACCATCTGTTCCGGCAGATACTGCAAAAAAAGACTATATGTGGGGGCAACCCCGCATATAAGACCTTGGTCAATCTAAGGGAACCCCTTCATACCAATTGTCACTATCCAGCTCCCCTACTCCCCGGGGAGTTGGTCCTCATTTCCCTTTCATTCCTCACCTTAAAAATCGGCCTTGTGCCTAATTTTCTCGGTGGGGGAGCTAATAAATACCACCCACATATAAGACCTTGGTCAATGTAGGGGCAACCCTTCATACCAATTGTCACTATCCAGCTCCCCTACTTCTCGAGGAGTTGGTCCCCATTTCCTCTTCACTCCTCACATTAAAAATCGGCCTTGTACCTAATTTGCTCGGTGGGGGAGCAAATAAATGCCCTTTTCTTTGCCTTTTGGCCAATATCAAAGTGTAGTATCTATTCTTACTACATGCTGTACTTATGTTTGTAACTTTGTGATATAAAGTGGGTTCACTTTTCTGTATTAATTTAATGTAAAATGATCACCCTCTTTACAACCAGTCAGTCTTAAAGCCATTCTCCAGATCATTTAAGTTGTTTTTGAAGGATTCCAGTTATTTTTTAAGCATTCAAGTCATTTTTAGGGTCATTCAATTCATTCTTAAGTTCATTAAAGCCATTCTAAGGCATTTACTTTTTATTTATTTAAGTCATTTCAGCCCATTTTTCGGTCATTTTAGTTTATCTTTAAGAATTTCATGTCAATCCTACATTCACGCATTCATTCATTACACGAGAGTTGTTTCATATGTTCTTAAGGAATTTATTTGTTGTGTAAGCCACTAAAAATGTGATAACGACATAATTTTGCAAATGAAATGATATTGTAACAATTTTTCTTTTGAAATGCAATAAACTACTAAATTGATTTGAAAAGCTATCACACACGCACACACACACATACAAACACACACACACACACACACTGATGAGCTGTGAAACAGCGAAACACTACTGTATGTGAATGACTATAATGCTCCTTATCTTGCGTTGAGCATATTGAGAAGTGATACACGAATTACCATTAGCGTATAAAGCGATGACCTTTGTGTAAACAAATCGAGCTTAGGTATTTCGGACGATTTCAAAACATCGTTAAACTCACGACTCGTTCAGCAGCCGCCGATAGGAACCTTGACTGTCGTACAGGCGGTCGGGATTCAATCCTGGCTTGAGGTAGTTGTCTGTCTAGCCGCACTGATGAGCTGTGAAAGAGCGAAACAGTACTGTATGTGGATGACTATATATATATATATATATATATATATATATATATATATATATATATATATATTATTATTATTATTATTATTATTATTTTATTATTATTATTATTACTACTACTACTATGATTATTTTTAATACCTACAGACACTATTAGTTCATCCTTTCGGGAATCATCGGTGCAATGAGTTACGATTACAGCCGGTCGGGAGATTCGAACCCGACCACGAAGCCATCTCTGGCTCCATTAGCAAGGAACAAACCACACGGCCAACGTTACCTGCGAGAAATACAGTTAAAATTAACATCTATATAAACGTTTACACGACTAGAATGGTCTTATCATTATAACATCAAGGCCGATTTTAATTTCAACTTAGAGTTCTTAACAATAAGAGCCGAGTTCTTAAAGAGGTTGAGATAATATATATATATATATATATATATATATATATATATATATATATATATATATATATAAACTAGCATGGGTACCCGGCGTTCTTACAGTGTCGAAAGGTGGTATGGTAAGGCTATTTAGCAACCAACACCCTAAAAAAATAAATAATTATGAGTACCTGTGCGAGCGAAAAACAAAAATAGCCGCAGTAACCAGGCTCGAACCTGTAACGCGAAAAAGGAAAGAGGAGGTGAAAAAAAAGCAAATACGTTAGTCGTCTCGTTCACGGCTAATCTTTGCCGTCAGGTACCTTCAAAATAAAGTCTTTAAAACGCACATTTAGATCGCTATACGTGAATGACTTGCAAAAATGTCGATGTAAAAACTGACCCCTCCTTGCAAAAACCGACTCAGTTGACGGTCAAAGAAGGTTTTCGGACAATTTTGGGATATTTTTCGTCCGAGAGATCGATCTTTCTAACGTACCCATTTGTTTCAGTGTTCGTTGCATGTGTCGAAAGACATACAAACACACACAGACACAGACACACACACAGACACACACACATACACATACTAACACACACCTTTTATATAATAGACTAGGCTGGGTGCCCGCCGTTGCCCAGGTGTTTTGAGGTGTAAAAAAAGTGGCAGTAAGCAGTCAGGCTCGAACTCTTGACGCAAACACAGAAAAGAGAGTGAAAGAAAATCTAACGTCTTACCGCTACTCCATGACGCGGCCAGAAGTCCGAAGCATTCAAATTTAACATAGTAAACCAAAAGATGACTTGCAGAAATGGCGTTGCTTTTAAACCTCTCACTAAAACAAATTAGACCCGTCGTTTTTAATGTGGGGGAAAACATGCTTCTCCAAAAAACGGGAGCTCTGGCTCTGTCCAAATAAATAGTAATTGTCTCAGTATGAAGGGTTTCCCCTACATTGACCAAGTATCAATTACAGAACAGATACTACCCAGTCTGAAGGCCAAGCGGTTGCGTTCCAATAGTTTTGCTTTATTTATACGAAAAAGACAAACAAACACTGGAGACGACGACACGGTGGGAGTTTTGTTTAACTCAATCAAAAAAATAAGCCTTTCATGGACATACACAAACGCTCGTGCCCATTTTGCCTTTTATATAGTGGAGTTTAAAATAACTTAAACGTAATACAGAAATGAACGATGTAAAAAAAAAGGCAGACAGTATTAACAATTGTTTATTTGGATAATTTAAACGCGAAAAATAAAACAAAAGAACAATTGGGACAATTAATGTTATTATTTCGAAATTTTATATAATATGGGAAGAGTGGGGTTTAAAATAAACAAAAAACAAAAGAACAATTGGGACGCTGAAATATTAATGTTATTATTTCGAAACTATTATTTAACATGGGAAGAGTGGGGTTTAAAATAAACAAAAAACAAAAGAACAATTGGGACGCTGAAATATTAACGTTATTATTTCGAAATTATTATTTTACATGGGAAGAGTGGGGTTTCAAATAACTTAAACGTAATACAGAAATGAACGATGCAAAAAAAAGCAGATATATCAAAATTTGAATTTAACTATAATAAATATTATGGTATCTGTTCAGTGCACATTTACCTTAAGTATGGCCAACCACTTATATTTCAGTAACTGTGATTTTTTTTCAAAAATAATCAATTATAATAAACAGAACGACTCATAGAAACCTATCTATATTCTTTTTTCATGTTAATATACTTTCATAGAAATGTTTCTGTTATTTAAAAAAAAACTATTTTCTTTACGTCACAAATGTCACGCTCATACATGAATTCCATAGCTAATACAACATACTGACCAAACGGGTCACGGGTAGTCTAGTAAAACTTTAAAAATCGAAAATATATATATATGATATCTTGGCTCGAACTTGCAATCTCAAGATAACGACGCAGCTACTATACCGACTAATCTGATCTATGACTAATTGAAATTATGTCGTTTTTTTTTATTTAAACTAATTCAAGTAAGAACGTTTTTGTGCATGCGTGTATGGCTAAATTGTCATGAACTGACGATTTTTTGCTACCCCACCTCTGTCGAAAAGTTTTGCGAGACATACAAACATACATACATATATTCATACATACAGTTAAACAGATTTTTGCCCTTTATATTATAGCCTAGATGGCTAAACACGATAAAATCTGGCCAACTACGACTAGTTGTTTTGTACCTCCGTTGGCAGAACACCTGATTTAAACAACTGCCATTGTTCTAACCTCACTATTCCTTCTTTTTATAACAAGACTAGCAAGGAAATCCGACATTGTATGGGATTGAATGATAATCAACGAATGTTTCCCACTCCCATATTTTTATTGTCATCGAAATAGGTGAAATCGCCCATTTTTCAATCGAATTGATTGCTTACCTGCTTTAGTTGGGGGACCCACCGCAGTGTACCGGGAGGAAACTTCACGTG
Source organism: Euprymna scolopes (assembly GCF_053919585.1). Classification (NCBI taxonomy): domain Eukaryota; kingdom Metazoa; phylum Mollusca; class Cephalopoda; order Sepiida; family Sepiolidae; genus Euprymna; species Euprymna scolopes. Next base: position 41,991,955 of record NC_136517.1, read on the forward strand.
CCTACACGCAGTGACTTAGTCCACCATATATTGTAGTCTACATTGCACTGTGGAGAACATACTGTTGATTTCATAAAATCATTTTTTATGTATACTCGTTTGAATCAGTTTAAAATGCAAAAATCAAGTATCGTGGTTTAATTGTGCTCTAAACAGAAACATTCATTTTGAAGGCACCTCAGTCATACTTAAAAACTTCCTGTAGATTTTATATGTTAGGCCTTTATGGTTGTGTGGTAATAAACCTTCTCAAATGAACTTGCGATGTTAGGCTGTGTAAGGTGTTAACTTTTGGCCAAATCGCCTGTTCTTCCTTTCATCGGATTATTTAGATTATCGATTATCGATACTTATCAAAGACATTCCGATGCAAAACCTATTTAAGAACTCTGTAAGGCGCATAAAGTACCTTTGTGTGAAATTTCATAAAATCAACTCAGCCGTATTCGAATATATAGGGAACGAACTCACACACGCAGACATACAAAGACAAAGTTCCTATATATAATTATATATATATATATATATATATATATATATATATATATATATATATATTAATAGCTTCGTCTTAATCTATATATATATATATATATATACTAGCAAGCCGTCCGACGTTGCCCGGTAGTAAAATACGCATAAATATATGTTAATTCATACATAAAGTGAGACATGTCCACGCGAGTATTGTTTTTCTAAACGGTTCACTAGTTGTAAGTTTTAAAAAAATATTCGAGCTTAGATCGAAGCCGAAACCTAAAGACAGTGAGTTAAGTACGAGAACTATTAGACCAGCTTGACACAATATTTACGGAGTGTTTTCAAACCTACTTATTCTCAATATAAAGAAGTTGTCACGTTTCACAGGCGCGTATGCGCTTTCGTTAAACAGTTGACAAACAGATAAAAATCCGATGACTCCCAAATACCAATTTTTCAATGTTGACGCCTTAGTAGGTCTTTTTTTACCGGATGAACACCGTTAACAAGTTTCCACGTGTCTGAATAACCTATATACCAAATTTCAAGTCTGTAGATCAAAAAATCATCAAGTACATTGGCTTAAAAAGTGTTCTCTCACACACACACACACACACACACACATTCTTACTTTTATATATATACTAGCAAGCCGCCCGGCGTTGCCCGGTTGTAAAATACGCATAAATATTATATTTTAATTCATACAGAAAATTAGACATGTGCATGCGAGTATTATTTTTTTCTAAACAGTTCACTTCTTGTAAAAATTAAGAACAACAACAAACAAAAGATACTCGAGCTGAATTCAAAACCAAAATCTAAAGACAATGAGGCAAGTACGATAACCATTGGACCGGCTTGTCAAACTTCTTATTCTTAACATAAAGAAGATTTGATGCTTCACGGCCGCGCATGCGCATTCATGAAATAGTTAAAACCAGATAAAAATCTGGTGACTCCCAAGTACAGATTTTTTCAATTTTGACCCCTTAGCGGCCATTTTCTGGATGAAAACTGATTAAAAAGTTTTCCACACGTCTGATTATCCTATATACCAAATTTCAAGTCTGTAGATCAAAAATTCGTTGAGTGTATAGGTTGAGACATGTCCTAACACACACACACACACACACACATTCTAACTTTTATAGATATATAGAAAACTGATAATGTGTGTGTGTGTGTGTGTGTGTGTGTGTGTGTGTGTGTGTGTGATGACACTTCTTAACCTATATACTGAACAAATTTTTAATCTACAGACTTGCAAATTGGTGTATAGTTTATTCAGACACGTGGAAAACTTTTTAATCGGTTTTCATCCGGAAAAAATGACTACTAAGGAGTCAAAATTGAATAATGCGTGGTCGTGAAACATGACAGCTTCCTTATATTAAGTATAAGTATGTTTGAAAACACTTTTTAAAGATCGTGACAAGCTGGTTATCGTACTTGGCTCACTGTCTTTAGGTTCTAGTTTCGATTTCAGCTCGATATATTTTTTACTTACAAAAATGAACTGTTTTTAAAAAAATACATAATACTCGCATACACATATTTCAGTTTCTTTCTGTGTATGTGTGTGTGTGTTTTGTTTTGTTTTTTATTTCATCTTTTTTTTTTAAGAAATTTAACGTTACGTTCAATACCTACGATATTTCTGTTTATAATAAATAAGAAATCTGCATTAATTAAAATATAATATTTATGCGTATTTCACGACCGGGCAATGCCGGGCAGCCTGCTAGTACGATATAATTTAGCCAACTACGAATAATGGTTTCGTTGGACTCAACCACTGCTGTCCCGTTTTCTAATTCCACTATGTCTTCATTTTTATAATAAAATTTTCAGACTACCTTATATACTGTTTTATTAAATGAATTTGAATTTTTTTATGAACAATAATGTACGTCCTCAAATAAATAACGAGTCGTGTGTGTGTGCGTGTGTGCGTGCGTGTGCGTGTGTGTGTGCGTGTGTGTGTGTGTGCGTGTGCGTGTGTGTGTGCGTGTGCATGTGTGTGTGTTTTCATTTTCTTCCTTTGAAGATTGTAATGCTGGGTATGGGGCAGCCAAACCAGCTGCCAACATTGCCCTGTTTTTATTGAAACAAACCGAGAGCTCTTTTTAGTATCCTCGCTGTTCCCTTATGGGAAGTTGTCTGGATCTCTCTTGCATTTGGTTCACCAGGAATATTAGTTAGGTAGGACTTCAAGTTCTTCTTCATAAGCCCTGTGGCACCTATAATAACTGGTATGATTGATATCTCCCTAAGATTCCAGTTTCGTTTCATATCATACATGAGACCTTGATATTTGGTCTGTTTTTCCCTTTCAGCTCTGTTCAGACCTCCATCATTAGGGACACTCACTTCAACCAAGGTTACCACTGTGTGTGTGTGTGTGTGTGTGTGTGTGTGTGTGTGTGTGTGTGTGTGTGTGTGTGTGTGTGTGTGTGTGTGTGTGTGTGTGTGTGTGTGTGTCCGAAGAATCGGTAGAAATTCTAGTATATAATATTACAACGTCAGAGTATTTTTATTACTTTATTTGCCGTTGATGTCGGGATATTAAGTGCAGGTCAATCGTTTTAATTAAGAACTCTAATTAGTGTGTACTTAATGAATTGTCAAGTGTTTCCTTTCTTTCTTTTTTTTATGTGAATATGACATGAGTGAGTGCTAGGAGAACGAAGGGTACATTTAGGTGAAAGTTCTAAACGGTGATTTTTATATATAAAGAAGTCAGGGAAAAGAGAGAAGAAATGTGAATAAGGAAGAGTGGAAAAGAGAAATGTGCACAAAAGAAGAAAAGAAATAATGAAAAAGAAGACATATGGTAAAAAAGAAAAAAAGAAAGAAAAAAACAAGAATGAAAAATAATGAAAAAAGAAAAAAGGTAGAAACAAATATTGAGAAAGAGAGAAAGAAAAAGAACACATCAGTGTCCGATGGAATGAAGGGAGGAAATAAAGAAAGAACTAAAGAAAGAAAGGAGAAAGAAGGAAAGAAGGAAATAAAGAATGAACGAAAGAAAGGAAGAACGAACGAAAAACAAAAGAAAGAAAGAAAGAAACGAAGAAAAAAGGAAAGAAAGAAAGGATGAAAGAAAGAAAAAAAGAAAGGATGAAAGAAGGAAAGATTCAAAACGGATGAAGGAAGGAAGAAAGAAAGAAAGAAAGAAAGAAAGAAAAGAAAATATCAGTCTATAAAGGAAGGAAGGAAGGAAAGAATAAAGGAACAAATGAAAGAAAAAAAACGTAGAAAATATGAAAGAAACGAAGAATATAAATGTATAAAAGACATAAAGAAACAAAGAAAGAAAGAAAGAAAGAAAGAAAGAAAGAAAGAAACTAAGTGAGAAATAACGGAAGGAGAAAGGGGGCAGAAAGAAAAGAAATTAATATGAATATAAAAACGCAGAAATGAGAAAGAAACAAAATGAAGAACAATATAAGATAAAAAAAAAGGAAAGAAACAAACAAAATGGAGAATAATGTAAGATAAAAAAGAGAGAAAGGAAAGAGAAATCGGAAAGAAGAGAAAAAGAAATTTAAGTAAATAAACGAAGAAAATAAATAAAAGAAAAAGAAAATGGGAACCCCCTATTTTAAAAAAAAAAACGAAAGAAACAAACGAAAACCCAAAGATGCGATGAGATAGCGAAAGAAAAAATATGAATGAATAAACAAAATATGAGAAAAGTGTGAAGAAATTAGAAAAAAAAAAGAGAGAGAAACAGTGAAAGAGTATTCGGAAAATAAACAATAACAGAAAACAGAAACAAAATCTGACGAGGAAAGTTAAGAACGCATAGCAAATAAAAGAAAAAAAAAGAATTGAAGAAAAAATACGAGGTCGAGAAAGCGCTGACTAAAGGCGAACACAAGATGACTACAGAAGGACTTTTAAAAAGTACATGTGTGAAAATAAAAACTTTTGCAATATAATGAAATTTGTTGTTGTGGAAGAACCACGAATAAATGATTTTCATTTGCACTTTTAACAAATGCCGAGTCGGATTTTTATTTTTATTCCTATTTATTTTTGTTTGTTTGTTGCTGCGACGTTACACAAGAACATGCCATCAAAGAATAAGAATTCATATGCACGAAAGTTAGTTATGATCGTATGAAATGAACTAAGTTCAAGTCAATATAGGAGGTCGATGTTTTTTTGCACTTGAAAAGTTGTGGAGGCGATCCAAATTCGTCGATGCGGTTGACGTCAGCACAATTAGGTGATGGGTCCATTGATTTCAGAATGTCGATAGAGATGTGATTGACAAAGCGCTCTCCGGACGCCTCATGCACATTCACCACCCTATCGCTAGCAAAGATATATGTATGTATGTATGTATGTATGTATGTATGTATGTATGTATCGCAAAAACTTTCGACAGAGGCGACGGATTTTCACAAGATTGGTATTGTTTTGAAGCCTGGCCCTTCGGACGACAAATAGCGATAAATTGGCCAAAAACCTTAATTCCTTCACTCCCAACTGGGTACTTTTCTCCAGGGAGGAGTCGCTTTTTTCTTCGATATTTTCGAAAGCCATCCCCTCTTTTTGATTGACTAGCCTTAATTTAAACAATCGTCACTTTCGTTTTGGCGATGGGCGAAATAACAAACACATCACGTTTTTTGATGTTATTTTTTTCTTCACATTCTTTTCCTCCTTTGCGGTATGAGTTCGAGCCTGCCTGCCTACTACCACTTTTTGTGCGTGTGTGTGGAGCACACACACACACCTCCAAACACCCGGGAAATGCCGGGCATCCAGCCTAGTTAGGAATAACAGTAGAAATCAATTTAACAAAGTTTAACTTGCACGCACAAGTCTAACGTAGTCGTTACATTTATGCAGAGAGACGTAGTGAAACCAAGACAAGGAATAACTCGACTCACTTTTCGATTGAAACATTAGACATTTATTTTCAGAATAATACAGTAGGCAATGCCCTTGTCTCTTCTCTGTAGCCTCTTTGTCACAGAAGAGATGTTACGAGCCTGTCCCTGCTCTATCGCTATTTTCATGGCAAGTGTTCGACCAAGCTCCAATCTATGCCGCTCCCTCATCAATCCTTCACAAAAAAAAACACTCGTCTAGCCCAAATCCCTATCAATAAATTCCCCCACTCCCTATCGTTGCCTAAACCTAAACATAGATTCCATGAACAAAGCTTCTTCCTTAGAATTGGCAGCCTGTGTAACTCTTTTCTGCTGATTTGCTTTCCAGCCGACTACAATATCATTATTTTTAAGCCCAACATAAAACAACGCCAACTGAAGACGCCTCAACATTTTTCTATAAATCGACAACTACATAGGTTTTCGGCTATGCTGAACACGAATATCGCAGGGAAAGTTAGCGCTGACAAATAGTTTTCGAGATATAAATACCTGTATTATGCATCGTAATTTCTAATAGTTTGAATTGGCCGCCATCTTTGTTGTTTCAATGAAATGGGATAGTGAGCATGCGCAGACGATGTGTGTAGTTAAGTCTACGAGATGCAAGCGTTTATTCAGCGTCATTACTTTCGGAATAAACGCCCCCACCTCCCCATATTAAGAACAGCTTTCGGAATAAACACCCCTCACTTCCCCATGTTAAGTACGGCTTTCGGAATTGCGTTGAGTTAACTACACAGATCGTTTTCTCACTGCAGCGTGCGCGCGCATGCTCAAAATAACACTTCATTGAAACAACGAAGATGGCAGCCAAATAAAACTACTATAAATTACGTAACATAATACAGGTATTTAAATTTAAATATACATGCTATGGACATACCATCACATTTTAGAATTCAAATATTTTCGATCTACATTAAATTTGATCAATAGTCATTCGACACCAATTAAATAAGAATATCTAAGGATTCTATTAATGTTTACTTACATTTTATCTTTATTTTAATCTTCGTAGGGGGGACATAAAATTGATGCAAATTGTGATTGTGTTCGATCAATTTTCCTCATCCCGTGACGTGTATTTTCCAGTATGTTTATACAGTTTACACACGTGTACGTATATACTTGGACACACACACACACACACACACACACACACACACACACACACACACATACACACACACACACACACACACAAGCTTTGAATAAAAAAAGACAAAAATAAAAATAAAGAATGCAGTTTAAATTCCCGGATTGAAAAAAAATATATAAACTTTAACCTATCTATTATATATATATATATATATATATATATATATATATATATATATATATATATATATATATATATATATATATATATATATATATATATATAATGTTCCCCTGGGGTTGCGTTGCATAGGTGTGGTCAGAGCTTTATATCAACGCTTATTTCATCTGGATTTCGTTTCGACTTTTTTATTTTTTATTTTTCCTCTCTTCATTTCGTTTCGTTTTGTCATCTCCGGGATAACATTACCCGCTGCTTCACGTGTACAACCATCTGCTCAGTGAATCGACGTTCTCGCTTTGATCCGAAATTTTGATTCGAATTGTACTGAGTCAGCAGTTAGTTCCTTCACAAACTAGTGTAGATCTCGCACACACACAATTTATACATACATACGCTAAGCGTACATACAATTTATATATATATATATGTGTGTGTATGTGTGTGTGTTAATTTAGCCGTACTGAAGAGCTGCGATACAGCGAAACAGTCTATCTATACGTGATTAAATATTTATGTGTGTATGTGTGCATTTGTATGTGTGTGTAGTAAGTTATGAAAATATATATGGTAGTTAAGCTTCAAAGAATTTTCCATGTTTCATACAAGTGGCGATTCATCAGGCTATTCCATGGAATTTATGTTGCCACGCGTTTTTATATGTACAAGTGGTGCAAAATATGATAGTTAGCCAATCAGATTCTTTGTTTTTCTCGCTCGCATTTCCAGCAGCCAATGGTCGCGTGTTTATCAAATAAAGGTTTACTTTATTTGTAATTCACCTCTTTCTTTGTTTATTTTTCGTGGGAATGAACTATCTTTATTTGTGTATTACTACCTAACTCTATTCAAGTATCGAGCAATGTTGAAATAAATAATGAAATAGATACGTAGAATTTTATGTAGATACATGAAGTTATATATATATATATATATATATATATATATATATAACTACTTCGTTTACTCACACAAATTTAATATACGAAAGTATAGATTTATGCGTAAACTTTAAGTATTTACTTCAAAAGTGCTCAATACGTAGGTAGAGCTGATTAGTAATTTATAAAATATATATGGCGGTTAAGCTACACTGAATATTCTGCGTTTCATCCACTGTAGGATTCGTCAGGCTTGGATGAAACGCAAAATATTCAGTGTAGCTTAATCGCCATATATATTTTATAAATTACTATATATATATATATATATATATATATATATAGAGAGAGAGAGAGAGAGAGAGAGAGAGAGAGAGAAATATGTTTTTAAAAAATGGTTACATATACTCACAATTATTTTTAGATTTTAAAGATATTCTTGTCAAAGATTTGTGCACCGAGAGGCCTCCTTATGATTAAAAAAAAATATGAAAACACTCCTTTACAAACTTTTTTGTAAACTTTTTTGTAAATATAATTCCGTATTGTGTTTCAATCTTATATTATATCGAAAAATTCTTTAAAAAAAACAGTTTTTTATCATTTCTCCCTTATAAAAATCCTATCCAAGTATAAAATCAAAAATGTACTATTTTTCCTACTATTTTCCTCTTATTACCATCCAACCAATCAAAAATCATTGCACAATAGTTTAATTGTAACACATAAATAAATATCTAATATTATTAATCATACAGACAAAAGAATTAAATTCCACTCATATTTTTATTCTAGGTTCAAAAACTATATTTACTTCAATAACCTAGTTAAAATTTGATGTCTCCTCCTCCATCCCCTTTTATTTATGTTGATGAGAAGACGATACCCAGAAATAGTTTACTTATTTCTCGATGGTTTTATTTGTAAATAAAAGGATAACGTTTCCGAAACGATCGTACATATAAACATGATTTTGTTGTTTCCTCCTATGAAAACTTGATTGATAATTTTACACATTTTCTATATATAGCCCTAGGTAATTACACCAATTTAGCTTATTGTAACTGCAATAGTCAGAGCACAGTACCTTAAAATATATTTTACTGAGACTTTGCTCGTTTAGACCCTGTCTGTCACAATATATATATATATATATATATATATATATATATATATATATATATATATATATATATATATATATATATATATATATATGAGCAAACAGTTAATGAAATATGTTAAAAACCACTTTGAAATGAGTTAAAAACATATTTAATCTGAAAAGGAAACACTATATAAATGGATAGTCCTTAATCCGCGGAGTTTCGAAGAAATACTTTACTTCTCATCAGAGGGTAGGAATTAACAAAATGCAGGATCGGATTTTGCATGCAGAAGTATTTGATGAAACAAAAAATAAGTCAAAGATCTTACTTGAAAACAAAATAAGTTAAGCAGAGGGAATATGGTAAAGAAAAAGGTGATTACACGTTAATGGATAGTCTGGTGGAAGATAAAAAATCCAGTGACGGTAAAATTCAAATGTAAAACTTCAAGAAAGTTAAAAGAATTTCCATTTGTACAAGTAAAATCCAAAGAAATCCCGTAATTGAAGAAGATGGTCCATAATTATCCAAAGGCAGAAATCCATGGAATAATTCGCAAAATAGTGTGTACAAGAAAAAAAAATAATTTTATAAATATTAATTCTTTAATATTTATAATTTACATTAATTTTACCATCTTGGATCATTTTGGTAAATTCAATTGTAATTTTCATTTTATATATATATATATATATATATATATATATATATATATATATATATATATATATATATATATATATATATGTCAAACACGGTAGTGGTTGAATATATGGTTAAGTGTCAGTTTTAGTCATTTAGAACTGCTTTAAAGCTTCACCGCTCATTTCGACCAAATTTCTAACAATTATTATAGTGTATAGATCATCTTCTCAGCAATATTGTGAAAACAATTTTCAATTTTCGTTCAGTAAAACAAAAGTTATGATGAATTTACTGGTGTTCAAAATCGTAAAAAAAAACGTAAGGAGGTGAGAGACGTTTTATGACTGGTTTCCATAGCAACCCCATCGTTTCGGCGACTAGTGTTGCTACTAATTCACTGCTGTCGCGAAAAGAGAAGTAATAATTGAAATAGAAAGAATGAAAGAATGAAAGGGATATAATTGAGGGATTGAAGCAGACGAGTACCGTACATTGTTATTACATATGTGCATAATGCTATATTTAGAGACACAAAAATTAAGACTGAAATTAAACAAAGAACAAGTGAATTCATTGGCAGCCTGGAAAAATCATGGATACTAATAGAAAAATACGAGCATGAAAAGTAATATGGTTAAGCTTAAACATGAAAAGGTGAAGGACTTGTTGTTAAAACTGGAAAAGAAAAGGACAAGATATTTTAGTAAAAATATAATAAATTTATAACTTAAAATATTACAGCATTAAGAATTTTTTAATTCAATTTACAACATTGTATAATCAATAAAGATAGAAATATGTCTACGCACTTGTGCATAATAAACATTTAAAGAAATAATTATAATTACATTGATAATAATTACATTATAATTACCATAACAATAATTCAATAATAACAAACGTTAATTTCAAGCTGCATTTAAACAATAATTCCTTATACACTACGCACAATGCTTCAATCAAACTACATTCTCCTTATATCCTCTTCATAGTAACTATGATTTCAAACGATTTAACTAAAATAAATATATAAATATTCCAACATGTCACTTTTCATAGCCATGTGAGCCTATTAAAAAACTGATCTGCTAGATTTTATGCACCAATATTGTATGCATATATATATATATATATATATATATATATATATATATATATATATATAGTGAGAGAGAGAGACATACAGACAGACAGATATATATATATATATATATATATATATATATATATAGAGAGAGAGAGAGAGAGAGAGAGAAAGAGAGAGAGAGAGAGAGAGGGGGGAAGGGAGAGAGAGAGACATTTGATTGAACACGACAGAGTTATTCCTTTTTCCGATTTTTTTCTATTTGCCGAACGGTCTTTTAATTTCGGCAGGCATATTATATACAATGGCGCCCAGAAGTTGTTCTCAGGCGCTCTCTATCGGGCATCCGATTGTCATCAGGAGCAATTCTTGTTGTTTTCTTTTCCTTTTCTGACGACAATCGGATGCTCGATAGAAAGCGATTGAGAAAAATATAGCCGACCCACAACTCCTGTCGCAATTAAGAAAACCGCTCGGCAAATAGAAAAGATATCCAACAAGATCGAAAAAAGGATTAACTCTATCGTGTTCAATCAAACGTGTCTAAATAATGACTTGCTGCCAAAATATACAAATATATACATACATACATACGTATACATACATACATACGTATATATATATATATATATATATATATATATATATATATATATATACTTGTTTATTGTTATATAAACATGCTCACATCCCGCTGCTACAAATAGCCACTTGTTTCAATCAAACAACAGATATCATCAGGCAGCGACTTGACTATTCAAAAGTTCAATGAATAATTATTCATTGAACTTTTAATTATTCATTGAACTTTTGAATAGTCAAGTCGCTGCCTGATGATATCTGTTGTTTGATTGAAACAAGTGGCTATTTGTAGCAGCGGGATGTGAGCATGTTTATATAACAATAAACAAGTATTATCAGCTCTTTTTATTGAGCACTATCTAACAACCTCGTTGAATTCATTAGTCCATTATATAAAAAAACCCGAGTATATATATATATATATATATATATATATATATATATATATATATATATATATATATATATATATATATATATATATATATATATATATATATATATAAAGGTTGAGCCAAAAGTAGAAAATTTTTATTTTCCTTCAGAACCGAGACAATTTTTATTTTCCTTCAGGACTGAGACAATTTTTATTTTCCTTCAGAACCGAGACAATTTTTATTTTCCTTCAGGACTGAGACAATTTTTATTTTCCTTCAGAACCGAGACAATTTTTATTTTCCTTCAGAACCGAGACAATTTTTATTTTCCTTCAGAACCGAGACAATTTTTATTTTCCTTCAGGACTGAGACAATTTTTATTTCCCTTCAGGACTGAGACAATTTTTATTTTCCTTTAGGACTGAGACAATTTTTATTTCCCTTCAGGACTGAGACAATTTTTATTTTCCTTCAGGACTGAGACAATTTTTATTTTCCTTCAGAACCGAGACAATGTTTATTTTCCTTCAGGACTGAGACAATTTTTATTTTCCTTCAGAACCGAGACAATTTTTATTTTCCTTCAGGACTGAGACAATTTTTATTTTCCTTCAGAACCGAGACAATTTTTATTTTCCATCAGGACTGAGACAATTTTTATTTTCCTTCAGAACCGAGACAATTTTTATTTTCCTTCAGGACTGAGACAATTTTTATTTTCCTTCAGAACCGAGACAATTTTTATTTCCTTCAGAACCGAGACAATTTTTATTTTCCTTCAGAACCGAGACAATTTTTTATTTTCCTTCAGGACTGAGACAATTTTTATTTTCCTTCAGAACCGAGACAATTTTTATTTTCCTTCAGGACTGAGACAATTTTTATTTTCCTTCAGAACCGAGACAATTTTTATTTTCCTTCAGGACTGAGACAATTTTTATTTTCCTTCAGGACTGAGACAATTTTTATTTTCCTTCAGGACTGAGACAATTTTTATTTGCCTTCAGAACCGAGACAATTTTTATTTCCTTCAGAACCGAGACAATTTTTATTTTCCTTCAGGACTGAGACAATTTTTATTTTCCTTCAGAACCGAGACAATTTTTTATTTTCCTTCAGGACTGAGACAATTTTTATTTTCCTTCAGAACCGAGACAATTTTTATTTTCCTTCAGGACTGAGACAATTTTTATTTTCCTTCAGGACTGAGACAATTTTTATTTTCCTTCAGGACTGAGACAATTTTTATTTTCCTTCAGAACCGTGACAATTTTTATTTTCCTTCAGGACTGAGACAATTTTTATTCTCATTTAATTATTAAATAATATTAACTTAATTTTTATTTTTATATTTATTTTTGTCCCTATCCTGTGTGCCATTTTTGTTAAAGGCCGACATTGTCTCTAACTCTGCCGTCATTGGAAGTTTTATTATTATTATTTAAATCTATCACCCTTGTTATTTATAATTTATTGTACTATCATTATGGTAACTATTAATTGCATTATTTCTACCGTTTTACAATTTTGTTTCAATTTCATTATACATATTGAAATCAATTGCGTCTCTTTTTTTTTTTTTTTTTTTGCCGTTTGAATTAAACGCTATTAGGTTGCAACATTTAAAAATAAATAAATAAATAATACAATCTTCTTCCACAAACGACTAAAATAATCAACATGAACTTTTTCGAACATGGTTGCTAGTAATGAACGTTGTCCATGCTACAAATTTCCAGTTTTTCCAGAGACAAATTCTCACAAACAATCCGATTAATCGACCAAACGGTTTCTCATTACATATCTTCCCATTTCTATCGTTTTGTATATGTTCCATAACTGAATATCATGTATGCCTGTGAGATAGACGCTATGGTGGTTGGGTTTACAACATAAGATCACGTGATTCTATATATTTTATGTGAAGCACGATTCGGGAGTTGGTCAACGGTCGGTCACAATTCATTTTGAAATAACTTTAAAAGCACTAAACGCACTAATTAAATGGTCGCATTTCAGAATAATGTTCGTTGGTCGATCTGTCCGCTGAATTTTGAAATATCTCGTTGATCTTTAAAACTTCTTTTTTTTATTGAATCTTTATCGTTAAACGCATAGATTGACTAAAACTTTAGCTGGGCCCAGACATTTATTTAGAGGGTTCTATCCGTCGCTTACGCTTATCTCTATATGTAATAAAAGATAGATGTCTATCCCTGTCTATAAAAAGACATTATAGAAAAATAAACATTGAGGCCACATATTACATATGTGTATTACTCTCAAACAATGAACCAGTTCATTGTTTATCCTCTTCATCGAATGGAGGACGTGGTAAATGATATTGCTACTTAACATGTGTTTAACACTCTTGATCTAACCAGTGTTTATCAAGTTGCTATCAAACCGGAAGAACGAAAATACACAGCATTCAAAGCTTCTGGATCCCTCGACCAGTTTCGTCGAATTCCATTCAAAGTAACCAATGAAGTAGCAAGCTTCCAACGAGTCAACGATGATATCATCAAACGAGAAGACCTCTGGGGAACCTTCGCCTACATCGACAATATTAGTTTATAGAGAAAATCAGGCTAAGCATGATACTAATTTTAAAAAGTTTTATGAAGGCTGTGGAAAAGTATGAACTAACGCTGAATGAAAGCAAGTGTCACTACTCTCTTTGCTATTATAGACTTGCTTGGGTATACTATAAGCAAAGGTTCGATAAAACCAGAGTCTGACAGGCTCAAAGAATTGATGGACTGTCCTGTCCCTCAAGACCTTCCTTCTCTTCATCGAGCTATGGGAATGTTTTCTTACTATTCAAAGTCGATATCTAACTTCCCTGCGAAATTACATACCCTAACCAAAATTACCAAGTTTCCCCTCACTAAGGAACAAACCGACGCCTTTAGGGACCTGAAGAAATTGCTAAATGATCGCTAGTAGCCATAGACTCTTCTCTCCCTCTTGAAGTTGAAACTGATATTTCAGAACACGCCATCGCTGCCCCTCTAACTCAGAACTCTCAGCCAGTGGCCCTCTTTTCAATGACTTTAACCTCCGCTGAGCAGAAGCACTCTGCAGTTGAAAAGGAGGTGATCCGAAAATGGTGACATTTACTGCTCTGAACGCATTTTAATTTGATCACTGACTAAAAATATGTCTCTTTTATCTTCGACCCCGAAGGAAAGAGAAAAATATCAAAAATGAGAAGATTACGAGATGGAAACTAGAACTTGCGTGTTTTATCTATAAAATCGCCCAGGGAAACAAAATGTTGCTGCAGACGACTTGTCTCGAATTTGTTCTTCTACCGCATGTGCTGGTAAATTACACTCCTTGCACACAAACTTATGCCATCCGGGGTTAACCAGGATGCTACATTTCGTAAGAACTAAAACTCTGCCATACTGTGTGGAAAATGTGAAAGCAGTTACGAAGGTCTGTCGCGTCTGTCCGAAATAAAGCCTAATTTCCTTAAGGTGGCACCTCAGATTCTCGTCAAAGCAAGTCCGTCATTTTAAAAGAAAAGTGTCAACTTCAAAAGAACCATTATCTTGCAAATTCTCGCAACTGATACATACTAACATTCGCTTTCCTTTCGCTTCCCTCTATGCCGTGTTTCAGATGCAGCTGTCCGGAAGTACCTAATTAATTTATTCTCCATATTTGGAAATTCTTCTTTTGTATATTCTGATAGTGGAATAGCCTTCCTGTCGGACGAACTAAAGAAATTTTTGCTTTCTCGGGGCATTGCTACTAGACGAATGACTGTCTTTAATCTTCAAGATAACGGACAAGTGGGAAGATATAGCAGTATCATCTAAGAAACTGTGAGCGTGGCTCTGCGGTTGAGAAACCTCCATATTAAAAATTGGGAAAGAGTACTAGATGTAGCCCTCCACAGCATTCGCTCATTGCTTTCCACCTCCACTAATTGTACTAAGCGTCTCTTCAACTTCCAAAAGAAATCGGACACGAGATTCCGTGGCACCTGGCTAACAAACGCTAAGTTTGTCCTTTTAAAGCGAAATGTACTTGGAAGCAAATATGAGCCCTTAGTCGAGGCCGTAGACCTACTTGAAGTCAATCCTAACTATGCTCATGTTCGTTTCAATAATGGACGAGAGACGATAGTGTCCTTACACTACTTATCTTCATTGAGTGATAGGACGAGCAGTTAGGAGGCAGAACAAGATCCTGTGCTGGAGAACAAACAGCTACAGAATGCACCTCTCCAGTCCAACAATTCATTCTCTGCCAAGCGCGCTCGAAAACTCCATCCTCAAGAATTAGACTCTTACTCTTCTCCACTCAGGTGATCAACAGAACAGATCACCAGAGGATGATGAGATGCTGTATCTTCGGTGCTCAACTAG
The DNA here is from genome assembly GCF_053919585.1 of Euprymna scolopes. NCBI lineage: Eukaryota > Metazoa > Mollusca > Cephalopoda > Sepiida > Sepiolidae > Euprymna > Euprymna scolopes. The sequence continues at coordinate 42,007,688 of NC_136517.1, forward strand.
ACTTTATAGAAGCCCTCCATACCTAGCTCAAAACTATCAATTTTGAACTTTTTTTCTTTTTTATTTCAGTTTAAACAGACCCGCTCTTAGGATTCCATATAGACTTACGTCCCAAGACAATCATATGACCTCGAACTTCACTGAGCGGTGGAGAATCTACTGAAATAAAAAGAACTCTTTAACTTCCGTTTATGCTCTCCGGAAGTGAGTAACTTCCCTTGAACTTTCTTTCTTTTTCTATTCCGTTAAATCAACGACAGTACTTATAGTGGCTCGTAGTTCTTAGTAAAAATAAAGCTTCTTTTAAGCATCCTCAGACTTGGGCTTTTTCATTATACTCCCCCCTTACGATGTGAGCTCTTCAAACTGAAACCAAAGAAGTCCTCCCGTGAAAGTAATGCATAAATAACGATTTTTACAACACATGTATGTCTGCACCTTAAAACTGGCTACGATATAGGAACGTCATTTTCAGATGTCGATAATGTAAAGACAATGCCGAATACTTTCAACATTTGAAGATACATATTCCGGTCAACATTTGAAGATACATATCCCGGACAAATTTACAATTACTTCAATCTACGAGGCATTCTTCAACTATATAAAACATTACAGATAACAAAAAAAAAAGCATTTTAAATATATTTATTCCGGAGAAATTTAAATTACGTCAGTCTTGGAAGTGTTGTAAACGTTAGGGGTTTCATAGTCGGTTGAATCACTGAAACTAGGAATGCTTACAAACATAAATACTTAACTAACGCAGATAGTTCGCAAATACATGAATACACATTTTATTACAAATTGACAAACATGAAAATCATGTAACATTAAAAATACAGAATAACAGTAATTTGGTTTTCACTTAAAAGTGGTTACAGTCCTACTTTGTCTCATAGTGGGACAATGTTCTCGCCCGGGTAAAACTTTAAATTTTCTGTTAAGGCCGAAACATCTCTGTGTTTCTCTCGTGGGCGTTATGCCCACGGAGTGTTAACACGGCTTCCTTTCTCGATGCCCAAATTCGTTTTCCGTGCGTATGTTAAGCGAAGTCACTCCCCGGTGTCTATATAAACCAGTGTTCTTTGCCTAAATTCCCCTACAGAGTAATTCTCAAATGAAGAAAAATTAAAGATAACGAAAACCGAATGCGTTCAGTGTTTTAAAATACTTATTCCGGACACATGTATAATTACCTTACTGTAGAAGGGTGTTTTAACAAGGAAAGATAAGAAAACCCAAATAATTTCACCATTGGAAACATTTATAATTGCCTCAGAAAAGGGAATTCTCAAACAAGGAAAAATGTGCGATAGCGAAAACCGACTAGTTCTAGCATTTTAAAATACTATTTACAAGTCTTAAACATTCTTTTAGAATTTTAAAATACTTACTTCTGGGCAAATTTATTATTATCTCGGTCTAGAGGGAAGTCTCAAGCAAGAAAAGATTACAAAAACTGAATAGTTTCACCATTTTAAAATACTCTTTTCAGGATTTCGTTTTTCTTTCTTTTTTTTTGGAACTGTGAGGGGGGGGGCTTATTTTTCTTTTAACAGAAAACTTGGGGCTGACAGTTTCATTTGTCATCATCTAGGAGGAGAAGTAGTACTTAATACTGTATGATTTTTTTTTATTTCTTCAGAAAAATATAATTTCAACAATTAACGAGACTAAAATAGGAAATACATATTGTGGCCAATGTACTGAAATAAAACATATAAATTATATTAAATGTTCCAGTTCACATGTACATGCAAACAATAAAACAAGGTTCCAGATTAATTTTCAATCAGAGGGGATGCACATGTACGTGCTAATATTTAAAAAAAATAATAATAACAAGAAAATAAGCAAAGATTTTTTAAAAATTAGTAATTCAAGCTTTTTATATCTCCTCGGGCAACTTCGAGAAACGGGTCCTGCTAGTTTAAAATAATATCTTTCTTGTATTATTTCAATTATTCGGACTACTATCTCACCTTATAGTATTACTATGATACACATATATATTTAATGTTATTTTATTCTACTGATCTATTCTCAGATGTTGTGTCTACTTGTCACTTTAAAACGTTATACTCTTCATTGTTCTTCTCTATCTATAGTTGTTAATTCGTCCCACAAACCATATATGGTTTCTCTTTTCTCTCCATATATCGTCAGCTATATTTTACTTTTCAACATCCTCACGAGTTACGGCTTTTTGTGGTTCTTTTATTCTTAAATTCAGTAGGTTGTTTTGTTTTTTGTTTTTATTTTTAATGTAAGGAAAATATAAAGGAGATTTCGCAAGGACCCGTGGCGCAGTGGATAGAGTATTTGGTGAAATTCTTATATAAAAGTTACATTCCCGGAGGTTGGACGTTCAGTCACCAGTGCGAACGACGCAACAATACGATTGTGAATTATTCAGGATTTCTACCTAGTCGGAATGAGAGCATGTTGCCATGTGGATTAAATAAAAGGTTCAATTCGAAATTCCATGCTGATTCTCGAGTTCGGCAAAAAGATTTTCGAGTTCGACAACGTACACCTGAAAAAGATTTTAGGTTGCATCAACTGAATTGTTTTAAAATTTCACTCAAGATGAGAACAGTAGTCCAAAGAATCCAAATAATACGAATAATCAATCACCATCTCAAAAATTCAAGACCATAAGGAAATCCAGCTTTCTAAAAATAAAAAATTATCAATAACTGGATTAGAAAAAAAATTAAATTGCTTCAGTCTACAATGATTTCTCTTACAATGACCGTAGATAGAAAAAGATTACGTGTGATGTTACAACAGATCCTACACTTTGCTCCTGGCCAAAAGGACATTACGGCTAATTAGAACAATTAAAATGGAAATTGTTGTTTTTTTTTTCAAACTTAACTCAATCCAAAAACTGATGAATATTTAACATGTATTTTAGATGATTTTAAATATATAAGAAACGGCCTTAAAGGTAAACAAACATTCATTAATCCAGTTTTAATATATTCGGCCATATTTTACTTTTTGATATCCGCACGTATTACGGTTTTCGCGTGTTGTATTATCTTTACATTCACTAGACGACATATCTCGCCTTTTTATATTTTTACTAATGCTGGGACGATTAATCGGAAAAATCGAAACTTTTGTGGATATCGGAATCGGTATCGGAATCGGAAAAAAATGTTCCTACTACTATTCTTTTAATTGTTCCATTCTTTTACCTTTTATTTAAAACTTAATTTCCCATTACTGGTACAAATAATAGAATAATAAATATTTATATATTTTTGTTGCAAAGCCAGGGGGGTGATATCGACGTATGAACCGAGTCATGTTGCATTACCAGGGGATATATTACAGTTCGTATTTACATAAAGGCATTATATTTTATAAGAAGGATATAGATGCTTCATACCTTTTACTTTATCCAGGAGTTCTTCTGTCTTCACTACTGAGCTCTGTGATGAACCATGAAACGACCAACACCATAACAAATTAGGACACCTGTTTTTCTTCTTTTGTCAAACCACAGAACAACACGTTATATTTTTAAAATATAAATTTATTTTAGCTGTCTCAGTGGTCTTCACAAAGAGTCTGCATTACATCTCTACGTGTTTATTCCTTTCTGGTTTTGAAGCACATCTGCTCACTTTCGTGACTAAACTCAATTTCCTCAATCTAATCTTCTTGACCTCTTGACCTGTCATTTTCGTTAGGCCATCATCAAAAGCACGCGTATCCTAACGTGTGACCTTTGTCTCGTACGCAACTGTTGAAGGGCATTTTCTTTATTTCTAACTTAGCTAATTTGTCTAAACATCTTCAGTTAAAACCCATTGTTCTATTCTCCAAACAATAAATAACTTTCAATATACACTATTGTAACAATATCACTGGATAGATAGATAAATAGATCGATAATAACTAATTTAACATTTAACCATGTTATTATCTAAGATTCTGAACCGCCAGTAAAACTAAAATCTATAGATTTCTACTACCCACAAGTGTATTTTACGTTAGCGCAAATGTAAGTAAAATTCAGTTCTAGGTGAAACTCTTTTGGAATTTGAAGGTTTGATCCTCGGTGCGGGCGATACCTAGAATACAATTGCGAATTACTTAAGACTTCTAGCTGATCATGGCTGACGGAACGAGAATATGCTACCACCATGGATTAAATAAAGGGTTTCGTCCAGAATTCTGTGCATATTCTAGAATTTGACAGAATGATTCGATCAGTTGGAGGTTAGGTCAGCCAAAATGTTGTGAAAATAACATTAAGAACAGTAGTTCGAAGAATTTTACACGGGTGTTTAAAATAATCCGCCACCCCCTCACGAGAAAAAAAAACTATAACTCTATAACAAAATATTTAATGAATCGATAATTATATCGGAATCGGGAAAAATATTGGAATCCTGCCATCACTAGTTTTTTTTTTTTTTTACACACTGACATGGAATGTCATAGACACACTTCTGACCCATAATGATTTATCTATGAAGCTCGATGCGAACAAACTATTTCGGGGGGTTCTGTTACACTTGAATATTGTCTTACTGCTATACGTATACATGTCCTATTAATTGAAAATTCCTTTGGTTCATTTACTGAACTTTCTGGCGAGGAGCAAAGCGTAGCACTTGGTAATGAACGTGTGCATAATTTGTTCAAAATTTAAATTGCGACTTTTATATTTTTTACGAATAATGCAAAGTGCAGTATCTGTTTGGATACTATATTCCAGCTTTCCTGTCCTCGGTCAATGAGCGAGAAATTCTTCCTGACAGAGGCAATTTTTATCTTTGTTTCGATCCAAAGTGCTCGTTTGAGGCAGCTGGATTTTTTCACATTAAAAAAAAAATTTGGCCAGGCCCCGGCTCCAGCCCTGGCTCCGGCCCCGAGCCTTTTTGGCCTTCGAGCCAAAATCAAAGACCATATGTGGGGGCAACCCCATATATAAGACCATTGCCCTTGTGGCAATCAGTTATTGATCAATGTAGAGGAAACCCTTCATACCAGTTGTCACTATCTAGCTCCCCTACTCCCCGGGGAGCTGGTCCCCATTTCCCCAATCACTCCACATTAAAAAATTGCCTAATTTGCTCAATGGGAAAGCAAATAAATACACTGTCCTAAGTACATCGTTAAACACATAGATTGGATCAAATCCAACCCCATCCCACCTCAACCCCGCAAAGCATTTGATAGTTTCTCTTAAGTGCGATTGGTCGCTTCCTTTCCCGGTAAACCTTCACACACATTATAGCATATTGGACTGCACTTCCACCGTAAGTGCATCGCAGTATGTGATCTTAAACATCTGCATTCCATATTTCTACATGTAATTAATTAACGATCCGTTAGCGTTTGTAATACTAGAAAAAAAAATGCGACCCGTCCAGTCAACCACTGAGTTCGGGTTAGCTTCTTTGAATAAAGAGAAAAAAAGTATAAAAGAATTTTTTTTATTTATTTATTTTTTATTATTGAAAATACAAAATTAGATTCGTATTATTGGGATTCTTGGAACTACTTTTCTCATCTGTAATGTTATTTTTCACAACGTTTTAGCTGACGTAACCTCCAATCTCATTCATGTGTATCCTGTCGAATCTTTCTGACAAATTCTGGAACATGCATGGAATTCTGAACTTTATTTAATCCATGGTGGAAGCATGCTCTCGTTCCGTAAGCCATGATCAGCTAGAAGTCTTAAGTTATTCGCAATTGTATTCTCGGTGTCGTCCGCACTGATGATCGAACCTTCAAATTCCAAAAAGTTCACTTGGAACTTAATTTGAACCGTCTCTCTCTCTCTCTCTCTCTCTCTCCCTCTCTCTCTCTCTCTCTCTCTACCTACCTACCTACATATATATATATATATATGTATATATATATATTTATATATATATATATATATATATATATATATATATATATATATATATTAGTGTTGAGACGATTAATCGGAATTGAGAATCGGAAAAATCAGAACTTTATAGGGTATTGGAATCGGTATCGGATCGGAAAAAATATAGCCTAATTTCCTATTCCAAACCGATTCTTTTAATTTTTATTTATTTATTTTATTTTTTATTTTTTTGTCAATAAAAAGATGAAGCAAGCACAAATTGTTTCTTTTATTAGAAGTTGTTCATTTGCAACATAAGACTGTGGAGGGCCACAGAATAGGTTATAAATCTCATTTACATATTTAGTATTGATTCGCAGAGTTTAATTTATTTTATTTATTGATCATTTATCGAGAGATAACTTTCCTATTCACTTTGTAAAATTTTCGATCTATTCGCAAAATGTCAATATGCCCCGATCCGAGAGAGTTCACTTGATTATTAAAATGTTTTAAATGCTCTTGACGGGTTTTTTAATTTCGTTGGCGCCAGCTGTACATTAGCGGTGTTTGTCATCGGCTTCTAATTAAGGTTTATGGTGCTTCTATTTCGACATAACTGAAAAATATAGATGAAAATTTCTGAATGAGTTGATCAAAGTCTTGGATGATACATAAGAAGAAAACATTCTGAAGATTTGTTGCATAGGGGACATTCATATTGACTAGAGACGGCGGACATATATATATATATATATATATATATATATATATATATATATATATATATATATAACAGTGAGAGGGGGGTAGCAGAGAGAAGTGAAATTTTACAGTTCTGTGGTTTCTTATCACATATATCGTAGGAATGAGGGGGTGATCAGCTCTTTTAACACAGGAGAGGGGACAGTCATTACTTATGATGGAGAGGGGGACACATTACTGTGATGGGTAATGCAAAGTTCATTAAAAATGATTACTCATTACCTTTGTTGTAGAAAGATGACACGAAAACGGCAGTTACAAAAATATGAGATGCTTTTTTATTCCATTTGACCGATCGAAATGATGATGACATCCAGGAATTCAAAGTCGACTACATGATTAAAGGTTCTCCCTTCGCTTCTAAAGGGACCTTCCTCTGACTGCCTTTGCTGACTGCTCTCTCTGTTCGACTGCCCCGACTTCTTTTTTCTTCGACTGAACTAGCTCCTATATTGAGAATTCATTTCTGCCATGACGCCATACATGTGTCTGTCAACGTGATTGACCTACGTGGCCTAAACATGCGTGGTTCGGCACGTTTCCAAACCATTTCTGCAGACAAAGTATTCTCACTCCTATTTTTTCCTAACCTATTTTTCAACAGATTTAAATTGCATTGTTCAGTATTTTCTAGCTGACCTTATTTTAATTCAGTTTTCATAAAAAGAATTAAACAACTAAAATTCCTTTTACAACAACATATCTAAACTATTTTATGTGAACCTGAACAATGCTAAATTCCACTTCTGAACCTTGCTTACAAAGTTCGAATCTCGGTCTATCCTAATCTCATTTTCACTTATCTAATGTTTTCCTTACTTACAAGAAAAGGGGAACCTTTTCTTATAACAGAATTAAAATATCATGCTTAGGTATATCGTACGACCGGTGAACATCGGGCTGCCAGTTAGTAAGGGAACCTTTTTTGTAACATCCCTCTCCTTCTCATTTAAAAAAAGTGCGCATTTTTAAATTCTAGTACATTTTTTTCTCTATATCTATACAACCATTTGCCTAAGAAAGATATGGCCCCTCTAAAAACTCCTTTAGTCAGCCCTATTCAACTGGCTTCATAATTTTGTTTTATTTTTTTAGATCAGAATCTCTTTGATCTTCCTGGCATTTACTTTTTGGGTGTAGGGTATACTTCCTATGATTCACGTCAACTGCTTCATCGAGCCACCCTTATGCCGTAAACTGAGGTCTCACTCTACCTCTCTCGAAATCGACAATTTCTTTCGTCCAAAAGTGTGCTGATCGTTCTATTTTGGAACATACTCAAAGCTCATTTACTTAAATCGTTGTGGTTGGCTTCCAATTATTAAGATATACCTTTTCATCACACTGATTCGCTCGGATTTCCTTACTTGGACTCTTGAAACTTGATAAAGGCTTAGAAAACATCACCTTTAACTAAGTAACCCCCATTCCTTGAGCCAAAATTCCTATTTGCGCACTAAATTCTAACTATGGCCCGAATTCTGCTATTTTTCTTTTTTTTCATCAGAGCCTCCAAGATCCAGCAGACATATCCCGCATTCATGCATCTCTAAAAAAATATAAGGTTATATCTTCCTACGTACTTACGGTATATTTTTACTTTTCTCTCACTTCATAATGCTATATGTGATTTTCCTGTGGTACTGACTCTTTTAGTCCTTTTGGTACCCTAAGGAATTCTCATATCCTCCACTGCCTGCTTTTTTAATTTATTGAGTCAAGACTTATCCTCTGCTTGGTGCCATCACTTGCGGTCTGCTTTATAAGTACTCAATTCCGCAGGATCCATTATTTTTCTAACAGCGAATTTCTAATGCTTACCTGGCAAGCTACTCATCTTGCGAAAAATGTTTATGGACAGTAAAATAAAAAAATAAAAGCAATTCTCCAAAAGAAAATTTCTTTCTTTTGGCTTATCACATCTAAAAAAAAACTCTCAAAATACCCGTTTACGTAATTTTCTATTTTGTCCCTCTCTAAAATTCTAACTTATTTCTAGGCCAACCATCTGTCTCAATTAACGTTTCATTTTATTTTCCTATGACTTGTTTCTTTCTATTTTAATGTATCTATCTAATTATAACTTTGGATTCCTGATGGTAAAATGCAATAACATTATACATACATTTAAGACAGTTTACAATATTTGTTCAACAATTGATTGGAATAATTTTAAGATAGAAAAACTAATGTCAAAATGACCCAGACAAGACAACGTTAAAGGCGCCAAAAATTTTAAGCAATTTTTTTCCTTTTTAAAATTAAATATGTTTTTGACTCTTTTTCAAAGTGTTTTATAACATGTTTTATTAATTATTTGTTCTGATATATATATATATATATATATATATATATATATATATATATATATATATATATATATATATATATATATATATATATATATATATATATATATATGGGATATTGATTACATTTTTTCATTATTTGTGATCTCCTATGGTCATGAAATTAAATTCAATTAAAAGCATTTTGGATATTTTAAGCAGGATAGTGCATAGAGTAAATGTGGTATTGTGGTGATTTCTGAAGTGAAATCATGAACAAATTGAGAAAGAATTAAAGAAAAATGCTTATCGGAATGAGTCGAAATGTGTCAAGTTGAAAAAAGGATAGATAGAATGACTACAAAAGTAATGGCTGGAAATCCTTCACACCTGTGGCAATTGTTATTCTAAGCCTATTTGATGAAGAAAACCGTGAATAAAATGTACCCCATTCCCAGATGTACCATTAACTCTTCAAGCCTAATTTAATTTGTTTTTATTAGTATTTATTGTAAGCAAAATAAATATTCTAGAGTTCACTTACTTATACAATATCACAGATTTTAAAAAGCTTTTCGCATATATTTGATAAACGGACATATGGTGCCTATTAGAGACTTCACACTCAAAGCAAAAGATTTAAAATACGTGGCGCTACTTTGACCTTGGTCTTGTCTGATTACCATATACTCTGAAATATTTTATGTTTCCTTATATCTTTTTTGGTCTTGGTGCAAGTGAAAAATATAGATGAAAACCTTACAAGTTTATCAAAACCTTGGATAGAATATATAAAGAGCAAATATTTAGAAGTATTTTAGCTTTAAAACACTTATATTTACATTTAAAATACCCCAAACTAACATTTTTGGCAGTTAAGTAATTTTTACCACTAATTCTAAGTCCAATCAGCAAAATCATAAAATCACATTATTTTTCGTATTACCATCCAGACTTAAGGTTAGTAGTTGGAAAGTAACGTGGTTCTTATGACTTTTAACAATCACATATTTTATACAAAAGTTTGATTTAGAACAGTAACATTCCCAAGATTTAAAACAAATAAAGTTGGTTACATATCCTTAAAATATTGTCTGATCAACAAGGTATGATCATTTTGCGTTAAACTTATTGTTTGGTGTTTTATTGTATTTTTACCACTAAATTTTTCAAGCTGTTTACATGTAATCTCCTAAAAATGAAGAATTGTCTTTTTCTTTTTTAGGTGTAGTACCATATCATTTATATTTTTAAAAATAATAAACGTGGTTTTTCATACGTAATTTTATGTTTATTGGTTAGATAAATGTATAAAGATTCTTGTAAAAATAAACTTCATTCATTTTTATTCTTTAGAAAAAATATTTTCCCGGTACGCTACACAGAGATTTATCGAAAAAGTTAACATTAATTTGGAAGCAAAACATCGATTTCAGCTCCGTTGTTGGATTTAAAAAATAATAAAAGTTTTTTTTCATGTGTACTTTTATGTTTATTCGCTAGATATAAATGTACAAATAATTTTTTTTCTGTAGAAATTTGTTTTTATGACGGAATAAAATTTGGCGCAATGGCGTACTTTTTGGCAAATCAAAATGGCGGATTGAAACCTGGCGTCCTAGCAGCTCAAAAAAAGAATTACGATTGTTTTACGGTAAATGTATATTCGAAACTGATCTTCCATTTTAAAATGATTGCTTTTCTTTCCGTCAAGTTTTCAAGGGTTTCACACGTAATCACCTACAAAGGTAATATTTCTTTTGGGAATGGGGATTATTGCTGAGAGTGCTAATCTAAAAATTTGTCATTATTATTATTATTATTATTATTATTATTATTATTATTATTATTATTATTATTTGCATCTCGTTTTTGTTTTTTGTTGTTTTTTTTTTGTTTACAGCAAGTAAATCAATTTAATAACCAACCAAATTTTTGTAATTTAAATAAAATTTAAACTTCATTCATAGAGAGAAGGCACAGAATAGTTAACAAAGCACACGACCTCCCCATGTACAAAATGATTTTCTAAATAGTAACATTCTTTAGAAATTCATTCGTAACAATGAGAAGGGGGCGTTGTTAAATATTTTGTTCTTACATCGTTTTCTCATTTTGCCTACCAATCGTCGACTATTTTCAACTGTTTATGAAAACTTTCAAGTACCATGTTGTACACTAACGACGAACTGATACAATCTGGCTTTGTTTATATAATCAAAATAAATCTTTTGTTGTCTTACAATTTTACATCAATTACAAGGAATTTGGGGAAAAAATATACGTGGAAATTACCCGTAAATTTGAAAATTTACAAAAAAAATTAAACAACAAATCTCTAATTAAAAATTTATCAATATTAAAAGAATCGGAATCGGAATCGGAATCGTATTGGAATCGGAAATTTGGAACTGAATCGTTAAATGTATCGAAATCGGGGAAAATTTGGGCATCGACCCATCACTAATATATATATATATATATATATATATATATATATATATATATATATATATATATATATATACAGCTACCTATTAAATAAAATTAATACCGCTTATGATTTTAGTGGACTATTACATCTTTTTATTCGTTTCTTTCTTAATTACATCCGACTGTTAATAAACAGAGAGAATGACGGAAACGAGATTAATAGACACGGTATAAAATAAGAGTCGCTGTTAAAACAATGTGCAGTGAGACAAGGTGAGAGTGATAGATAGAAACTAAATAAGCGATATATCTCTATTTTTTTGGCGCCTCACAAGGTCAGAGTTAGATACAAGGTCGGCTTTTAATATGGGGAAAATCTGGCCTTCAAAAAAAGGGGGATTGTTAATAATTATAATAGAAAAATAAATTTAAATTGCTTCAGTCAAGAATGATTTCCCTTTCACTGACCAAGGATAGAAAAAGTGTAATATAAAAACCGATTCTACATCTTGCTTTTTAACAAGGAATTCATCATTTATCAAGGCCTTAAGTCCATTCGAGGATAAAGGTTACTGAATCAAAGGTGGTAGTATAGTAACCGTTAGTGATATAGATTAGGTAGCATTTGGATTATTTAAAGAGACGGCTCAACAAGAACTTGTTTACATTGGAGTTGAAGGCTGCCATATTGTAGTCGATTGGGAATCAGGTCAGTGGAACAATGTTCCACAGGCGGGCAGTGCTAATAAAAAAAGCTTTGTTCATGAAATTTGTGTTTATATTTAGACACAGACAAAGAGTGCGGGGTTGTTAATAGGGATTGTAGCTAGTCGAGTGTTTTTGTGATAGTTTTGGAAAGGAGGGGAGCATGTATTGGACTTCAGTGGAACACGTGCCATGAAAATAAAAATAGAGCAGATACTAGCTCGCATAATCGTCTCTTTTGTGGGACTGAAGTTAAAGTGACGACAAAAGGACATCACCTACAAGATTTCGGAGCCGGTTTTGAACTCTATCAAGGCAAGAAGCGACGCGCCGAGTCAAAAGGTCATTACAAACAATTTAAATAAAAGTTTGTTTTCAAACATAACTCAATTCCAAGACTGATGAACATTTAACATGTATTTTAAATGATTTAAAATATATGAGAAACGGCCTTTAAAGGTAACAAACGTTGACTAACTCAGATTTGATATATCGTCGGCTACATTTAACTTTTTAATATCCTCTTTTATTACGGTTTTAACGTGTTCTGCTATCCTTATAGTACCAAGTAGACTACATGTCTCACCTTTGTATATTTTTATATACTTAGATGGAATGTCATAGACATACTTCGTGACCATAATGTTTTATATAGATGAGAAGAAAATGTTTTCGATTAGTCACTCCTTAATATAATCTTAATATCATATGATTTACATATTGTCTTAATATCATATAAATTACATATTGTCTTAATATCATATGAAATACATATTGTTTTAATATCATATGAATTACATATTGTTTTAATATCATATGAATTACATTTTGTCTTAATACCATATGAATTACATATTGTTTTAATATCATAAGAATTACATATTGTTTTAATATCGTAAGAATTACATATTGTTTTAATATCATAAGAATTACATATTGTTTTGATATCATATGATTTACATATTGTCTTAATATCATATGAATTACATTTTTTCTTAATATCATATGAATTACATATTTTATTAATATCATATGAATTACTTATTGATTTAATATCATATAAATTACTTATTGATTTAATATCATATGAATTACATATTGTTTCAATATTATAGGATTTACATATTGTTTTGACATCATAGGAATTACATATTGTTTTCATATCATATGATTTACATATTATCTTAATATCATATGAATTCAATATTTTCTTAATATCATATGAATTACACATTGATTTAATATCATGAATTACATATTCTTTTAATATCATATGAATTACATATTGTTTCAATATCATATGAATTACATATTGTTTCAATATCATATGAATTACATATTGTTTTAACCTCATAGGAATTACATATTGTTTTAATATCATATGATTTACATATTGTCTAAATATCACATGAATTACATATTGTTCTAATATCCTATGAATTACATATTGTTTTAATATCATATAAATTACATATTGTTTTAATATCATATGAATTACATATTGTTTTAATATCATATGAATTACATATTGCGTTGATATCATATGAATTACATATTGTTTTAATATCATATGAATTACATATTGTTTTAATATCATATGATTTACATATTTTTTTAATATCATATTGATTTACATATTGTTTTAATATCATATGATTTACATAGCATCTTAATATCATATGAATTACATATTATTTTGATATCATATGAATTACATATTGTTTTAATATCATATGAATTACATATTGTTTTAATATCATATGAATTACATATTGTTTCAATATCATATGAATTACATATTGTTTTACTATCATATGAATTACATATTGTTTCAATATCATATGAATTACATATTGTCTTAATATCATATGAATTACATATTGTTTTAACCTCATAGGAATTACATATTGTTTTAATATCATATGAATTACATATTGTTTCAATATCATATGATTTACATATTGTCTAAATATCATATGAATTACATATTGTTTTAATATCATATGATTTACTTGTTGTTTTAATATCATATGAATTACATATTGTTTTAATATCATATGAATTACATATTGTTGTAATATCATATGAATTACATATTGTTTTAATATCATGATTTACATACTGTCTTAATATCATATGAATTACATATTATTTTGATATCATATGATTTACATATTTTCTTAATATCATATGAATTACATATTTTCTTAATATCATATGAATTACATATTGTTTTAATATCATATGATTTACATATTGTATTAATATCATATGATTTACATAGTGTCTTAATATCATATGAATTACATATTATTTTGATATCATATGATTTACATATTGTCTTAATATCATATAAATTACATATTTTCTTAATATCATATGAATTACATATTGTTTTAATATCATATGAATTACATATTGTATTAATATCATATGAAGTTCATATTTTCTTAATATCATAATAATTACATATTTTTAATATCATATGATTTACATATTGTCTTAATATCATATGATTTACATATTTTTTTAATATCATATGAATTACATTTTGTCTTAATATCATATGAATTACATATTGTTTTAATATCATATGAATCACATATTGTTTTAATATCATATGAATTACATATTGTTTTAATATCATATTAATCACATATTGCTTTAATATCATATGAATTACATATTGTCTTAATATCATATGAATTACATATTGTTTTAGTTTCATATTAATTACATATTGTTTTAATATCATATGATTTACATATTGTCTTAATATCATATGAATTACATATTGCGTTGATATCATATGAATTACATATTGTTTTAATATCATATGAATTACATATTGTTTTAATATCATATGATTTACATATTGTTTTAATATCATATGAATTACATATTGTTTTAATATCATATGATTTACATAGCATCTTAATATCATATGAATTACATATTATTTTGATATCATATGAATTACATATTGTTTTAATATCATATGAATTACATATTGTTTTAATATCATATGAATTAAATTTTGTCTTAATATCATACGATTTACATATTGTTTTAGTTTCATATGAATCACATATGGTTTTAATATGATATGAATTACATATTGGCTTAATATCATATGAATTACATATTGTTTTAATATCATATGAATTGCACATTGCTTTAATATCATATGAGTTACATATTGTTTTAATATCATATGAATTGCATATTGTTTGGTATTGTGGGGAAGCCCCCCCCACCCCAACGGACTAATCCATCGTTCATATAAACTTTACACATGACGTTCATAGGCGGGGATCTAATTCCAGAGCGACTCTCGCATGCTCGGTGAATTACCTACATTGTTCGTTTGTCATCTTTTCTTTGTACCTTTTCTGTTTTTCATGCAATACATGTTTAAACTGTTCTCCGTTGTTTTGTTCTTCTTTGTCGCTACTTGCGGGTCATAACACTGACGACATTGAATTCGAGATACATACCCATATCATAAACACTGTTCCCAAAAACACTGACGACATGGGATTCGAGACACATATTCACGTCTAAGCAGTGTTTCCAAAGCACTGACAACATTGGATTCAAGAAACATAGTCACGTCGAAAATAATGTTTTGAAAACATTAACGATGTTGAATTCTAATGTTTCTCATGCTTAAGAAGGTTTAGCATAACTCTTGCGACTGAAGGACTCGCGGAAATTTTTTTAAAAATACGATTAACAACTGTTAATTGACCTTAAAAAACAGACAATTACGGAACGAAAAGGAGTTGGAAAAAAGTTTCGTCGCTACTAAAAAGGTAAATCTTTATTTGTAAAAAAAAAAAAAGACAAAAGTTTCGTCGCTGTTTTTCTCTACTAAAAGTAAAGCGTGGCTTTACTTTATTTTTAAATTACAAACCGAGGTAAAAATTCAAATCAGAAACAGTAAAATCGAAAATCTAGTATCACATCATGGTCCTAATTCCAATGTGACAAACCCGGATCCAAAATCCTATGTCAGAAAACACGGTCAAAAATACAATCTGAAAAAAGGGTGGAAAACTCAGTGTCACAAAAAAATGGCTTCCAAGGTCCAAAAACTGAGGTAAATCTGATTCTCAAAGGATTGAGTCGAAAATCTAATGTAAAAAACATAGTTACACCATCCAATGTGAGAAAACGAGGTCAAAATCTAACATTATTTGTTTGAATTTAATTTTTATTAACTTATCGTTCGTTTTCCAGTTTTGATTTATTAAAATATTGTTGTCGCTTTTATTTAGAAAATCTTGTTGTTCGTTTAGATTTAAAAAGTATTTATTGTTCGTTTTAATTTTTACAAAACATCGTTACATTTTAATATTTATTTATCGCCTTATTTCATATTTCATGTTTTGCAACATTTGATTGTCTTCTGCTCCAAACATACGTAATCCCACATGCATAAATTTTATTTATTTATATTGAATAAACTTCAGTTTCACTACAAATCAAATTGTGTTCCTTTCTTTTCTTTTTAAATGTAATTTATAAGTAAATAAAGAACGTATTCTAATCTTTAAAATCCATAATTCAACTAATTGTTCAATTGCTTTTAACGCATAAATATACAACTTTTCCTCTGTTAAAATGTTTCTGACTCCTAATGTGGTATGACACTAATGATTTCGACCATCGTTTTTATAACCACACGTTATAATAACAAACCAATCAAAAGCTTCCACAGTTATTATAAAAATTGTCGAATTTTGGATTCAATCAGTTTGCAGTTTGCTCTATCATGAACCTGCATTTGATTCTTCGCCGCCATCTTTGTTACTAGGAATTACTTAACACTCAAGATCGGAACTGCACTGATTCTTCGCCGCCATCTTTGTTCAACATAATGTCTCAACACTAAATAGGTTATGGGTCCAGTCATCGTCTTTTCTTTGGCGGTTCGGAATCTAAATTCGAATTGTGGCAGGTAAAATTTCTTGGGTATCTAAGGATTCGGAAACTACACAAAGTGATACAATCTCTAACAGAGAATCCTAACGAGCCCGAATTTCTCGAAAAGAACGCGACTGTTTTTGCAGAACTGATTCAATGCTTAGACGATAGAAGTCTGTCTCTGATTATAAGAGATGCCTTGGATGATGGACGGAAAGCATTGAACATGTTAAGAGAGTATTATTTATCAAAAGGGAAACCGAAAATTATATCACTATATACAGAACTAACGTCTCAAAAAACGTAACGAGGATGAAACTATTACCGACTACGTTATAAGGGCAGAAACAACCGCCAATGCCTTAAAACTCTCAGGTGAAATAATAAGCAATAGCCTGTTGACATCAATGACCCTCAAGGGACTTCCAGCCGATTTTAAACCATTTACAACTGTTATAACGCAAAAAGACAAGCGCCTAAATTTCAGTGAATTTAAAGTGGCGTTGCGCAGTTACGAAGAGACGATTCGGATGCAAGTGGATAATAATAACTCCAGAATTATCATGAAGTTCAAAAATACTTCTCGAAAACAGACATCACCAAATTACGCATCTCACCGCAATGTTTCCCCCAAAAGTAAGTTTCCCAAGAAAAAGAAGAAACTTATCTGCTATAATTGTGGACGACCCAACCACAAAAGTTTCCAATGTCCATATAAAAGCTTAAAAAAATGGACTCCATAAAAAACGTTGAGAACTTTGAGGAAGAACATACATTTCTATTCACATGTAACTTTGACATTACCACCAGAGGTAAAAATCTCCTTGTAGACTGTGGTGCTACAGCACACGTTATCACCAAGGAATCTGATTTTATTAATTTTGATTCAAACTTTAATCCACAAAGTCATTTTGTCGAACTTGCCGACGGTAGTTAAATAAATGATATAGTCTTGAAAGGAGGCGATGCTAAAATATCACTCAAAAATAATAAAAATAATTTGTAACTGTATTCTAAAAAATGCTCTTTTCATACCTACATAAGCAAGACATATTTTCCGTGCAGTCTGCCATTAAACAAGGCGCGAATATAAAGTTTGGCCAAAACAAGTCAAAATTGATTTACCCTAATGGAACTGTATTTGACATTAAAGAAAATGCCCGACTATATTATTTAAAAAGTATGGTTCCCTCAAAAACTGCCTGTCACGACTTGGAAACCTAACATAAAATTCTAGGACACTGCAATACAGCTGATATTAAAAAATTACCAAAAGTAGTCGAAGGCATGAAAGTAATACCTTCAGACGATCTCCCAAATTGTGATGTTTGTGCACAGGGGAAAATGACAAAATATATAAGCAAAACACCAGACAAAAAGGTCACGAAAATTCTCTCACTTGTGCACTGTGACTTAAATAAAGAAAATATTACCTAGTATCTTAATCAATCACAACGAAAATATCAATACTGGCAGCAATTGCGGTAAAACTACAGATGTAAATATTAACCAGACACGTCGATATCCGATAAGGGAGCGAAAAAGGCCAGACTTCTTAAGAATTGAAAAGGTACAAGACTACGCAGTGGATTACTGTTACTCGTTGAAAAGCGCGCCGGAAAGTTATAATGAGGCGATTAATTCAGAAAATCACCAAGAATGGAAACTATGATATCCGAATTGAAGGCTTTATCTGAAAATAATACATACGAAATAGTGGCAAAACCAAAAGATAAGAATATAATTTCTTCATGCTGTTTTTTTTCCCCAAAAAAAGTCATAGATTCT
This sequence comes from Euprymna scolopes, assembly GCF_053919585.1. Taxonomy (NCBI): domain Eukaryota; kingdom Metazoa; phylum Mollusca; class Cephalopoda; order Sepiida; family Sepiolidae; genus Euprymna; species Euprymna scolopes. The sequence goes on from NC_136517.1 coordinate 42,026,444, forward strand.
GGCAGTGAAACTTTTAAAGCAAGATTTGTTGCAAAAGGTTTTTCACAAATTTCTGGAGTGGAATATTTTGCCACATTTTCACCAACGACAAATTTAACAACAATTAGAATTTTATTACAACTTGCCGCTCAATACAATTTAAAAATACATCAAATGGATGTTAAAAAAAAATGCTTATTATTATTTGTTATTATTAAAACATTTTATCCCCGAACTTTTTGGAATCTAATCATGAATAAATCTCTTTTCAGAAACCCAAAAAGTGAAGCATGAACAGTCGAAATCACACACACACAAAAAAAAAATAATAGATTGTATTTTTTTATTATTAATATTGGATGAGTTTCAGTATAAATCATTATGTTCTTCTATTTATCTTTTTTTAAATCCAATTTTGAAGTTTTCTGTAAAAATTTCTGCTCATTATCAACAGTGTAAGTGTTCCACATATCTTGCTTGCTAGGACCTCGGCGGTGACGTCATTTTTCAGCTGATAGGCCATCTCTTACGATGGCCATGATACTGTCTACCTGTACCACGTGACCGTTAGAACGATTTGCCGTCATTCAGTTGCCGCCAACTCTCAAGAAACGGGGGGGGCGGTCATATTGTGTTTCTTTTACAAAAAAAAAGTTCTTTTAACTTTCAATCGCTTGTTTTATTTATTTATTTTGTTTTCGTTCTTTTTCTTTTTATCTTCTCTTTCTTCAGTTAATAGATTTTAGTCGTCTGGGCAGCCGACCAAAACACACGAGACGAGTTTTATTTTTTATTTACTTATTTTAAACGATTTATCTTCTTTCGTTTATATTTTTACTTTATTTTATATTTTTCATTTAAATTTCATCTTTTCGTTACCAACGGCCACCCTCCCCCGCCAGAACGCCTCTATACATCTGTATAACCGTATCGGATTTTATATATATATATATATATATATATATATATATATATATATATATATATATATATATATATATATATGGGAAGGGGTGATGTCTGTGTTTATCCGTTCATCAATATCTCAGATTTCAACATCTGCCGCGTCCCTCATATCTACCCCTCCCCCATGATTCGGTCTGGTCTGTTCCATACCCATTCCCCTTCACTCGGTCGCAATCTAGTCTCGTTGGAGCGAATTAATTTAAAAAATGTGCTGCCTCGTTTTCGATTCAAATCCTTAGCCTCGATTTCGTTTGCCTTTCGATTCACTTCCTCCACAGCTGTTGTATTTGCAATATAACTTCCTCGTTAGTTGAGAGTTGCACAATTTAGCTTCTTATGATTATTATTATTATTATTATTATTATTATTATTATTATTATTAGTTGTACTCACTAGGAGTTCTCTCACAAGTCATCAGTAGACACTGATAACAACGGATATTCCCTGAAGTCTGGGTGACAACATGTCTCTCCATATTTCCAATATTCTCCACCACCTTTTCAAATGAATTTGCATTATCGCAACAGCCGCTTGTCGTTGACTTCTTGTTGACAATAACCATTGGTTATCACTTGAATTAGGGTTCAATAAACCTCCTCAAGGTCTCAGTTCTCTTTGCACTCATCTAGGAGAGTTCTGATTACTGCTTTCTCTCCTCGGTCTGTCCATCCTCCTTGACCCATCTCTACTATTTAGTGTGGTACCAGTTGATGCTGACATTCCATATTTTTAGGAGGCAGGGTAATTTACGATTATGCAGTTTCAGTTTTCTTGATTCCATGTGATGTTTATCTACTTTTCCGTTTCACTTCCGTTACAGTTTCCATACGACCAGCTAGCACTTGTAGCTTATTGTGTATTAGTCTCCGCATTCCATGGGTTTCCTTAATATTTCAGCCGCGTTTATTATTGCTATCCGTTGTATCTTATCAGCCATCCCCCTGATTCCAACTTCTCCTATTTTTTCGAAGTTTTTCGGATTGTTCCCTGTACTCTTACGATTATTGGCATTATATTGACGCTTTTCATCATCCATATTCCTTTCAACTCTCTAGCCAGTTCTGTTCATTTGCTTCGCTTCTGCGTCTCCTTGATATTCACCTTGTGATCTGCTGAAACGGTGAAATCTACGATCCTGCAGTACTTTCCTCCTTTTTAACTATTATGACATCTGATCTCTGGCTTGGATGGGTTTATCTGTTTGTCATATCCCATAGAATTTTATAGTTTCAATTTTCAAGTACAGCTACCAGTTTGTGCTTGTACCATTTACCCAAGTGTTTAAGATGCAATTGTTTGCATAGTTCCCAGTGTACTGCTTTCCCCACCAGATTATATCTATTCTTATATTCTTTTCATGCTAGTTTACTGTATTCATTTATGTGGTTTATCGTTTCGTCCCTTTATCCACAGAGTCTACAGTTGCTGTTTTCTTGTGTCTTGTCGAATTTTGCTTTGAGAGTTAGTTCTAATGGTATTATCTTGTGCGGCTGTTATTAGTGATTCAGTTTCTTTGTTTACGTGTCCTTTTTTAGCCATGTGCAAGTGTTTTCGTGAGTCTCATTTCTTGTCATCCTTATGAATCGTCCGTATATCTATTTCTCTTCCCATTTTTCTTATCAATATTATTATTATCATTATTATTGTTATTATCATCATCATTATTATTATTATTATTATTATTATTATTATTATTATTATTATTATTATTATTATTATTATTATTATTATCTGTACTCAGTAGGAGTTCTCACTACCCATCATCAAACATTACTCATTAACAACAACCAGTGGTGTTCCTTTAAATCTGGGTGACAACAAGTCCCTCCAGAATTCCAGTACTCTTCACCTCTTTCGATAACTTTTGCAAATGAATTTACATCAACACAACAGCCGCTTTTACCATTAATTTTTTCGCTGACAATGACCATTATCCTTCACTGGAATTTGGGTAGCAATAAGTCTTCCCCGGTCCCAGTACTCTTCGGACTCATCCAGTGTAGGTCTGGTTGGTGCTTTTTCTCCAACCTCCATGACCTTTCTCGACTCTTTGGTGTGCTGCTAGTCAATTCCACCACTACACTTTATTAGCATTAGTAGTAGTAGTAGTAGTAGTAGTAGTAGTAGTAGTAGTAGTAGTAGTAGTCGTCGTCTTTGCTGATACAGTTTTTGTTGTTGTATTTCTGTATATAAACACATACGTGAAATATAGCAAATATAAATGAAATAACAGGAAAGCTCTAGAAAACATTATTGAAAAATATTAACAAACTGAAATTTACGGCAAACAATCGATTATTTTTATATTTATTTAAGAAATTCAACTACAATTCCGATTTTGCCATTCGTAGCTATTATCGGAATTTTTTTTTCTGACTGACTCACTGATTGTCTCCATTTGGCGTTATACTAAGTAAAATCGCGGGTATTATACATGTTTGTTTTTTTCATATATTTGATTATTTTTTATCACTTTTTCGATTCGGCGAGCAAATTTCTATAGATATTTTTTTTTTAAATGTAAAAACACGTATAAACAAACCATTATTTCTCTCACAATCAATATTTAAAAAAAAAAAAAGCAGTAGATGTATGCATGTGTGTGTCTGTGTGAAAATATTTAACTGATGAACTCTTACACTGAGATTAACGAAATAGTCATCATACACCAAGGCTGTTTTATAATAAGGAAAATCTTTATTTGGATGGATGAATAACGTGTACAGAAATACGTAAGAAAGTTGAAATGCAAAATGATCATTTCAACTTGCCGGCATATTCCTATTACTTTTGCGCATGCGAAAATTCATTTATAGCTTGAAGTGGTTTAATTTTAAATCTTTCTTATCTGTCTGTCGATAGCTCAGACAGTAGGGAAAATGGCTAGAGCGCTAAATATATATATATATATATATATATATATATATATATATATATATATATATATATTACTGATTTCAAAAGTTAAAAATAATGACTTGTCGATAGCTCAGACAGTAGGGAAAATGGCTAGAGCGCTAAATATATATATATATATATATATATATATATATATATATATATATATATATATATATATATATTACTGATTTCAAAAGTTAAAAATAATGACTTAGGTGCCATCAGCTAGAATTGAAACCCAAACATTTAGCGCTCTAGCCGTTTTCCCTACTGTCTGAGCTATCGACAGACAGATAAGAAAGATTTAAAATTAAACGACTTCAAGCTATAAATATATATATATATATATATATATATATATATATATATATATATATATATATATATATATATATATATATATATATATATATATATATATATATGCCTCGGCAGTAGAGTGAAAAGCATATCTTTTTTTATTATTAATATTATTGGAATTTTTTCCTTTTTTCCCTTGTACACATTTTTGTGAATTATTCCATGGATTTCTGCCTTTGGATTATTTTGGACCATCTTCTAATTACGGGGTTTCCTTGGATTTTACTTGTGCAAATGGAAATTCAATTAACTTTCTTGAAGTTATATATTTGGATTTTACCGTCACTGGATTATTTATCTTCCACCAGACTATCCATTCACGTGTAATCACCGTTTTCTTCACCATATTCCCCCTGCTTCACTTTTTGTTATCAAGTAAGATCTTTGATTTACTTGTTGTTTCATCAAATACTTTTGTATGCAAAATCCGATCCCGCATTTTGCTAATTCCTTCCCTCTGATGAGAAGGAAAGTATTTCTTCGAAACTCCGCGGATTAAGGACTATCCACTTATCTAGTGTTTCCTTTTCAGATTAAATATGCTTTTAACTCATTTCAAAGTGTTTTTAGCATGTTTTATTAACTGTTTGCTCGTATATATATATATATATATATATATATATATATATATATATATATATATATATATATATATATATATATATATATATATATATATATATATATTCAATAAGGAATTGGCTCTGTAATAATAAATACGAAATCTATATGAGTTAAAATATATTTAAGCGTATTTTACTATCGGACGTCCCCGCTAGTTAAAAATAAACAAATAGGTACACAAATAACAGCGACGGATTAATAGCAACAGTTTCAATTACACATTTGTTGTCTCCCGCGAAAACAACAAGATAAAAAGAACTCGTGAAACAAGAACATAGCGAAGAAAAGAAATATGAGGAAGATGATAACTAAGAGCAAAAGCACTTGAGATGAAAAAAAAAGCTCTAATCCATACTCCATAAATTACTACCGGAGACCGGGAAACTTGCTCGCTGAGTTGAGACAGTAATTGAAAATTAACTAAACGAAAAGAGAAATTTCCGTTGTCTTTAACCAGTCTTGTATTTATAACAATTTTATTATAGTTTGTCCGGGCTGGAGATGGGATATCCTACCTGAGATCAAACATTCACTTGCTAAGTATATTCCAACCGAGAGATCCTTTTAAAATTCTGACGATCCCTTTAAATTTAATTGCATGAATCTCTCTTGTACTTGGCTCATGTTCGCCAGGTACTTTTTGAAATTCTTTTTAATGAGTGCAGTTGCTCCTATAATAACTAGAATTATGGGATTCTGGTTTCTTTTCATCTTGTACGTAAAATCTTCGTATTTCATTATTTTTTACAACTGCATGTGTGTGTGTGTGTGTGTGTGTGTGTGTGTGTGTGTGTGTGTGTGTGTGTGTGTGTGTGTGTGTGTGTTCGTGTATATGCGTGTGTTAGTGCGTATGTGTGAGAGAGTGTGTGTGTGTTGCGCACGCGCGCGCGCGCGTGTGTGTGTGTGTGTGTGTGTGTGTGTGTGTGTGTGTGTGTGTGTGTGTGTGTGTGTTTACGCCTGCGCATCTGTGGCGCTGTCAAATTACATCCATTGTTTATACTTCGTGTCGTGTCTTCCAGGTGTGATGAGTCAGCCGTAATTTTCTGATAATAACAACTTGTGAATCGATAGATATATAAACAGATTTCGACGTGTGAATAAATTGTAGAGTCATGGATGTGTGCGTACGAATCACCGAAAGAAATCTGTCACAAATGACGATTTGTAAATAGACTAACGAGAAATTCAGCAACTTTTATTAAATAAAGTACGTTTAGATTTGACGACTTTATGTACCTGTTCTTAGCATATGTTGCAATGATATTTTTACAAAACTATTTTACAATGATAATTTACAGCAATATTTTACAACATATAATGCCAGTGATGACAATGTATATATATATATATATATATATATATATATATATATATATATATATATATATATATATATATATATATATATATATATATAACAGCTTTGGGTACAATATTTTATACCGATATAACTATATATATATATATATATATATATATATATATATATATATATATATATATATATATATGAGTACAATATTTTATACCGATATGTTATAACGATTTTTTATGACGATATTTTATAACGATATTTTACGACGATATTTTGTAACGGTATTTTACAACATTTATTTTGGTATTTTATTACGATATCTTATAATATTTTTATAACGATATTTTTATAACGATAATATATTGCGATACTTTATAGCAATATTTCATAACGATATTTTTATAATAATATTTTTTAACTATACTTTTATAACGATATTTTTATATTTTTTGTCATCATGGCTTGATGACCTTCCGATGGCGCGTCATCGCAAATTGATTTTTATGCACGACAATGCGCCGTCCCACTCAGTCAAGGCTACGACATCCTACCTTTAGTCATTCGACATTAGAGGAGAAAATTTGATGACATGGCCACCTTGTTCTCCAGATATAAACCCAGTTGAGTAGCTCTGGTCAATAATAAAGGTGAAAGTTTATAAAGGGGTTCAATTTTCGTCGAAGGATGAAATCTGGAGGAAAATTTTGGAAGTTTCCTATAGCATCACATCATCTCAAATTCCCCAATTGACATCATCAGTTGACAAGAGGCTGCTCAAAGTGATTTTGAAGCATGGGGGTTATACTGATAAATAAATATTTCCTTAAACAAAATAATGTGAAATTCGTTCTTGCTTTTTTGGTTAATATTGTTACTGGATATGTTCTTTAGTTCATATAAATAGCAATATGATTTTAGAATATCGTTTTATTACCGAAAATATAAACTTTTAGAGACTTGCAACGAAGTGATACACACTTAAAGTTAACAGAAAATAGAAAAGTTAGCATAATTTTCAAAATATTTGTTTAAATTTTACAAAAATCAGGGGAAAGGCATCTTTTTATGCTTTTTCAGTGCACCAAATTTCACTTCTCCGCGTTTCGTAGCAATTTCTAAATTAAAAAAATATATATATTGACCCGCAGTAAAGCGATACACAGGGTTTAGTACCCCCCCCCCAACTTGTGATGCCACTTCTCATGCTTTTACATACGCGCATCCGCGCTATGTTACACCGGTATTCAATCCGTTGTTCATAACGATTACATAATGAAATATTTTATTACTATGCTAAAAATAATATTTCTATTTTTCTATTTTCGTTCTTGTTATTAGTCACGTATTCTCAAAATTTTAAATATAAAATATATTCCTTTTTTTTTTTCGGGTGTAACATTATTTTGTTTATATTCGCTACAACTCGGCCAATTTGTGCCATTAAAATTTTAGACTTCTGGTTCCATCTCTCCATTATGGTAACTAATAGCAAACGAATAAAAGCGTTTCCAATGTAAACACTTAAAACCCAATCCGTTTTTAATATCGATTAAATTAAAGTATTGTGAATTTTAATTAAATTTATTTAAAGTAATTCGTATCTACTTAACATGTTTTGTTGTTTTAGTCAGTTATATGTTTTATATATTTTTCATATTACAGTAGATATTTGCTTGCTGTCCACTATAGCAAGATGGGACACAAGGTCAGAAAGTGGGGTGTTCAAACCCGCGTCCCTACAGGAGGGATGCTCTAGCCCAGTGGTTCTCAGCCTTTTTTTACTCATGGGCCACTTTTCCCTTCTTTTTATCTTGGTTGACCCCTTTATAACCATTGGTCATAAGACAATCTTCTATTTTTCACTAATATAAATTTTGAGGTTTTAATAATCAAAGAAATATTATATAATTAAGCTTTATTTGTAAATGAAAACTAATTTAATGGGGTAAACCTGGAAAATAGAATTATTATAGTTAAAATCACTTGAATGATTGAAAAAATATATACAAAATTAAATTTTTGATAATAAAAACTATTCTGAGTTGGTTTTCTTCGTGGGCCACCAAAATATCATTGCGGACCCCCATTTTGTTATGTTTTGCCTGTGGCCCCCCAGAAATATTCCATGGACCCCTAGGGTCCATGTGGACCCCGGTTGAGAACCTCTTCTCTAGCCTAACAAAATTACCTGAGTATCCCCGTCGGCATTTCCCGGCAGGGACGCCTCAGGAAACAAGCAATTATCCTGCCTCAACCGAAAGCCGGGTGGCAAGGCCTGGAAGTGTGAACCTCTTATGTAATACCCAGACAGCGTACCTCAGTCGGACAGGTACTGGGCCAGTTCCAGGCTCCGCACCTCTCGGGCTGCTTGTCAAGAACCAATTTTTAATTTATACTTTCTACCCAAGTTTCCAAGCAACCGAAGCAGCAAGGAGACCAACCCTGCAACATGCAAAAATATGGAATGGTGATTTATACTAAATAATGTTGGTATTTAAAATTCTAATTTGTATCTACTGTCTTACTTCCTCTGTCCACCCCCTTTATTACGGTTAATTAAAGTAGAATATATAATATTTCTATGTTCGAAATAATATTTTAATTTCTATGTCACTTCTTATTACTTATCATTTGTTCTAAATATTTTAAAATATAACACTGCATTATTTTCCTTTTTTCATTTTTTTTTTTTTTTTACTTTTAAGAGATCAAGTTAAAACTTGATTTCATTATGATTTGAATTTATATCCGCGGGCTATTATAAGAATAGACGCTGTTCCCTTTATGGCTACTATTTGTATTTCATGTCAGCTTGGTCTTCCAGGGATTGTTTCCAAGTATTTCTTGAGACTTTTTTTTTCATTAAACCAGTTGCTCCTATCCCAACTACTGGTTTCTTAAAAGCAACAATGTCGTTTTTAATCGTTCTTTAGGTCCTGATCTTTTGTTATCTTTTCCTGTTCAGCTCTATTTAGGTCCTAGTCATTTAAGACGGTAACATCGATAATGAGCACAGTTCTTTCAATCTTGTTCCATATTACAACGTCTGGTTTAATGGACTAGTCTTTTATGTATCTGCTCGTCTGTATGTCTTTGTGAACACTGTCACTTTTCCGTTTGATGTTATGATGTGATGGTTCATGTTTTCAGATGTTTGACGATTTGCCAAGCTGCATCTATCCACAGATTTTCCAATGGATGTATATACATACTTTGTTGTGGCGGACAGTGTAAAGGCTATCTGCCAATAAGGTTTGTCATCAAGACATTAGGTGGCTCGGGCTCTCAATCGCTGAGTGGTAGAACCCGCACTGGTCATTTGTTTGTAGGCCAGCCATTTTTTTTATCTATCTGTGATCTTGACCTGTTACAATGAGTCTTTCCTCATCAAATGGTAGTCTCCCACACTTGAGCCACTGAAGTGAGGCATCCCTGTCTATATATTCCTGGTTAAGTTTCTCTAGAAACTTCCCTGCTCTCTTATGTTGGTTCTTTCCTTGTTTTCTTGTTTTCATCTCCATTTCTGTGTACTTCTTTCTTTTCATTCTTGAAATCTGTGATGCTGGTTCATCATATACCTCGACAGTATTTTCCAATATGACGCCCAGCAAGTTTTCCGCAAGCTTTGTGATTGATGTTTGTTTGAGATAGGTGTTCATGTTTATCCCTCACCATTCCCAATATCATATCTGTTGAACATTTAATATACTGCCTCATGCTAACTATGATGGCTCGGTATGTATGGCTAATTTCAGTGAAGCCTAGACCCCCTTCTTTCTGTGGTAGGTATATTCTGTCCGTGCATTGGTTTCAGTATATTATCTTATGTAAGGATAGCAGTTTTTTTTTCTCTTTGTATCGAGCCTATTAATATCACCTTGAGGTCAGTCAATAATCCCGAAACCGTATGAAATGACACGGATTGCAAGCTGATTTAGGGCAGTTATTTTGTTTTTTTCTGCGCGTGTAGGAGTGTCTAGCTGCATTGATGAGTTTTGAAAATTTATATTAATAAAATTCGCACACATAAACACATGCACACAAGCGCGTGCGCACACACGTACACACAAATACACAGACACATACACACACACACGCACACACACACATATATATATATGTATATATGTGTGTGTGTGTGTGTGTGTGTGTGTGTGTGTGTGTGTGTGTGTGTGTGTGTGTGTGTGTGTGTGTGTGTAAAAGTCACTAAATCACGGTGTGAGTTTATTGCCAAAAAATTCTTACCAGTCATAAAAATCTGGGCTGTTGTATCTACCACTAGTCTCTCCCTCTTATATAGGGTCCAAAAAAGAGTTGTTAATCTAATCGGTCCCAACTTTATCAACTAAGCTCCAGCCCCTGTCCCATCGCTGCAATGTTGCATCACTTCTTTTACAAATATTTTAACGGAATGTGCTGTAATGAACTCGTTGCACTCGCACCCCCTCGACGTACATATCCCCGACAAAACCGCTTAGCAATAAGATCTCACCCCTCCACTGTTGATGCCCCTAAATGCCAGAAAGCTTTCTATTCTAATTGTTTCTTCCCTCGAACAGCTAGACGTTGGAATTCCATTCCTGCTGCCTGCTTCCCTGGCTGTACTGATATGCGGAAGTTTAAATGTAACATAAACAAATATCTTGTTAATCTTTCGTAGACATGGCCGCAAATAGTAGTCCCTTACGTCCGAGTGATGATATGCTTTGTAAGCGATGAACATGAGGAAAAAAAATTATTTTTGCAAAATATTATATGTGGGATTATTTGGAGTTAAAATCTATTGAGAAATACACATTTTGTATTGAGAAATACATACTTTAAATATGTAAACATTAGGTAAAGTCATGCAATATGGTCCAAATGCACGGCCTTTTAGATACCGTGTTATTCTTTGCATAATGTTTACATATTTAAAGTGTGTATTTCTCAAAATGTGTATTTCTCAATAGATTTGAACGCGAAAAAGACTCCTCATATAATAAGATCTAACAAAAACAAAAATAAAATACATATTCACGTAGATTTTTCTTGCAATAAACTCACTCCTTGATTTGTATGTCTGTACATATATATAAATATATATATATATATATATATATATATATATATATATATATATATATATATATATATATATACATAGTGAGAGAGAGAGAGAGAGAGAGAAGAAATAAATTCAAGACGATTACTCAATAATTAATTGATATACATTCGATTCGACAGGGCTTAATACTAAACTTGTTATTCGTGGAGTAATATTTCGATAGAGCGATCTCCTCAGAGCCAATAGTCGAAACTTGACACGTTTCGCCTTAATAATATTATAGTATCCTTACAAGCCTTAATAATATTATAGTATCCTTACAAGCCTTAATAATATTATAGTATCCTTACAAGCCTTAATAATATTATAGTATCCTTACAAGCCTTAATAATATTATAGTATCCTTACAAGCCTTAATAATATTATAGTATCCTTACAAGCCTTAATAATATTATAGCATCCTTACAAGCCTTAATAATATTATAGTATCCTTACAAGCCTTAATAATATTATAGTATCCTTACAAGCCTTAATAATATTATAGTATCCTTACAAGCCTTAATAATATTATAGCATCCTTACAAGCCTTAATAATATTATAGTATTCTTACAAGCCTTAATAATATTATAGTATCCTTACAAGCCTTAATAATATTATAGTATCCTTACAAGCCTTAATAATATTATAGCATCCTTACAAGCCTTAATAATATTATAGTATCCTTACAAGCCTTAATAATATTATAGTATCCTTACAAGCCTTAATAATATTATAGTATCCTTACAAGCCTTAATAATATTATAGCATCCTTACAAGCCTTAATAATATTATAGTATCCTTACAAGCCTTAATAATATTATAGTATCCTTACAAGCCTTAATAATATTATAGTATCCTTACAAGCCTTAATAATATTATAGTATCCTTACAAGCCTTAATAATATTATAGTATCCTTACAAGCCTTAATAATATTATAGCATCCTTACAAGCCTTAATAATATTATAGTATCCTTACAAGCCTTAATAATATTATAGTATCCTTACAAGCCTTAATAATATTATAGTATCCTTACAAGCCTTAATAATATTATAGCATCCTTACAAGCCTTAATGATATTATAGCATCCTTACAAGCCTTAATGATATTATAGCATCCTTACAAGCCTTAATAATATTATAGCATCCTTACAAGCCTTAATATTATAGTATCCTTACAAGCCTTAATAATATTATAGTATCCTTACAAGCCTTAATGATATTATAGCATCCTTACAAGCCTTAATAATATTATGGTATCCTTACAAGCCTTCATAATATTATAGTATCCTTACAAGCCTTAATATTATAGTAACCTTACAAGCCTTAATAATGTTGTAGCATCCTTACAAGCCTTAATAATATTATAGTATCCTTACAAGCCTTAATAATATTATAGCATCCTTACAAGCCTTAATAATATTATGGTATCCTTACAAGCCTTAATAATATTATAGCATCCTTACAAGCCTTCATAATATTATAGTATCCTTACAATGCTTGATCATTTCTTGGTAGTATTGAGCACTGTTGGATAAAAATACAAACCATCTTCAGAATGCACAGAAACCTATTCCAAGTAGTAAGAAGCTGGATTTGGGGAAGAATTTTTTTTTTTAAGCGAGGTTGGTTTTGGGAAGATGGAGGGAGTAGGAGTGGATCTGTTGGCGGAAAATGAATGGGCACACGAAGAACGTTATCCTATTTCGAATCCCATCTCATGGTTTGTTAACATTCAATTGGCGTATGAGTCTCTCGCCCTGTTTTCAAGCGGGGATCCTCACCACAATGACGATTACGATGACGATGAGGGCGTGCAGGCACGGGCGACATAAAGGGAGCCCTTCTCTCTCTCTCTCTTTCTCTCTCTCTCTCTCTCTCTCTCTCTCTCTCTATATATATATATATATATATATATATATATATATATATATATATATATATATATATAACTTTTAGCCTATTAAAAATGGACAAATGTTATGGACTGTTTACTTAAAATGAGTGCTTAATTCCAAATTGATGGTTGAATATCGTTGTGCTGATTTTTGTATTAAATACTAATCGCTATTAATCTCTAACTTTATATCGAACGGTTACCATGATACTTAATTCGTGGCACCTTATTATAACAAAGTCCGAACATTTCAGTCCTGAATCTCTTGAAAAACAGACTTTAGTCATCTGATATTTGTAATAGTTTCTTTCGTCGAACTAAGCAACAGCCTTTCGAACACAGAGCATATTATTCTTGCAGACATTAACTCTGTACCAGTGTATAAATATTATGGTACCCGTTCGATATACAGTTAGAAACTAATAGAGATTAGTGTTTAATACTAAATGATAATCCGATGGATAATCTATATATCTATAAAAGTAAGAATGTGTGTGTGAGTTGTGTGTGTGTGTGATCGTGCGTGAGTGCGTGTGTGTGTGTGTGTGTGTGTGTGTGATCGTGCGTGAGTGCGTGTGTGTGTGTGTGTACGAGGACAACTCTCGACAGTTTCTTTCCGTATCATAATCATAAAAGAAAGCGAATGTTTATGTTAATTTACCTTATGCTTGGTTGTTAGATTCGTTAACTAATCTATTATAATAAAGTCGTCTTCCTATTTATTTGTTTGTTCACAATACGATCAATATGTACTTCCATGGCAAGTGCTCGTCTGAGCTCCACTCTTTGTCCTCCCTCGCCAATCTTTTTACGATAAACACCCGTCTAGCTGAAACCACTGTCAAAAATTTTCCCCACTCTTTATCTGTGCCAAAACCAAAACGTAGGTTCCATGAACATAGCTTCTTTCTTAGAAGTGCACGCCTGTGGAACTGTGTTCCGTTTGCCTGTTTCCCTCCTGACTACAACTTGGATGTCTTCAAGTCCAACACAAACAAATTCCTGATGAACCGCCCCCTTAAGTAAGACACTTTATCAAATCTCCAATACTAACTTACTGTACACGCAATAATCCTTATCCCCGAGTGGCTTCTGGACCTTGATAAGTGGTGACTACCTTGTAAAAAAAAAATAAAAAATAAAAAGGTGCACTGTTTCACAAATAATTTTCATACTCAAAACGAACATTTATCTACTTTTAGTCCAGCATGATTTTTATATATATATATATATATATATATATATATATATATATATATATATATATATATATATATATATATATATATATATATATATATATATATTGTTATTGTTGTTATTTTTTCAAGCGATACATACGGTTAATATTGGCGCCGCCTCGGAGCTCATTTTTTTTATTTACTTAGAAAGTCGCCCTTTTTAATTTGGACGTATATAACATTTTTATTTATTTTATTATTTTTAAAATATATATATATACTAGCATTTCAGCCCGGCGTTGCCCGGGTGTTTGGAGGTGTATGTTGAGCAAAAAAAAAATAGCGGTCAATTTTTTTTAACTTTGACCCCTATTATGACCCCTTAAAATTTATAGTTTCGGGCTCAAATCACTTTATTAAGTTAGATCCAGGTTCAACGAACCTATATCTAAAATTTTAAGTGTCTAGACCCAAAATTGTCGGAGGAGTGTGGTAGAGTTCTTAAAGGTCAAATCGTTGAAATTTGACCCCTTAACAGCCAAATTTCTGGCTGACACCCGTCACATCGATTTTCCCAAATCTCAGTACCCGGTATTTCAAATTTCGAGTCTATAGACTAAAAATTGACAGAGTTATTGCGTAGGGAAATGTACACAGACAGACAGACACACAGACACACAGACAGACAGACAGACACGTTCACTTTTATAGATATATAGATTGGCTAACTAAAATCTCAATAGAAGATGCACATATAAAAACGACAAACAACCACAGAATTCGCGCATAAGCCTGAAGAGTTCTAGAGTGGATGAAATGCGGAATATTCAGTGTAGCTTAATCGCCATATACAATTTATAACTTTATATATATATATATATATATATATATATATATATATATATATATATACTTTAATCAAAAGCCATCTACATTCAATTAATTACTTCATTTACATATCACATTATATATAATCTATTTTAATAATTAGCTTGATGGTATTGCTTGTTGTAATAGAATCGTTTTAATTGTTCTGTTTAGAAATAGTATTTAAAGTGTATTTCATTTATTTTTTAATCTAATTTATATTTAATTTATTTTCAATTATTAATAGCTGACAACAGTTGCGTCTAAAACTGGAAGTAAGCTTGCTTATTTAAGCTATGAGATTTATTTCCCCTTTAAGCTCCGAGAGTTATTTCGCATGTGATTTTCATAGACCAATATGGATGTGTTTTATGCTTCCCTAAATCCAACATGTGGTCACTTTTCGTGACACGTTCAGATATTCAGTATATTTTCAGTAGTATGTGACTAATCTCTCCGTCCGGAAATATGACCGGGCAACGACAGATATATGCAGCTAGTTCTAGATGTTTGTTGTTAATTATAGTATTTATTTTTAAGAAATGTGCATTTATTCTAAAGGATGTTTTTTAGAGACGGCGAACTTAAAATAAATCGCAGGAAAATATTTTTATTACATTAGGTTGGTGCAGAAATAAAATCGTTTTTTACGTGTATATATATATATATATATATATATATATATATATATGTATATATATATATATACATATATATATGTATATATATATATATATATATATATATATATATATATATATATATACATATATACATATATGATAAACACGACATTATTTTTGCACCAACCTAATAAAAATATGTGATTTTTTCCAAAGATTAATTTTTGGCATTTAGCAATACAATTCCGGGCATATCACTTCCGCAGATCACGCGTATATGGCGTAACGTATGTGGTGTAACGTATTTGGTGTAACGTATATGGTGTAACGTATGTGGTGTAACGTATATGGTGTAACGTATATGGCGTAACGTATTTGGTGTAACGTATATGTTGTAACGTATGTGGCGTAACGTATATGGTATAATGTATATGGCGTAACGTAGAAGCCCAATTTTTACAACTCTACACATTAAATTAAGCTGTATTTCGGCAATAACTCGGCGAATGTTGTCTTCCAAGTGTTCTTTTCTGTCTGGGCTATCAGCGTAGCCATGGGACTTTACATATCCCCAACGTATATAATCTAACGAACGGGGTGGCCAGTTGACAGGTCCATTTCGTGAAATTATTCGTTCATCGAATTTGTACACTTTGCATTCTCTTCATTATGAATTGCCAAATCAAGTTGAACTCACAATAAATGATAGTTGGCAAATATGCAGTTAAAGAAAATAGAGTTCTTAATTAAAAGTTTGCCGCCTCTAAAAAAAAAAATTATATATATCAGCCAATTCGATGTCTATTTACCTTAGTATATCTTATGCTGCAATTTTCATTTTTGATGTTATCGTTATTATTAATTGTATTGCACTTATCGTTTTTATTATAGGCGTTAACAATTGAATTAATTTTTATTCATGGCGTTCATAACACAGATGTTTGGAGTATATTTGTTCTATATATTACGATGTGATTGGGATAGACAGAAACGATCGTATACAAATAAACACTGCCTTTTCAATGAATCTCTCTCTCTCTCTCTCTCTCTCTCTATATATATATATATATATATATATATATATATATATATATAAAAGGCACCTTGTCTGTATGTGTGTATGTGTGTGAGCCCATTCCCTGTTTATTCCGAAACAGCTGATTTTTTTTTTTTAAGATTTCACACAAACGTGCTTTATGTGTCTGGGGGTGTTTTAGATAGCTTTTGTATCGGAATGCCTCGGATAAGTATCGAAAATCGATAATCGAAACAAACGGATTAAAGAATTCGTATATTTTCACATTTAGAAAACAAAAACAAATAAGTGTAATCGTGTGTTTTTTTTTATGTTATTGATAATTCAAATTGAGTAGAACAATAAATCAGATATTTGCGAACATTTTCACATCATAATTGCGAAATATCATGGCGTGCGCTGATGACACGCTTGCGAGAGGGGCGTTCAATATGCAATGCCCCTGATCCACTTCTCATGGCAGTAAAGCAAGGAAATCGAAAACCAAGCATCTCTCCTTTCATCATAATCGTTCTGATCCTCATCACGCCTCAACTGAAATGAATGGCTCTCGTCTTGGGAAAGCCTCATGTCTTGACAAGCTTCTGTGACTGACCTTCACTGCTGATCTGAGATGAAACACGTACATCAAATCTGTTACCAAGATCGCTGGAAAAATGGTTGGATCACTCTACTGCTCCAGTATCTCACTGCTAATGCAATTCTCTATCTGTATAAGAGCCAGGTACGCCCTGCTTGAATCCCTATCCTGCCTTCAAAACCGGCTTTGAAACGTAGTAAGTGATGCCTCTTTCTCTTTTCCACAGAAGAGACGTCGCGAGCCTGTCTCTACTCTATCGCTGTTTTCATGGCAAGTGCTCGACTGAACTCTAATCTATGGTCTCCCTTGCCAAACTTTCAAAAGAAATACTCGACTAGCTACAACAACTCTATATGATTTTCCCCCACTCTCTATCTGTGCCTAAATCTAA
Source organism: Euprymna scolopes (assembly GCF_053919585.1). Classification (NCBI taxonomy): domain Eukaryota; kingdom Metazoa; phylum Mollusca; class Cephalopoda; order Sepiida; family Sepiolidae; genus Euprymna; species Euprymna scolopes. The sequence continues at coordinate 42,044,249 of NC_136517.1, forward strand.
ACACAAATTCTATGAACGCTTTTGGAACACTGTTCCGCTGGTATGCTTCCCAGTTGAATTCAACATTGGATCTTTTCAATACAATGTTAACAGGTTCCTATTAAGCCGTCTCTATACATAATCAAATTCTACCGAATTTACACCATTAGTGACGACCACCTTCGGTCCTTGATGTGGTGACTCCCAAGTTAAAAAAAAATGGCACAGTTATTCGTTTTCTGTACATAGCAACCGTCTAGAGTTGCAATTTTCTCCTATCGTTTAATTCAGTCGTTTTAGTAAAATATTCCAGATTGGTCCTTAAACCATGACGTAACTATTTTTTTACTGTTATTTTACACCAAACAAGGTATAGTGCCATTGCGATGAAATCAAGGCTGCATCACATGAAATCTAGGTTGCTTTCAAAAGTAACTCCATTCATGAAACGTTGAGAGTCAGATTGCGCAAGGTCATGAAAGTAGGAGGATATAAGAGGATTTCGTAGCCACACGCCCGTGCTTCTGATCTGGCGACCTGCGCTTTGAGAATCAGGGCGTTGTCTTGCAGAAGGGGGATATCTTTATTGATATTGCCCCGCCTCTGGATTTTGCTAGCTTCTATTATTTTCCTCAAAAGTGAAACATAATAAGCTCCTGCAGTTATGGTGCCATTTGCCAGGAAATGTGTCATCACTACTTCTTCCTGGTTCTAAAAGACTCTGAGCATGACCCTGCCAGCGGAGCATGACCCTGCTTTAATTGGAGGTGTTGAATCTAAGTGCTTCCACAATATTAACGGGGATTTACTCTCTGGATCATAGTGAAGACCCAGGTTTCATCCTTTGTAATCGGTCTTTTGAAAAGCTTTGACCTCATTTCTTGAAAATCTCCAAATTTATCCTCGAGCACTGAACACATTCTCGCTTCTGAAAAGGTGTCAGCGACTCGGGAATGGCAGACACCTTATATATATATATATATATATATATATATATATATATATATATATATATATATATATATATATATATATACACGTTTCCATAGAACTTGTAGTAATCTTGACTTCTTAGTATATTTAGCGAATAGTCACGTGGTGATCTTCTATAACGGCAGCCTCAACTCGACTGACATATGCCTTGTGAATGGCAGAAGGAAGCTACCAGATCTGGAAACTGTTTCCATAGATTCTCGGACATGTTTAAATTCAAGATTGCTAGCGTTTTACAAGGCCATGTAATTGGACATCATTACTATACGTTTTTTCATCGAAAGTCTCCTGTGGTGTGCATTATTTCAAGTACAGAAACCGGATCACTGCCGGACACACTACAGGGTCCATTTCACACAGCTCAGTTTAAATACGTGTAAATCAAAAATCGCAACTAATTTGCCATATAACTCATAGAAATATCAATCATTGGGGATACAAAATTTCGCCTTTATCAGACAGCCGTAAATGGGTCAGGGTGGTTGCTTATTGAACGTCCATCGTAAGTTCGAAATAGCATTTTAATGTGTCTATAAAGGGTTCTCCTTTCCGTCTGTTGGTCTACCAAAGCATTTGCATTTCTAAATGAATGAATTTGTTTTAAGAATGCACGTTCGACTTTGTTATTTTTTCTTCTTCTAGGGGTTCCAAATTTAATAGCATTTAAAACAGAGGTGGGCCAACCGCCCGCTTACAAGGGAATGGGAGTCCTTTGATATTCAATATACGCCACGTTCGCATCTTAAAAGACATTGGCTCATTGCAATCGCTATTATAAGTCAAAAGGATGAATAAATAGCTCATCTTTGAAAGCATTTATTGGAGAGAGTCTGGCACGTTACTGAATTAAAACGTAAGTTTAATGCCTGTAAAACATTAAAATTAATACTTATATATACAGCCACAATTTCACAATACACACATTATATACACACACACACATACATACATACATATATATATATATATATATATATATATATATATATATATATATATATATATATATAGTAGTTGTCTGGCTAGACTACTGGGGAGACAACTAAGCAAAAAAAAAAAAACTAAGCGCAAAATACATCCCAACGCAGCAAAATTTCAGAAATATGAGCATTTCAATATTCACTTTGGCTACGAGTTTATATATATATATATATATATATATATATATATATAGAGAGAGAGAGAGAGAGAGAGAGAGAGAGAGAGAGAGAGAGAGAGAGATAGATAGATAGATAGATAGATAGATAGATAGATAGATAGATAGATAGATAGACCACTTGTTTTGGCAATTTTATAAGTTCCAAATCTCAGCGACTATTGATCAGAATTTAATAAATGGAGGCTTGTTGTATAGCGGGCTTGTGATATTTGTTCTTAAAGTCTCACATTAAGGGGATCATCCATCATTCAAAGACTATTTTGGCACCTTTTTACAACCATAAAATATTTTGGTAAAGTTGCAACATCTTTCCACCCGAAAAGAACTTTTAAAATTACCATTAATTTAGGTTTTTAATGGTGCTGACAACGAAAATAACGTTTAAAATTCAAGGAAATCATAGTACAAAAAGTGAGGAATCACTTTTGCATAATAATTTAACGTAAAATGAGCACCTACTTTGTGGCCACCTTTTTGTGGGGTTTCTTTTATTTGGGGAGGGGCTTATTTTGTAATTGTGGCCTGGTAGATCAACATAGATACTACCTTAAAAACTTGTTTTCTATAGGTTTTCGAGTGTGCTGAAAGAAAAGAAAAGAGAGTGGAAAAAGAGATATAGAAAGAAATAGGGGAGATAGGGTGACGAGATGATACCAAATTTGACTTTTCTTCATTTAATAAGGTGCGTATCTTACAAGGGTGTGGGGGGTCAGAGTAGTACTGATATGTGTGTCCACGCGCTCCCTTGTCTATAGGTGTATGCGTGAGTATATATATACACAATAACTCACCCCTCCTCAAATCTCTGTAACACACACAGCCCAGACTTTCACAGACCGCACATTATTACCCTCTTTAGGCTCTATCGCATTTCTTGCACCTAGACAACAAAGAGCCTTTATTTGCATCAAAAAACAGATCCCCACAAATTTTTGTTTTATACAAAATCAACAATAAACGAACCTTTTCTTTTAGTTTTCCATATTAGTCATTTTTTTTCTGAGATATTTAATGCTGAAATACAAAACGTATTTTAAAAATATTTGGATTATTTTAAGAGAATCCTCCACCTAATTAACCTCGATCCCCCCCCCCTACTAAAAATAGACAATGCGTGGGTCATAGTAAAATACGTTTTCGCCTTTGTTTGTCCATCGCTTTCGAATATGACAACAATAAAGTAGTTGTTATATGAGTCCGAAGCTTGCTAGCATGTAGGAACCGAACTCTGTCGCAAAGAATTTAACGGAAGAGGAAAGAAATCCAACTCACTGTTTCAGGCCTTTATTCCTCCTTCTTCGAACACGCATGACTTTTCTTCTCGGCTGTGACGTCTCCCGCGTGTCTCTAACGTGATCCTTGGTCTGCGCCCACGTTCTTCTTTTTATAATCTTTTTTCCTTTATCCTTGCAGTGACGTCACCTCGCACACGGCTCTTCATTTGCATACAGCTGCCATTCGCGCGTCTGTGCTCTGCTACAATTTCTCAACTGTCCGATCCGTGCTCTGAAGTATCTATCCCATGTAGGGCACCTGTGGGATAATTTTGTAGCAGAAGTGTTGACTGTCACGTTTTTTTTCTTGTTTGTTTTTGTTTTGTTTTTTTTTAATATCAGAAAATAGAAAGTTGATCTTGAGTTTACTTTTGGTAACTTTTTTTTTTTTTTTTTTTTTTTTTTTTTTTTATTACATATTCACCCCAAACAAGGCACATTGCCACTTTAATGTAGGGGGCTACTATCAAGGGAAACATCTACTGGGGTACTATGTAGGGATTAGGGCAGCGAGATGTTGGTTCACGTTGCACTTGAACTTATGCATGTCAGTACAGTTGGGGAAGCAGTGACCTGGAATGGAATTCCAAAGTCTAGCAGTTCTGGGGAAGAAACTACTGGAGTAGAAGGATCTTTTACATCTAGGGATCTCTACAGTGTGGGGGTGGGATTGTGTAGCTTGTCGGGTCTGTCGAGGGTGTTCACGTCGTGGGGGCACAAGTGCTTGCAGTTCGTCAGAGCATTCACCATTATAATACTTGTAGAGCAGGCAGAGGGATGCAACGTTTCGACGATGGGACAGAGGCTGAAGTTTTGATGCAAGTTTAGGGCCTATCAGATTTGCGACTCTCTTTTGAACCCTGTCAAGGAGCGAGAGACTAGTAGCCGATGCACCGGCCCAAATGTGACAGCAATACTCCATACATGGGCGAATAGTGGCCTTATAGAGGTACATGATACTTTCGGGTGTTAGAAGTTTTCTAGCACGGTAGAGAGAGCCCACCTTCCTCGCAGCGGCCCTGGCAATGCCCTCGATGTAATTGTTCCAGCTCATGTTTCCTGTGAACGTTAGGCCAAGGAGCTTGAAAGACGTACTCTCAGCTAAAGAGTTGTTGGCCATTGCTATAGGTGGTAGAGAAGGTTTCTTGTAATTATTGAATGAAACCAGTTTTGTCTTGGTGGCATTGAACGTTACCATCCATTTTTGTCCCCATTCCACTACTGATTTGAGGTCATCCTCTAGTGTTTCTGCCATTACTTTAGATATATGTTCATTTGTTTTCCTGTCGTGCCTGCTATAGAGTGTGGTGTCATCAGCATATATACCCATCTCAGAGGCAGTTTTGTCGGGGAGGTCATTTATGAATATCAGGAACAGCAGAGGACCAAGGATAGATCCCTGGGGCACTCCCGCATTTATATTATATTGTTTAGACGTACGACCGTCGAGGACAACCTGGATTTTTCTCTTATCTAAGAAGGATTTAATTATGTTAAGTATTCTACCAGTGATACCGTAAGATCTAATCTTCCTGAGGAGACCCTCATGCCATACCCTGTCAAAAGCCTTAGATATATCTAGAGCTACCGCTCTGCCCTCTCCCGCTTTGTCCAGTGAATGGTATATGCGTTCAGAGATTACAGTGAGGATGTCTGCCGTGGAACGGGCTTGTCTAAATCCATATTGATGGTCGGTCAGAAGTTTAGGATCTGTAAGGTGCTGGACTAGAGCATGGTTAATTAAGGTCTCAAATATTTTGGCAAAAAGTGGGAGGAGGCTAATAGGGCGATAATTTAATGGGTCAGTTCTTTCGCCAGAATTCTTGAATACTGGTACAACAGACGCAGTTTTCCAACAGCTCGGAAAGCAAGATTCATTGAGGCATTTGTTGTAGAGTTTGGAGAGAACTGGAGCTACTTCGGCTGAGCACTTTTTTAATAGCACAGCTGGGATGAGGTCGGGTCCACATGCTTTGGAAGTGTCAAGGTTTTTTATGATAGCATGCACCTGAGCAGGGGTGATTTCCAGATCGTCTAGCGTGGCGTCTGTCCGCATAGGAAAGTCAGGTAGGGGGTGGTTTAGAGGGTCCAGTGTAGAGTTGGAGGCAAACCGACTGGCAAGCATGTTAGCCTTCTCGGTTGCTGAGCAAAGAACCTCGTGATTGTTGGTTAGTGGGGGAATCGTTGATTGCCCATTATTTACTACACTGTTGTAGATTTTCCAGAAGTCACGAGTTCCTAATTTTTGTGCTTCGATGCGTTTTTTAGTGGTTTCCGTAAATTCCCTCTTAGCTGTCGCTATTTCTTTCTTAACGTTACTTCTAGCTTCTATGTACTTTTGTCTGTTTGAACTGGACTTATGTCGGTTAAACCTGCGGAATGCATGCTGCCTTTGAGCAATGGCAGTTGCGCAAGTCGAAGTAAACCATTGGGGAGAGTGGGGCTTGCTATAGAATTTCCGCATGGGAACATGCGCTTCGATTGCAGTTTTGAACCATTCAGTGGTCTCAGTTGCACACTGTTCAGCAGGAAGAGAAAAAATATTTCCCCATGGGGCATCTCTGATAAGATCTCTGATAGCTTCCCAGTCAGCCTTTTTATAATATCTCGTTGTTTTGAGCACTGGCTCTTCAGTTTTGGGTCTGGAGTTTAGGGCGATTTCAACCATTATTACCGCATGATCAGCGTTCCCAAGTGGGCTGTCGGCTTTCGTTACACAATCATCAGGAACTGTGGTCAAAAACAGATCTAATAGTGATGCGTGTTGCTCTTCCTGATCAGGGAAGCGGGTTGGGAAAGTAACAATTTGCGATAGGGAGTGAGATACAGAGAAGCTATGAGTTGCGCTGCCTGCTGCATCTGTATAAGTAGAGAATCCAAGCCAATTTTTGTGATGGACATTAAAGTCACCAAATACATGTACTTGGGCGCTAGTGTCGAAGGAGAGTGCTGTGTCTATGCTGTCAGATACTTTGTTTATTATGGTGCAGTCTTGGGTCGAGGGAGAGCGGTAGAGAAAGTAAAAGTAGCTAATGTTGTGTTGCATGATAAGTCTAAAGCACATAAAAGCTTGATCATCCGTTTCTAGGTTTGTTTCTCTAGTCAAGGGAAGGGTATTACGAATGTAAACTCCAAGTCCGTGCATATGTCTGTCAGAGTCCTTACGGCAGAGTGGGAGATATCCAGGCATGTTAAAGTAGTTAGAGTAGTTAGAGTGCGTAACCCCCGCTTCTCTTATTTTGTTTTTTAGTCCTCACATTCTAGGAGGGATGTTTCTGACAAAGAAGGAAGAATTGCTGTTTTCTGGGTCAAAATCTATTCACTCTAACACTCATCGTTGGTGAAATACAAACTTGGCTTTTAACCGTTCTCAATGTCCACCTACCGCTTTGTTTTCTTGCCTTGCTACCTGATTTTTGTCAATCTATGGAGACAAGTCATATGGAAACGATTCAGTTTTTTTCCACACACGCGAAGAAACTGATTCATTTCCACATAACCTGCCTCAAGTTGCAATACAAGCAAAAACGCTTAAATATTTAATCAAATAGATGAATTCTATACGAGCCATTCAGTATTTGCATACAAGATTGTTTCTTTTATACAAGTTAGCCCACTTAAAAGTAGTCTGACCTCACTAATCTTTCTCTTAATGACGAACTGACACCGCAAGACAAAATGCAATTCTTTTTTCCAACAAGATAGCACTACATGCCACACGTCTCACTGATCATTGACACGAGTTTATGACATGTTTACGGAAGAGAGAACAATTAGCAAAGGGCTATGGCCACCACGTTCCCCGGATTTGTCATCCAGTGATGTTTTATTCTTTGGGGACTTCAAAACAAAAAGTTTATGCAAATAATCCTTACAATCTAGACGAACTAAAGGGGAATATCACCAACGCTATCAGGAGAATCAGCAGAGAAGATCTACAGGCAGTGTCTGCAAATATTGTTAAACGTGCTCAGAAATGCATAGATGTCAACAGGGAGTAGTTCCAGCATATTTTATAACACTACAGCTAATTTAAGCAATGCTACATATAATTTAAACAATGCTAAAGGTAATTTAAATAATAAAAGAATGTTCCTCCTGTCTATTACATTTTAAGTGAGTCGCACTGTATTTCTGCCCGTCACACGGATAGCTGTTCACCATACCGCGATGCATTCCACAATGGCGTTTATTCTGCATTCTATACAACCTAACCATAACTCTAACCTAACCCTAACCTAATCTAATTCTAATCCTAATTCCAGCCCACTTGTCTGAACAGGACACACAAAAGCATGTCAAGGGCGTGTGGGCGCACTATGCATGAGTGGTAGGTCTATTTTTTACAAAATGTGGTTTATTCATATGTCGTAGGGATCTTCTACAAAATATTTTACAAAGTATTTTTCATTGTAGACAATTCATTGAATGCAAGTTGTTATTTATCACATTGCCGAGGAAGATGATATGTACATACTTGCCCCAGAACTGAATTGTTATAACAATGTAAATTACACGCGATTTGAAATGAGTGCATTAATAAAACGTCATGTTGCAATGATAAGCCGTTTGTAACGACGAACGCTTGTCTCACATGTTTATACCGCGGGGCACTCATAATCTGTAGTCCCAACATCGTACTAACGAATATAATAACATACGATCTTTCTTAAGGCCTTTAAAATTATACTAAACTAGCAAGGAGACCCGACGTTGCTCGGGATTGAATGAGGATCAACGAATGTTTCACACTCCCATATTTTTACTATTATCGAAATCGATGAAATAGGCCATTTTTCAATCAACTCCATTGATTGTGTGCTCTAGTCGGGGACCTATAACAGTGCACCGGGAAAAAGCTTCACTAGGTTCCCCGCAGTGACTTAGTACACAATACATTGTACTCTACACTGCGTTGTAGATAACCTACTGTTGATTTTATAAAATTATTTTTATATATAACTAGCCTAGGTGCCCGACGTTGCCCGGGTGTTCGGAGGTGTATGTTGAGCAACAAAAAAAAGTGGTAGTAGGCAGACAGGCTCGAACCCGTGACGCGAAGAAGGAAAGAACGTAAAAAAAATGTGATGTCTTTGCTGTTGCGCCCATCGCCAAACCGGAATTGAGGTAGGTTTAAATTAAGGCTAGACAATCGAAAAGAGGGAATGACTTTCGAAAATATTGGCGAAAAAAGCGACCCCTTCTTGTAGAAAAGTGCCCAGTTGAGGGTGAAGGAATTAATGATTTGGGCCAGTTTTCCGATATTTGTTGTCCAAAGGATCGGCTTCAAAATGATATCGATGTCGTAAAAATTCGTCGCCTCTGTCGAAAGTTTTAGGCAAACATACATACATGCATACATACATACATACATACATACATACATTTAAACAGACAGGTGAAATTTATATTATAGAAGATGGCTTGAATGGTAAGTTGAAAATGAAAAGGTCAAGTATCATGCTTAATTTGTGCTCTAAAGAGAAACATTTATTTCGAACACGCCCCTGTCGTATCAAATAATTTACTGTTTATTTTATATGTTGGGTCTTCTGTGAGAAAGATGGGGGCCGGTAAGTGTAAAGGTCCTCACTCACTAGATGTCGAAGGCAGGAAAGGGTATTCTTACCAGCTCCTCCTCGAGATGTGGCAACAGTACTCCATCTTAGGGTGTATTTGGCTTTTGCATAGATAGAGAATTGCGTCGGAAACGAGATACTTTTTAAAGCGGTAGAATGATCGAACAATTTTTTCCGGCGGCTTTGATAACGGATTTAATGCAGGTCTTCAATTTCAGGTAAGGAGTGAACTATCTAAACTGGAGGTCGCCATTTTTTCTGTGTTTTCTGTCTATCTTTTCAAATATTGATACAGATGTAACTTTTTGTCACGCCTATTCTTCTTTCTCCTTTTCATTTTCCATTCTTTTTGTATTCCTTTCTTCCTGCCCTCCATCCCTGTCAATTATCTTTCCTTGTTTTTTGTTAGGAGAAAACATACCTCCATGCTTTTTGGTATTCGAATATCTATGTACGACATAATCACGTTGACACACCGGTCCCGGTTAGATCACCGAAGTTAAGCAACGTTGAGTCTAATTAGTGCTAAAATCGGTGACCATTTGGAAATACCAGGCGCTGTATGTACTCTCTACTTATCTCAGCATCGTTTTCAGACATCCTGGACTTCTCGTTGCTTCTGGAATCAACCAGTGTCGACTCAGGAGAGGAATTGTAAAGGATTGCGCAACCTTTGCTCCCCAATTCAGCGTGCAACATCCATCATCGTTGTCATTTCGATCGACGAATATCCATGTGAAAAACGGTGAAGAATTAGAAGACAATATTTTTACATTGCTTTCTTTTTTTTTTTTTTTTGTGGCGACCACGAGTTCGGTTTCTTTCTAAACAAGCGGTCGCCATTTCGTATTTGTGGAAAAATAAAAGAGGGGGGTAATGATTGCTCAAGAGAGGGAGAGCAGTGTGCACTTACCTTGCTTACTAACAAAAAAGAGATTGTCTTGCCTTCTCTGCCTTTTTAAAGCTTTTTTTTTTCCACAGGTCAGGTGACAGTTAATCACATGATCTTTTTGTTATTTAAAGGGAGATTCTTCCCAGTGGTCAAGTTTTTTTTCCAGATGCATTTGTGGCTGGTGTCAGAAGCTATTCTTGATTACCTAAGCTTTGCTGGCTAGCAATTGTTAACTGACTGTCACGTCGCGGAAGGGGGCAATTCTTTCGCAACTTAAGGTAGGTGCACATTGCTTCCTTTCCTCGACTGAGCAGTCATTGGATTTTAAGGGAAAATTAATTTTTTTCACAGTTAGGGTTTTTGTTTTGCTTTGTTTTGTGTGTACGATGTCGGGATAAAAAGACAAGACGATAATAATGGCGCGTTCATCAATGTTGATAGTTGGGTGTGTAAAGTTGCTGAATATCTTAATGTTAAAAATAGCACGCGTTAGTTGTTGCTGTAGAGGCAACCAAATTGGGTGTCTGGCATCTATTGAGGCAGCTTAGATGGAAACTTGGATGGATATTTAGTTTTTATTCTTTTTCCAGTGGTTGTGTGTGTGTTTTTGTTTGTTTTTTTTGTTTTTTGTCCTGTCCGCTATCTATTATCTTTCCTTATCCGTTTGTAATGAGAAAAGGTCACTTCATGATTTTGGTATTTGAATATCTAAAGACAACGAAGAAATGGAAGGTTTAATATTCTTCTTTTTTTTGTTTGTTTTTTTTTTTTGTTTTGTTTTTTTAATAACCACGTGTTTCGTTTCTTTCCGAATAAACGGTCGCCATTTTCTATGTTACGCTTTTTGATTGTTTGCTTTTATTTTGTTCTTTTTTTTAATGTTGTACGTACGAGGTCTATATCGTATTTCTTGCGTATAGACAACAAAGGGCCTTTATTCGCATAAAAACAGACCCAATACATTTTGCTTTTTAAATGAACAGCAATAAAATAGGCTTTCGTTTTAGTTTTTCATGTTAGTTTCTTTTTTTTTTTTTTCGGGGGGGGGAGGGGAGATATTTAATTCTGAAATACGAAACCGACTTTAAACAGTATTTGGATCTTTTGTAGAGGAGCTCCAAAATAACCGACGAAAACACGATAATAATTAGACGCTCATTATGTTGATATTTGTGTGTGTGAAGGACACGAAACAAGGTTACCAGATAATCTTAATGTTCAAAATAGCGAGCGGTTGGTGTTGTTATAGAGGCAAACAAGCAGGATTTCGGTATCTGTTGACGCAGCTTAGTCTTTCTTTTTCTTTTCTTCTTCACTTTTCATTTTTTTTTCCTTTCCACCCCCTGTCCATTATCTTTCCTTATTCGTTTGTAACGTGAAAACATCTCTTCACGCCTTTTGTATTTGAATATCTATATATAGTAAAGAATTGTAAGATGTAATAGTCTATTTCTACGGAGTTTGGGGGCTGGGGGGGGGAATGACCACATGTTTGATTTCTTTACGAACAGGCGGTCGCCATTTTGTATGTTATGTTCTTTTGTTATTTTTTTTTTTTTTATCAATTTTTGTATATACGAGGTGGGAATAAAAAAGACAAAAACGCACTTGTCTGTATGTTTAAAGTGTAAATGTTTGCATAAATTCTAGTAGGCTGCCTTCTCCATGTAGCCGTGTCTGTTGTTTGTTTGTTTGTTTGTTTGTTTGTTTGTTTGTTTGTTTGTTTGTTTGTTTGTTTTCCATTCTTTGGGACTAGTTTGTTGTGTTAGCATATTATATGATTTACGCACTCATTATGTTGATATTTGTGTTTGTGGGGTAAAGAGAATGAGGTTGCCGAATTACCTTAATGTTCAAAACAACGAACGTCTTATGCTGCTGTATAAGCAGGATGTCTGATATCTGTTGACGCAGCTTAGTCGGAAACTTGTGTAGGTGGTCGGTTCTGTCGAAGATTTCAAATCAAGAAAGAAAAAAAAACTCGACGTGCACAATAAGAAACATTTATTGCAACACAATTCCACAGGTAAATTTCTCATCGTGTCAAATTTTGTCGATCATACAGTATATAAAAGGTGAAAGATGCCCAAGTGGGTCGTATAAGTTTGTCTCAAGGTTGTTCAGAGAAGATAAAATAGAAAGACGTTGTCATGACAACAGGGAGATGGTCGAGCTGATCAATTCAGATATCGCAGTTATTGATGCTCTGATGACCTGCGATGAAAGCTGGGTCTACTGGTATTGCCCAAAGACTAAGAGAAAAAGCCCCCAGTGGAAGCATGCTGGCTCTCCCAGGCTCAAGAAGACTAGACAGAACAAATACACCCAGAAACATATGATGATACCTTTTTTTTACAGCACGGGCATGATCAACATGCACTGGGTTCCCACTGAACAGACAGTCAACAAGGAATACTATGTTGAAGTTTTAAGAGAATTCAGGAAGAGATTCCGTTCGAAGAGGCCAGCACTCTTCAAATCGGGTCAATGGCATTTGCACCAGTCCACAAATCTATCCTTGTCACAGATTATTTGACCAAGATGGACCTCAAGACAACTCCTCACCCTTCCTATAGTCCAGACCTTGCGATTTTTCGTTATTCCCTAAGCTCAAGGAAAAACTTAGAAACTGTTGTTATGAGACAAATGAGAAGATGAAACAGTCTGTGACGAGTGTCATTTGACACATTAACACAAGAGAATTTTCATGTTGTTAGAACGGCACAAAAAGTACATTGCAGCCGGAGGAGATTACTTTGAAGGGGACAAGAGTTTCATGTATGTACTATCAATGAAAGCGCCCATAAGAAAAAAAAAAGGTCCGAAAACTTTTTGAAGGCACCTCGTAATCAAGAGTTTCGAACTATGAGGAGATTCACCAGTACGATATATCACAATCAAATGCTGGAACCTCCAACCTCCGACGATGGTGTATTCTTCTAGTTTGTCCATGTGTTCCACTACTGATATAAAATATAATAAAACAAAAGATCAAATAGAATTATCTAAGAAACTCATCATTTCCAACATTCGTCACCATTGTGATTGATGTCATTGACAAAACGATTATAAGGAATTAGCTTGTCGCATCTATCAGTAATTATTACATTATCGGCTACACACGGTAACTGGGTGCCGTGCGGCCCCAGGCTAAACCTATAGGAGATATCGGAGTAGTAGGGGACCCTAGAGGTAGTGCAGTATGGCCCACTAGTGTCGACACGCCCTGGCACACTACCAACCCCTACCCCACTGTCTTGTGGGTTCCCCTGGTTGAGCGAAGACTAGGGGAACCAATCCCCAAATCAAACACCACTGCCTTGTGGGACTTATCACAGCAAACGGCTAAGAGATGGGACCTCAAATCCTACTGCTGCCTTGCAGTTTTCCTTAAAAGGCTATGGAACCTCATCCAGAAAGAAAAGAAGCAGTAGCGGACACAATAGGGCAACTGTCTACCTCACTGAGATTACTTTCGGCCAGAAGCTGCAGCCTCCTCTGCTGCCAGTCGTCGCGAGTTCGCTCCTCTGGAAATGAACATTTGAGGTTCAGAGGGTGTTTATCTAATGCGCAATAGATACTACACCTAAACTGCGCAAGTAAGTTAGGGGCCGAGGGGGAAAGTTTTGTACTGAAGGATAAAACACTAAGGCTCCGACTAGTCATCGTCTGCATGATAATAATGATGATGATGACATTGTAGAAGCGGGGTGGGGGCTTGCCCGTTCGGAAAATACGCTTAAACATATTTTAATTCATGCAGATTTCGAATTCTTTATTACAGAGCCAATTCTTTATTAAATATATTGTACCTAATATACAGTACTGATTTCCAAAAATAAATTGTTTATTGACTTGGGTGCCATCAGCTAGAATTGAAACCAAAACATTAAGCGATCCAGCCGCGTTCCCTATCGCTTGAGCTATCGACACATGGGTAAGAAATACTTAAAATTAAACCACTTCTAGCTATGAATGAATTTGCGCATCCGCAAAAGTAATAGAAACACGTCGGCAAGTTGAAATGAACATGTTGCATTTCAGCTTGCCGACAGATTTATGTGTGCATTATTCATTCATCCAAACAAAGATTTTGCTCGTTATAAACCATCCTTTGTGTGTGATTACTATTTCCTGTTAATTTCAGTGTTGTGTGACAAATCACACGGACACACACATACATGCATATACTGTTTTATTTATATAGATTATTATTTACTGACTATGAGTTTTCAGCGATCTCTCACTGACAATAATAAGTGGTATTCCCTGAAATGATAACAAGTTTTCAAGGATTTTCAGAAAATTATTACTATTATTACACACTTTGTTCGACGCCAGTCTCACCAAAGTTCTTTGGGATTGTCTGGCAGCGATGCAATGAGTTCCAGAAACTTAACACTGATGGTCCAATCCCAACCAGCAAAAACCTAGTGGATTGGCACGTACTGTAATTGCCGCCTTTGTCACTGCAGAATCCTGCCAAGCACATCTCAGATACAATAAAAAATTTTTAAAAAACTGACCAGTTCGTTGGCATCCGTCGAATCAATAAAAAAAAAGCCGTCGATCATCCAGAATGAATACCTTGCAAATGCACCGATACGGCATAATCACCTTGACACATCAGTTCTCGTTAGATCACCAAAGTTAAGCAACGTTCAGTCTGGTAAGTACCTGATGGGTGACCAATTTGGGAATTCCAGGCGCTCTATGTAGAAGGACGTCGACACCTCTTTACAAGAATTGCAAAAACCTAACGTTGTTATCGCCCCTAACGGGGATATATAATGCGACTGGGGATCGCATGTGAATTTCATACTCCCATGGAACTTCCTCCTTTGGAAGAAGCCGGTTAACCCGAATAGGGGTATTGCCGTTTCCCTTTCAAAATGTACCGATATCTGCCGGCTATGCGTGCGCAATTTTTTGACAAAATTAGCGAGAGTGATTATTTTGATAAATTTCCACGTGCATAAGGGTTGCCTGCCCTTGTTTACGGATTCGTTGATTAATTTTATTTTTTACCCTCATCAAAACAGAAAAAAATTTGATTTTCTTGAATTTGATCAAATTACGTAATTTTTAGAATTATGATGATGAGTGATGGGAAGAGACTGTCCGCTGGAACCTCTAAATCCGAAGAGGGTGTATTTGTTCTAGTTTCTCTATTAATTTCACTAATAATAATAAACAATATAAAAAATATATAAAATAGAATTATCTAATAATAGTAAAGCTGCCCTACATTTGCCATCGCTTTGTTTGATGTCATCGACAAAGTTTTTATTGAGGATCCTCTTCGCAACGTCCATTATTTTTGTGTTCCACAATCTTTAGTTTTCCTTTGTTTTTTCTTTTTTCTTTTTTCTTTCTTTTTTTTAGACACGCTGCTTTTTATTAGTGTTCATTTGGGCGGCAAAAATAAGCCTTTCCGTACTGTGTCCTCCACATTTATCAGTCTTCTTCCCTCTTCTCCTCTTTTTTTTACTTCCCTCTATTCTTTTTTTTTTCTTCCCCTTTCTCTTCTTTTTTTACTTCCCTCTTTTTCTCCTTTTTGTACTTCCCTCTTCATTTCTTTTTTTTTACTTCCCCTTCTCTTCTTTTTTTACTTCCCCTTCTCTTCTTTTTTTACTTCCCTCTTTTCTTCTTTTCTTACTTCCCTTTTTTCTTCTTTTCTTTATTACCCTCTTCTCTTCTTTTTTTACTTCCCTCTTCTCTTATTTTTTTACTTTCCTCTTCTCTTCTTATTTTTACCTCCCTCTTCTCTTCTTTTTTACTTCCCTCTTCTCTTCTTTTTCTTTACTTCCCTCTTCTCTTCTTTTTCTTTACTTCCCCTTCTCTATTTTTTCCTTCCCTCTTCTCTTCTTTTTTTACTTCCCTCTTTTCTTCTCTTTTTTACTTCCCTCTTTTCTTCTTTTTTTGACATCCATCTTCTCTTATTTTTTTTTACTTTGCTCTTGTCTTCTTTTTTTACTTCCCTCTTCTCCTCTTTTTTACTTCCTTCTTCTCCTCTTTTTTTACTTTCCTCTTCTCCTCTTTTTTTACTTCCCTCTCCTCTTTTTTTACTTCCCTCTTCTCCTCTTTTTTTACTTCCCTCTCCTCTTTTTTTACTTCCCTCTTCTCCTCTTTTTTTACTACCCTCTTTTCTTCTTTTTTATTTTTTCTTCTCTTCTTTTTCATATCCCTCTACTCTTTTATTTTTACTTCCCTCTTCTCTTCTTTTTTTAACTTCTCTCTTCGCTTCTTTTTTTTACTTCCCTCTTCTCTTTATTTTTACTTCACTCTTCTCGTCTTTTTTTACTTCACTCTTCTCCTCTGTTTTACTGCCCTCGTCTCTCCTTTTTTTACTTCCCTCTTCTCTCTTTTTTTACTTCCCTCTTCTCTTCTTTTTTTACTTCCTTCTTGTCTTCTTTTTTAATTTCTTTTTCTTTTTTTTTACTTCCCTCTTCTCCTCTTTTTTTACTTTCCTCTTCTCCTCTTTTTTTACTTTCCTCTTCTATTCTTTTTTTACTTCCCTTTTTTCTTCTTTTTTATAATTCCCTCTTCTCGTCTTTTTTTTTTCTTCCCTCTTTTCTTCTTTTCTTTTACTTCCCTTTTTTTTACTGACTCTGAGTTTTCAATGTATCTCTCCCTGGCAATTTTAAACGGTATTCCCTAGAATAAGACTGAAAAATAGTCTTACAAGGTGTTTAGAACTCTCCCTCTCTTTCAATAACTGCTGCAAACGATTTTACGTTGTCGCAACAGCTGTATACTATTGATTTCTCACTGGGAACGACCATTTGCCTTCCATTAAATTTGGTGGCAATAAATCCACTCACACACAAAACCACCTCCCAGTGCTTTGCTCACCTTTCCCGTGGAAGTATGGACGGTGCTTACCTGTCTTGGTCTTCCATTCCCCTAACTCTTCACAACTATTTTTTTTCTGTGGCAGTCGATACTGGTGCCACAATATACGTGTATGATTTTGTATATATACATATATATATATATATATATATACATTTTTTTTTTTTTTGACAGGGAGTTATTGTCTACAAATTTTGGTAGTTTCAGTACTCTTAGGCTTGTATGATGTTATTTTGTGTTTTTGATTTGTTTCTTACCTGTAATTGATTAGCGTTCTTAGTTTACCTCGTTTGGTTTATATATTAATGGATTTTCCTTAAGTTTTCGGTTTCTGTTGCTGTTTCTGTTGCTGCTGCTGTTGCTCTGATGCTGCTGCTGCTGCTGCTGTTGTTGTTGTTGTTGTTGTTGTTGTTGTTGTTGTTAATGGCAACGACGACGACTATGATGATGATGATGCTTAATTGCCTTCTTTCTAACACGCACAGACGCACACATGCATACAAAGTATAATCTTATCTTAAATAGAAGAAGAAGAAGAAGAAGAAGAAGAAGAAGAAGAAGAAGAAGAAGAAGAAGAAGACGACGACGAAGAAGAAGAAGAAGAAGAAGAAGAAGAAGAAGAAGAAGAAGAAGGGGAGATAACTCCAGACAAGTCACAACACAAGGAAGTCCGACCCTGGAGTTCCCGTAAACGATTTTATTTTTAACGTCTAGAAATGAAAAATCAGGATACGAAATTTGGGCGATGTCTATTGATATAGAAGAGCCCCCCGCCCAAAAAGAAAAAAAAAACTTGATATACGATATTTATTATTGTTTGGATTCTGTCGCGCCGGTTTGAACCCCTTCCCGTATTCCCACTTTCTTGGAAAATAGAGAAAAACGGTGGTATTGGAGGCGGGCGAAAGGGTCGGTGAGATTTGCTAGCAGGAAGGACTCCCTTCAGAGTCTACAAATAATGTTGGATCAGAAGTTTGAGGCTTTATGAATTTGCGAGGAATTACTTATCCTTATGTGTATAACAAGCTATTTTCTTATATATATATGTGTGTGTGTGTGTGTGTGTGTGTGTGTGTGTGTGTGTGTGTGTGTGTGTGTGTGTGTGTGGAAATATACTTTATTTCCTTATAATATATACCAATCCTTATTAAAGAAGCTCAATGTAATTACAAAGCAATATAATAAATGACTGACAAAAGTCTATATTCCAAAGTTCATGACGTTAACCATCTTACTATTTATCCCTTTAATTCAATTGACATTTACAATTCTTGACAGTATCTGTTTCGTAGCACAAAATCAATCACTTAATTATTATATCAATCAGTGAATCTGTTTTGCCCTTAACACATCAAAAGAAATAGCAACAATCAATCTATCAAAAGAAGATAAATTGCGTTTTGACATGATTAAAATCTGAAAATTTGAAGAGAAGCTGTAGATACCTTATAATATGTTTCCATTGCGCCATTTTGAATTAGGTATTTACAGCTTCTCTTCCAGTTTTCGAATTTTTAAGGATCTTAAAACGCACTTTATCTCCTCCGTTTGGAGGATTAATTGTTGCTATTTCTTCTGATAAGTTAAGGGCAAAATATAGATTCACTGATTGATATAATAATTAAATGATTGATTTTGTGCTATGAAACAGATACAGTCAAGAATTGTGAATGTCAACTGAGTTAAAGGAATAAATTGTAAGATGGTCAACATCATGAAATTTGGAATATAGACTGTTGTCATTCATTCAATACATACATATAATATATATATATATATATATATATATATATATATATATATATCATTCAAACACTACCGTAATTGAATGTATGGTTAAGTAGCAGTTTTAGTCATTTAGAACTGATTTAAATTTTCACCGCTCACTCATTTCTCAACCAAATTTTAAACAATTATTACAGTTTATAGATCACCTTCTCGGCTACATTGTAAAAAAAATTTCAATTTTCGTTCTGTAAAGTAAAGTTATGATGAATTTAGTGGTGTTCAAAATAATAAAAATTCGTAAGGAGTTGAGCGACGCTTTTCATGATTGGTTTCCATAGCAACCACATCGCTTCAGCGACTAGTGTTGCTACTAATTCAGTGCTGTCGCGAAAAGAGAAGTAACAACTGAAACAGTAAGAACGAAAGCAGACGAGTGCCGTACATTGTTATTACATATGTGTATGCTATGTCTATGGTATGGGACAAAATAACAATAGTGAATTTAAACAAAGAACAAGTGAATTTACTGCCAAAAACATGGATTACAATAGAAAAATGCGAGCAAAAGAATTTATTATATAATGTTAAATTGAATTTTTTTAAATATTCTTAATGCTGCAATATTTTAAGTTATAACTTTATTATATATTTTTTTAAATCATTTCTCTCTGATTTCATAAGAGTAGTGGTTGATATGTAGAAATCGCAAGCCCACAGTATTAATACTAGAGTCCCTCAAGGGTCAATCTTGGGCCCAACTCTCTTCCTGGTCTACATCAATGATCTTCTAACTCACATCTTAAGATCATTCGTAGATATTTATGCCACGACACTACCATCTATGGCAGCACATCAAAGGCCGTAAATGACAAAGTTCTCTCTGATGCTTTCTCCTCTGATCTTGAACATGTGATACAATGGGGAAAGAGGTGGTTGGTTACTTTTAATGCACCTAAAACCAAGCTTCTATCTTTACATCATCAACGTTCTGATCCCCATCTGGCATCAATCGAAATGAATGGCTCTCGTCTTGGAGAGGCTCCATGTTTTGACAAGCTTCTGGGCTAGAACTATAATTCTGATCTGAAATGGAACTCGTACATCAAATCTGTTGCCAAAAAAAAATGCTAGAAAAATGGTAGGATCCTTCTACCGCTCCATTAAATATCTCACAACTGGTGCAATTCTCTATCTATATAAAAGTCAGGTACGTCCAAGGATTGAGTACTGTTCCAAATATGGGCTGGAGCTGCTAGAAAGATCTTATCCTGCCTTGACAGAGTTCAAAATAGACTTCGTAGACTAGTGTAGGATGTCATTTTCTCTTCTCTGCAACCTATTTCCCACAGAAGAGATGCTGCGAGTTTGCCTGCTTTATCGTTATTTTCATGGCAAGTGCTTGTCTGAGCGCAAAACTTCCATGAAAAACACTCTTCTAGCTGAAACCACTGTCAATAATTTCATACACTCTTTATCTGTGCCTAAACAGAACCATAGATTCCATGAACAAAGTTTCTTTCTTAGAACTGCACACCTTTGGAACTCTCTTCCATTTGCCTGCTTTCCGGCTGACTATAATATCATTGAGTTTCATTGAGCTCTTCTTCTCGCTTCTTTGGGAGAAGGGAAAGCACTGTGCCGAAAGATTGGCTTTATTGGATCATTCTCTTGTGGGTGATGGTTCGTGGGTTCCTGCGCTTGGAAGCGCCTTTCCCAACTTTAAACCCGACCCCTCGGTCGAAGGCCGTCGTAGGCCGACGAGGGGATCAAAGTTCTTCTCCGAATACTGAGTGTCCTCTCACAGCATATGAAGAAGCTTTATTGGGCACCAGTAGTGGGTATCACTTCGGATCCCTTTCGGGGGCAGCTGGGATGGACGGAAGGAGGAGATACGCTCACAGTGGAATTGGTCGCCCATAATTCAATAAATAATTCAATAAATAATTCAACTCAATAAATATGAGTTTTCCATACCTCAATAATTCAGAGTTTTCCCTGACCTGGCGACTTGTGCGAAACACTGCCCCTCTTTACCAAACTTCACAAGGAAGATGCAAGGATCGCTCCTGTCCGTGTCGTGATGACGGAGAAATTGAAACAGCCCCGCACGCCTTTTTCTATTGCAGCCGGCTTCGGGGACTCATGGAGTATGTCCGAGCGCCCGTAGTTCTTTGACGCTACTTGTGTTATAGACAATATTGATCCGCCGCTGCCTAGGGAGAAAGAATGTTTTTTTCTATCTATCCTGGCAGTAGCAATAATGGTGACGTAGGTCACACGCCTCAAAAAGGTCTATAAGGGGACATCTGTTTCAGATCGTGAAATGAAAATGAAATTCGATTAGAGGGGATTGTCTTGAGTGGATTTCGATAAGAGAGGGGTGAATTACACTAGTTTGTGTATCCGTCGAGGAGCCAGGTATGAATACGTGTTCTCTCCGTAGGCATGGCACATGCCGTTTTGGGTTCTTCGGAACCTACCCCTTAGTGACTAGTTGGCACATATTAAAAGACTCTTAGTCGGTGGTACAAATGAGATCCCGATCACGTTTTATTTGTTTGGTGCTAGAGAGCCTCCAAAGACGCCCAACCCCCACATTTCTTTTGCCCCCCGGTTTTCCCTCACAGTTATTGTTTCTCAGAGGTCACTTTCAACCCCTCTTGTTCCTCCCCAATTTTTAAAAAAAAACCCTATTATAGCCCCTACTTACAATTAAAGAACGCCCTGTTTTTTTTTTTTTTTTTTTTTTTTTGTTTTTTTTCGATTTTCCAGAAAACACTGGGTGTTCTAACACATAGACAAGGGCCGGGAGAATCCCAACTAACATACGCTAATAGGAATTTTGTTTGGTTTATACATTTATTTTAGCGGGATTTTTTCTAGATATCCCCATTCCCCACCATTCATTGTAAATACATTGATCGGACTTCATTCCATCAAATTTAAGACTTTTTACTTACCAATGATTCCATCAAATTTAAGACTTTTTACCAATGAACTTTTTTCTACATCACACATTTGATTCAATAATAAAATGAACTAAAAAATATTGTACACGCACACATATACATATATATTATATTTAAAAAAAGGAATTTTTTAGCGATTCATTAAGTAGGTTTTTATCTCCACTGTGTGAATGGTATTGTGGTGATTACTAAGAGTAATATCAAGTTTTGTAGACAATAGAAAGACCTTCGAACCTTCCCATTCTTATTATGGCTTCATGCCTAAGTGTGTTATTCTGTAATCGTATCAGTACTTTAAATATATTCTTCACGGCAATAAATTAAATATGTCAGATCCAAGGGTAATATTTGTTCCGTCTAAAGATGGTATAATGACATCGTGGGGTTTCTGGATTTCCATACAATAGAAATATGTCACAGACTCCTATAAAGGTTTTAGAGACAAACCGTAATAACCAGATATATTATGACACTGCATAAAGTAGATTATTTAGATAAATACTTCTACAGTTTTGACAAAAGGGTAACAATAATATCGAAGGGTCTCCATTCACGTTGAACGTCTCCGGGATGCCCAGCAGCAACATATTACATGTGAAAGATGCCGCTGTGGAATTTCCACAGGTCCCGCTAGTAAAAATAAAAATATTAATATTTACAACTGAAAATTTATAGACTTTTCAAATTTTTTTTTTTTGGGGGGGGGGGTCTCATTCTAGCATTTTATTTCGGGGCGTTCGTTGAAGAAAAGCAAACAAAATATAAATAGGGACTTTTTATGCGTCTATGAAAAATTTCCCACCTGGATTTAAAGGCAGAAAAGTAAATATTACGCAAAGAGTAAACGAAGTGATGAATGTTTCTTTGAATAAAAGAGTGAAGCAGGCTGATAAAGATAACACTAAAATTAATATTCGCACATAAAAGGTTTACACAATGATAGTAATAATTTTAAATAGAAGAATGCCCGATCAGGGAAGGTACGGTTGTAGTATTATATTAGCTTGTCGGGGCAACACCAGATAATCTTGATCGATTATTATTATTAACTAGTGGGACCTGTGGAAATTCCACAGGGGACTCATTCATATATAATGTATTGATGTTGTTATTCTGTGGATGTTCAGCGTCAATGAAGATGCCCTGATATTATTGTAACTCTTTTGTTAAGTATTTATCTAAGCTAGCAGGGACGCCTGGCGTAGCACGGTTGTAAAATACGCTTAAATATGATAATTTAATTTATGCAGGTTTTGTATATATTATTATAGAGTTAATTTTCTATCGATTCTTATATATGATAAAGTTGTGGTTTCAAAAGTATATATATATATATATATATATATATATATATATATATATATATATATATATATATATATATATATATATATCCATATGATTTCGGTGCATCAGCTTGAATCGACACCGCAACCAAAACTTAAGAAAAAAATATATGTATGTATATAATTTGAGTACCGCCAGCTATAAACGAAACCGAAGCCAAAACTTATCAAAAATTCTTGGTACATAGCAGTATATAACAGTTAATATCTCATATGTTTTTAGATAGATTAATGTGGTTCTTGATTGATAAACTGTATCTAATTGTGTCGGCTATATACACGAGAGTCAAAATAATGATAAGAATATACTCTGTACTAGCCCTAGTCATAACAATTAAACGACAGTCACGGGGAAGGAAGCAGATGTAAGCGTGACACACAAAATAACACACACGGTATCGTAATAATATTAGGTTGGTGAAAAAATAATGTCGTTTTTTTACGTTCAACTCAATGTGAAAAAACATTATTTTTGCACCAACCTGATATATAGATATTGCTAAATGTTATGCAGATGAAAAAAATATGAGATAATGTTTTAATAGAAAGGAATGTTACAAAAAATATGTTAGTTAGGAATTTTAGCTGACATTTAATTTTTAGATAAACAAAACACGAAAAAATTGACGTAGGTGATTTTCATTAATTGGTTATGTACGTAACGACGTAATGAGACAGAAAAAGGGTTTAGATTTATACGTAGTTGAGAGAAGTTAACAGTAGAGCGTGGGGTTTGTTAGTTGAAGGATCGAAACGGATTGTCTCCACGTCCGGGGGCCAGTAGACGTGAGATTAGCGAGACGCAACCGTCGCAAACTCGAGGGCGTGAAATAAACGTTTTCAACTATAAATGATACATAGATAGTGCGTGTTTTTGTGTTTTCCAAACTGAAAAGAAGGGTTTGCCGACATTTCATCGCCTGACATTTAATCACTCAACTATTAATCACGGACATATAATCACTAGACATTTTATCACAGTTTTTTCATCACGTTGACACTTAATCACTCGACACTGACGCAAGTAATCACCTCCCAAGAAAAAAAAATTCATTTATGTAATAATGTTATTTATGTGGTTATGTTTTTAATACGTAAAATTTTTAGCCTCTTTGACAATCATGGGGTTATTTTTATTAGAGATTAAAATCCATTACTGCGGAGAACAAATTGACGAAATGCACCAGAAACTCCAACGTATGTGCCCGAGATTGGTCAATATGAGGTGACCAATTCTCCTCCATGGCAACGCTCGCTCGCATGTTGCTCAACTGACACCTTTTCAAGTATCTCGAAAGTTCCTACGCAAAAAGCCTCAAAAGTCGAGATGATGCCGAATCGGCTTTCAATCATGAAAAAAAAAAATTGTGTCCCGTTGTCAAAAATGCGTCGATTCTAATGGTTTTTATTTCGATGAATAAAGTTTATTATGAAAGGAGTTATGATCTTTTGAAGTTGAATGTCAAAAAACGACATTATTTTTGCACCAATCTAATAGATTCAAAGGCAAGGATTCAACTAGTCTTGTGGAGCATTCAGCTTCGTACTATTACTTGAAACAACATCACTTGGAGAAGGTGCACCATTCCTCGTAAAAGCCAATTTGGCCTAGCCATACTAAGGAGATATTATTTGGGCCGCGAAAACTGAGTTGTTGTGAATATTTAGTCAGGGTTTACTTCTAGGGAAAAGTATTCTCATGCCAGGTTGTTCTGACAACCCCCTTTACAGAGAGACATTAGATACTCGAGGATAATGTTTATTAAGCATTCAAGTTTAGTGTGTAATGTACAAAAACCAGCTGCGAATGTAGTATAAAATAGCTAACCCGAATCTAAATTCAAATTTTGTTCTGACGGTAGGAGTCTACTGATTACAGAAAATAAATTGTAGAAAACGTTTCGTTGTGTTAGAGTTTATGATAAGTGCTGATTCAAGAAGTCTTTGCTGACATATATTTAAAACGAATTTAATAATTCTAACTTGTTCAAAATTTAAAGAATAATTGTGTTGCCAATTGTGTGATAAAATGTGCATTATGGGAATTTTTATTGTTTTTATGTCTCTTCTATGTTCACCAAGATTTTTGTTGAGTCCCATTGTTTCACTTGCATATCTGATGACAATCACTACATGCGACAGTTGGGAAAATAATTTGCTGTTCTTAATATGTGTCTTATAGTTGAATACAAGTAGTCGTTTTTGCATATACGACTATGTTTAGTGTGTTCTGAAGTTTTTCTAACTGTGTGCCTTCGCGGAGAAAAATTATAATGTCGTCAATGTATCTAAAGTAATCTATATTTGGAGATAATTAAAAAAAAAAAAACTTGGCCATCTTATATTGAAATTATTATGGAATCGTTTGCTAGGTGTCCTGTGATTAAATGAAAAACAACTAATCACAGGGTACCTTTTATATTCTGCACTGAACTCTACGTGACCTGTTCTTACAACGTTTCTTCCTCTTTTAGCTGAGAAGCAATTGAGTCGTCCGTAGTGCAAAAAATAAGGCTTATTATTTCTACAACCCAGCCAGAAGGACGCACCTTCAGAAATAAGCTCCAGCAAATACCAGTTGTTTGCAACACACCTTTTTTCTTTCCATTCTTTCCCTTCTTCAAAATACAAGCTTTATTAAATTTTCATCTGTGTTGTATGACTTTCTTCATGCTGGCGTCACAATATTTTTGTTACCAGACATAATTGGGACCACCTAATATGCGCGTTGTCTAGGGCCACAAAACTAACGAGGCATACGTTCAGAGAAAGCTGAAATCAGAGATAAATGTGTACTCATTCATTCCTGCAAATGACGAACCGTAATGTATTTTTAACAGTGTTAGGTAATTAAACGTCATTTATTTGTTAGAAGATCATATCTCGCTTATTTTAAATTTTAGAATATGGATAAGATATGGTTTCGAAAGATGATCTGTTCAATGGTAAAATTTACCCACGTTATTCACTGTGTTGCCTAGATTATGCATCTCTTGATTCATAGTGATAAATTCATTAGCTTGGAAGTTTATACTGCACATACATATTTATATATATATATATATATATATATATATATATATATATATATATATATATATATATATATATATATATATATACAGGACTTTTAATGCAAGATAATATATAAATATATATATACTTCCACAATCGGACAACTGTTATGTTATAAATAATATAATAGACATGCTTGTATGTAGCGTGGTAGTACAAATGGCAGAATACTCGCCTCACATGTAAGTGGCTCGAGTTTTTAATCTCGAATTCGGATGTGTGCTACTGATGAGCACAAATGACGGCGAAACTCTAGTTTAGAGATTTTGGTCTGTCTTTCATGGCTGTCTAATTGTATAAATAATGATATATATATATATATATATATATATATATGTATATATATATATGTGTGTGTGTGTGTGTGTGTGTGTGTGTGTGTGTGTGTGTGTGTGTGTGTGTGTGTGTGTGTTCTAAGTGAAACGATTTTCGGGGCGAAAACGCTATTTAACCGTATTTATCGCTTAAAAAATCAACAAGTAATCTGCATAAGTCTATAAACGATAAAAATAAACAGGAAAATTATCTAGGATTTCATGGTGTAACGGTTAACGCGTCGAACATGGTCCTGAGTTCGATTCCTATACACAGTCAAGCTACGCTGTAGAGAGTTAAGAACCTCGAAACATGCGTGTTCATAAATTACTGTTTTAAAAATATTATATATTTTCCTAAAATCTCTAGGCTTGTGTGGAGGGGAGACTAAAACTTACTGCTATGGTTTCAAATGATCCGAAATAACAGCAAAGGGAGACTTGATTCCAAATATTTCTCATATATTATATCTCCCCTCTTTTGGAAATAGGGTATGATTATGAATATTATATACTGTGAAATTTACTTTATGTATGAAAATGAAAGAAGGGAAATATAACATCAAGTCTTCCCTTGCTGTTATTTCAGATCATTTGAAACCATAGTAGTCAGTTTTAGCCTCCCCTCCATCAAGGCTAGATGTTTTGGGGAAATATCAGATATTTTGTAATTCATATGCAAGACTAGGAAAACAAATGACTATGATTGAAATATTGATGAAGGTGTAGTATCTTTCCATCCACGAAAAATCCTTTAAAATTACCACTACGGTAGATTTACAAGGGTACTGAAAACGAAAATAACAATTAAAATCCCAGTGAACGATTAGTTTCAAATATATATATATATAGAATTTATAGTTTTAAAAAGTGGGGGATCACTTTTCTATATTAATTTAACGTAAAATTAACACCTATTTTATAGCTACCTTTGGGGGGCGTCTGTTATTTTTTGAGGGGTGGTGTTTATTTCGTATTTGTGGCGTGGTAGACCAACACAAAACCTACCTTAAAAAAACTTGTTTTCTGTAGGTTTCGGGTGTGCTGAATACGAATATCGCATTTAAATTTTCCGCAAATAAGTACTTTTCCGAGTATCAAGCAATGTAATTTTTTATGTTATAAGTGGTGGACATTGTTGCTGTTTTTTATTGGTTTTTAATGTAATTCAATCAGTTTCTAATATTCTTAATGCCTCTGCGATCATTTAGAGAAAGACTAACTCTATTTTTAGAGCCTTCTTAGCTGATTTATTTAATCTACATAGGGTGTTCGTAAATACCATGAACGCGTACGTAAATTAAATAACAATATACTGTCTCTTTACTCCTCTATTATACATAATCAAGCAAGAACACAAGTGTTAGGATGGGTAATTTCGAGTGTAATTAGTTTAATTTAATTTTCCGCAAATATGGCATAGATGGGTAAAAATCTTTTGTAGAAAATTTAAATACCTGCAATTTTTGTGAAATTTTAACGATAGGTAGTACACATCAATTAATAAATATTCCCAAAATTTCAGCTGCTTTGGAGTAATTTAAATTTGATCCATAGTCATTAGACACAAATTAATTAAAATACCCTGAATTTCAATAAATTTTAAAAGAGCCTTTGTAACTTAATTGCTATATATATATATATATATATATATATATATATATATATATATATATATATATATATATCAGTACTCATATATTATCATATAATACTGGAAATCGATACATATAATATTATATGCGCTCATAGCAATTCATGTTGCCGTATGAAATATATATATATATATATATATATATATATATATATATATATATACAGAGAGAGAGAGAGAGAGATGTGACGTCTTATTTATATATATATGCATATATATATATATATATATATATATATACTATTAATCTGATTATTATGCTGATCATTATCGTTTATAATTATTAATAATATTATTTTTATTATTTTTATTATTATTTTTATTATTATTTTTTATTATGATTATCATTATTATTTTTATTATTTTTATTATTATAATTATTATTATTTTATTATTACTTTCATTATTATTATTATTATTATTACTATTTTTATTATTATTATCATTTTATTATTACTATTATTATAATTACCATTATTATTACTATTATTATTTTTATTATTATTTTTTTATTATTATTATTATTATTATTATTATTGTTATTATCATTATTATTAGTCTTATTATTATTATTATTTTTATTATTATTATTATTTTATTATTTTTATTATTATTATTATTTTTATTTTTATTATTATTATTTTTATTATTATTTTTATTATTTTTTTATTATTATTATTTTATTATATTTTATTATTATTAATATTTTTATTATTATTATTATTATTTTTATTTTTATTATTTTTATTATTATTATTATTATTATTATTATTTTATTTTTATCAGTATTATTATTAATAATATTATTATTATTATTATCATTAATATTTTATTTTATAATATTATCATCATTATTATTATTATATTTTTACTATCTTACTATCACAATAAAGAAATAATATATATATATTATTTATATATATATATATATATATATATATATATATATATATATATATATATATATATATAAATTACAATTGAATTTACCAAAATGATCCAAGATTGTAAAATTAAAGTATATTATAAATATTAAAGAATTAATATTTATAAAATTATCTCAGCCAGATGTAAAAGCTCGATAAAACCAAACAGGAAATAGAGCTTATAATATGAGCAAACAGTTAATAAAATATGTTAAAAAATACTTTGAAATGAGTTAAAAAAAAAAATAGTCAATCTGAAAAGGAAACACTAGATAAATGGATAGTCCTTAATCTGCGGAGTTTCGAAGAAATACTTTGCTTCTCACCAGAGGATAGGAATTAGCAAAATGCGGGATCGGATTTTGCATGCAGAAGTATTTGATGAAACAACAAGTAAGTCAAAGATCTTACTTGAAAACAAAAAAAAGTGAAGCAAAGGGAATATGGTGAAGAAAAAGGTGATTGCACATGAATGGATAGTCTTGTGGGAGATAAAAAAAAATCTAGTGACGGTAAAATCCAAATGTAAAACTTCAAGAAAGTTAAAAGAATTTCCAGAGAGAGAGAGAGAGAGAGAGAGAGAGAGAGAGAGAGAGAGAGAGAGAGAGAGAGAGAAAATTGCCAGATGTTGTCCGGGAAAAATTCGTTGAATTAAATGTCATAGAAATGATCAGCTGATGTTATATATATATATATATATATATATATATATATATATATATATATATATATATATATATATATATATATATATATATATATATTAGCTGATCATTTCTATGACATTTAATTCAACGAATTTTTTTTCCCGGGCAACATCTGGCAATTCAACTTGTAATAGCTCTATTGTAAGGCCGTCTCTCTTGGAAACCAACGTGCAGGTCGAATTCACACTGAATGTTTTGTAAATTCAGCTGACATCTGCAACGACCCCCAAGGTTTATACCAAAATAAATACTGCATCTTTTCAATCTTGGTTTGTCCTCAACGTGTAAAAACACGTTCAAACGAGAAAAGATAACAACTTACTCTATTCTAATTTTACTCACAGGATTCCACAGAAATTCCACGGTTGCTTATCTTTCTTTTCTATTTTTATGGAAATAACTGAAGCAGTCTAGGCGTGAAGCCACTTAATGTAAGGAGCTAACAACGAAAGATGCGTATAAGGCTAAATTTTCCGAAATATGATACAATATTGAACTTCGAACTAACGATATTAATGCTAGTAAAAACACAATGCAAGTATTATTTTTTAATACATATATATATATATCGTACTAGCAGGGAGTCTCGAAGTTGCCCGGGATTGAATGACGATAACGAATGTTTCACACGCCCATGTTTTTATTGTCATCGAAATCGGTGAAATTTTCTATTTTTCAATCAAAAATATTACTGCCTGCTCTAGTTGGGCACCCATCGCGATACACCGGTAGGAAGCTTCACGCGCCTCTCCACACTGGCCCAGTCCATAATATATTGTAATCCATATTGCACTGTAGAGAACCTACTGTTAATTTTATTAAATTATTTTTAATGGCTTGCATTAAAGTTTAAACTACAATTATTAAGCTTCGATTGTTCCTCTGAACAGAAACATTCATTTCGAACGCGCCCCTACCATATCAAAGAACCTACTGTTGACTTTATATGTCGGGCCATTCAGCTTGTGTGGTAATAAAACTTCTAAAATGCACGTGTTATGTTAGGCTGTGTAAGGTGTTAACTTTGGTCAAAAATGCCTGCGCCTTCTTTCGTTGGATTATTTCGATTATCGATACTTATTGAAGACATTCTGATACAAAACCTATCTTAGAACACTGCCAGATACATAAAGTACCTTCGTATGAAATTTCATAAAAATCGGGCCAGCCGTTTTCGAGTCCGTAGGGAATGAACTCACACAAACACACACACACACACACAAAGTTCCTTTTATATAATAGATAGATAGATAGATTGATAGATAGATAGATTATTAATGAATAAAAAATTAATCTGCATAAATTATCCCACCGTTATATGTCTTAAGTTGCTTCAGCTTGTGTCGATACGTCACACCTCTGCATTTTATTGATTCTAACAAAATACCTTTATTTTTAGACTAGCCTGGGTGCTCGGCGTTGCCCGGATGTTTGGAGGCGTGTGTTAAACAAAATAAAAATGATGTAGTAGGCAGGAAGGCTCGAACCAGCGACGCGAAAGCGGAAAAGAAAGTGGTGTGTGTAAGAGTCTTGGTTGAGCAAAAAAAAAAAAAAAATATTAGTAGTAAGCAGACTCGAACCCGTAACGCGCCAGAAGAAAAAGAGGTGAAAAAAAACGGTCTTATCGATGTGTCTACCGCGTTTGTGACGTTACGGGCGGTCGAAATAACGCCGTTTATGTGACGTCGTTGACGCGAGGTTTGAATGACTTGCAAAATATGTCAGCGAAAAAACTGACCCTCCTTATAGAAAACTACCCAGTTGAGGGTGAAGGAATTAATTGTCCAATTTTTCGATTTTTGTCGTCCGAATGGTCGAGCTTTAAAAAGATGCCGATCTCGTGAAAATCCCTCGCCTCTGTCGAAAGTTTTGGGCAGACATACAAACATACATACATACATACATACACACATACATACATACATACATGCATACATGTTAACAGGCAGGTGAGATTTATATAATAGAAGAAGGCTCATGATCTTTCAGGGGATTCCTTTTTTCCTCATAGGTCACCACAAATCAAGGCTGAAAGCGGTTCGAGGATAAGCGTTAACGAGAGTGAACGATTACTACTTTAAAGATGAACAACATTGTGAGAGGATTGAGATGATTAAATTTTGATTATTTGTAAGAGCGATGTATGAAATGTACTTGTTGACATTTGCTTTAAAGACGACTATGTTGTAATCTACAGGGAAGTGCTGTTCGTCGAAATTTTGCCAGACGGATAAGCATACAGACAGAGAAAGGAAAATTATTTTTCGTTGTAATAGCAAAGTAAGCTCTTGCAAGGGATATTTTACGGAGATTAACCATACATTGGAGCTCAGTCGAACACCTTGTATGGAAGGAACGAGAAACTATTGAGAGGAGTTAACGAAGTTTTCCCTATGAGAAAAGGAGTGTAAGAAACAGAATAGGAGCTCGCCACTAGATTTCGAAGTCTATTTTGAATACTGGACAGGCAGTGAAAAGTGCTCAAGGTGGCGCTTCTCGATACGTGACAGCAATATTCCATCTTAGGACGTATATGGCTTTCATATAAATAGTATATTGTATGAGGAGTAAGGGACCAGTTAGGTAGAAAAGTAACTTATCTTGCCTTTGATAACATTAATTTGTTATATATTTGCTTTTTGACAACTTTTTCGTACCTCTGTGTATAGTAATAGAAACCCGAAAATATTTATAGCTCTAGTCTCACACTAATGAGCTATCTAAAAGAGAACGTTGTCATTTATTTATGCCATTACTATCCCAACTAGTTAAATTACATATAAACAGATACACACACACACACACACACACACACATAAATAGAAATTGTGTGTATTTATGCAGCATTTTTTTCATTTAAACAAACATTATCAAAATAACGGAGAGCGTCTGTTTAATTATACATTTTTTTTTCGATTTTTCTTATCGTTTTTTATGTGAAAATAAAAAAGATAAGATAAGTTCCATAGATGTCATGAACGTTTTCGATCCAGTTTCGAATCCTCCTCGGGTGAGTGAGAAAATGAAATAGTAGGCTTGGGAAAGCTAGAAAAATCGACAAAATAAAAAAAGGTAATACAAAAATTAAACAGAAGTTATCTATTGTGTTTAACAATGTTTGTCTAAATGTGTACGTATGTGCGTTTGTGTGTGTATGTTTGTGTGTGTGTGTGTGTGTGTGCGCACACGCGCGTGGACGGGCGTAACTACGTATTTTCACTGTCTCGCCATATTTATTATTTAAAGTCCTATGACAGCGTTGGTGATATTTGGACAATATTTGTGAACCCATTGATGTGTGTTTACTTATGATTTGAGGGGCGGATGAGGAGGGAGGCGACATCGAACTCAGGCTTACCACGTAGCCCCACCTCCAACAACCAACCGCTTTTCGTTTCCGCAATCTGTTGTTCAACAGAGCTCTCTCTCTCTCTCTCTCTCTCTCTCTCTCTCTCTCTCTCTATCTATCTATCTATCTATCTATCTCTATCTATCTATCTATCTATCGCTCAACCAGCATATGAGAAACTGTTAAAATACTCAGCTCCTAGAGTAGAAACTCTAGTTTGGTTGACGTTAGCTAGTTTGGAGGCGCAAGGGTCAGCTGGGACAAAAATGGAGTTTAACATAGGAACTACGTTGATTTTTTATAAACGATTAAAAAAGGATTTTTTTTACATAGGAGTTACCACTTATCAAGGCTCAGAGGCCACTCAAGGACAAGGATTAAAGAGTGTACAGTAGTCAATATGGCAATATCATAGGAATCGTTAATAGTGTAAATTTGGTAAATTGGATTACTTAAGGTGAACGGCTCATCAAGAACTTGTTTACATTGGACTTGAAATTTTAATCTTTTGTTGAAGCCTCGCCACTAATGGAAAAATTAGTTTTGCAAAATAGTCCAACCAAGCATGTGCAGTGTCCGTACAAGTTTTTAACTTAATTTTATAAGTCCCGTCTAGGCATGCGTTATGTTAGGGTTAAGGTCAGGTTAAAAATTAGGGTCAAGATTAAGCTATAGAGAATGCTAAAAACGAGAATGTGAAACGCATCGCAGAATGGTGAACAGTTATCTGTATGCACTTATGAGAAGTTATATTGTGATGAATCATATTTAGACATGCGTTGGTTTAGGATTATGGTCTGATTAAGGTTTAGGTTAAGATTAGTTTGGGATTAGGATTAGGCTATACAACATGCAGAATAAACGCCACTGTGAGATGCATCGTGGAATGGTTCTGTTCAGCTAGACGTCGAGTTAGGGCTAGGCTTTTATTAGGATTCAGATTAGGGTAAACTTTAGTCTAGGATTCGGATTAAACTATAAAAATTTCGAATAAATGCCACCGTGGAATGCATCGTAAAATGATGAACAGCTATCTGTGTTAGTTTGTGTGGATGCAGGAATATAAAGAAAGGGGTTACTTATGCAAATACTCAATGACATGAGTGAATTCTTATGTTAATTCTTTAGTAACAACTTTTTTGACTAAAACTCAGATGTGTGTGTGTGCGTGCGCGTGCGCGTGTGCGTGTGTGTGTGTGTGTGTGTGTGTGTGTGTGTGTGTGTGTGTGTGTGTGTGTGTGTGTGTGTGTGTTGGACAGAGGTAGTTTTGGGTGAAGCTATTCTACTAGAGACGCCATATTTCCCAACTCACGCTTATGAAATCTATGAGATTATAGCCGATCACAGATCAAATGAAGTAGCGTTAGGAGTATTTTTTTGTTTTTTTTTAGTTACCTTTATGTGGATTTGTTAAATGCATATGGTTACTTCACAAAGCCAGTCTGTCGACCGTCGCTGGTTAAGTCATGTCACATGACAAAGAGATTTGAAGTAAAATCTCAGTTCTAGTAAGAAGAAGAAGAGGAAGAAAATTGAGAGAAAAATAGAGAAATAATAACTGACGTGATCTTTCACGAAAAACACCCGTCTAGCTGAAACCACTATCAATAATTTTCCCCACTCTTTATCTGTGCCTAAATCAAAACGTAGATTCCATGAACAAAGCTTCTTTCTTAGAACTGCACGCCCGTGGAACTCTCTTCCGTTTGCCTGTTTCCCACCTGACTACAACTTGGATGTCTTCAAGTCCAACATAAACAAATTCCTGATAAATTGCCCCCTTAAGTAAGACACTTTATCAAATCTCCATTACTAACGATTACTACGATACTATCCCCTTGATTACTGTACACGCAATAACCCTTATTCCTGAGTGGCTTCCGGGTCTTGATAAGTGGTGACTACAATGTAAAAAAAAAAAGATGATGATGATGATGATGATGATGATGATGATGTGTGGGGAGGGTTAATTATTACTTCTTTTATGTTTATGTGCCGCGCATTATTTTTTTTTATTATTAATGATGAAGACTGTAAACGAAATAATGGGAAAAAAATCGTTGTCATGATATATATATATCTGTTTGGAATTTTTACCAGTAAATTAATTGAAATAAAAAGAATCCCTTTGGTCTGAGAGGAATAGAAAAAAGAAAAAAACGAAAAAAAGTAAACGTGATAAATAAATTAAATGAATACCTTTGAAATATTGACGGTTGTACTCTGGTGATTTTTTATTGTTTTTTATTGTTTTTTTTTTCTAATTGTTTTTTATTGTTTATTTTGTTTGTTTGTTTATTTTGTTTGTTTGTTTGTTTGTTTTGTTTTGTTAGGGGATTGCTTGAATATGGTGGATAAAAGCGTACGCTAAGGAAGCCTTTTTTGATGAATATATATATATATATATATATATATATATATATATATATATATATATATGATGAAAATAATGGAAATAGTATTCCGACAAAATAGAGAAAATAATACGGTTTGTTCATTTTTTATTTTCTCTCTCTCTCTCTCTCTCTCTCTCTCTATATATATATATATATATATATATATATATATATATATATATATATATCGACGTATGAGGTCTTGACAACTTAAACATGTTTAATTCGATGTAGCATGCTTATATCTACTCAATCGTATATGGCAACCGAGTCCTACAATGAGATCTGCGAACAAGCCCACAATGGAGGCAAGAATGAAGAGTGCGCGAATGATCAGCTGGGATACTTGCAGATGCTTTGGTTCTTTCACGTCTAACGCGCAATTGGTTAATTTCAGTTTCAGAGAACTGCCTGATGCCCCTCTTATAGGCAGATCAATTCGTTCAAAATCACGAAAAGGAATATTTGCATATGTCAAATTCTTTTTCAACTTGTCCTTAAAGCGAAGCAGAGGTCTACCCACATTCCGCTGTCCACTGTTGAACTCGCTGTACATCACTTGCTTTGGTATCCTTGCTTCGGTCGTCTTCCATATGCAAGACATGTCCTTCTCGGCGCAGCTGTGATTGCATCAAAAAAGGCTTTCAATTCCGCCAATACCGCAGCGCGTGTATAAGTCAGCATTAGATATCTGATTGCTTATGGTGAAGCCACAAATTGTTCTAATGCAGGTTTTTTGGAAGACATCAAGCTTCTGGATGTGATTGCGATAGACTGTCCATGATTCCGATTCATAAAGCAGCGACGTTAGCACAACTGCTTTATACACAAGTTCTTTAGTTCTTAAGATAATCCCCCTATCATCCCATAACCGATGCAGCAGTTTCCCAAAAGTACTAGTTGCTTTCCAAAGTCGATTAATTTCATCATCAAGAAAAGCATTCCATTTTTTCTTACTACTAATATAGTAAAGTTTTTTTTACGTACTTCAGATCTTTACAATCCACTCGAATTGGTATATTGGGAAAGCTGTGTACTGGTGGCCGCCGCTTTACACCCTGAACTTGTTTTGGTGTGGGTCGAGGTTGGTGAATCACTTCCGTTTTTTTTATGCTGGTTGTCAGACCAAAAGCCTTGCAAGCAGCAGAAAACATGTCTACAAGCAGTTGTGCTTCATCATGAGAGGTTTCACAAAGTGCAGCGTCATCTGCAAACAAAAGGTTCCTAATGGCAGCTTGTCGAATGAGGGTCTTAGCTTTGAAACGCTGCTGGTTAAAGAGGCCGACACTTGTTCTGAATTTGAATTCTACACATGTATCTATACTAGCAAAAGCATATTTCAGCATAACTGAAAAGAATAAAGCGATCAGCACAGGTGCCATTACGCAACCCTTTTTCGTACCATTTGTCACATTGAAAGGTTCTGAAGTTTCTCCATTTGAAACAACAGGTGCCATCATTTCATCATGAAAAGACATGATTACATTCAGCACGTTGTTAGGTATCCTCAGCCTTTTCAAAACCTTCCCGAGAGCTGTATGTTGCTTGAATATGATAGATAAAAGGAAGCCTTTTTTTAATATATTTGTGTGTGTGTGTGTGTGTGTGTGTGTGTGTGTGTGTGTGTGTGTGTGTGTGTGTACTGCGTATCAAGTTATTAACGAGTTTACATTTTTTTACATGTTTAAGGATCGAGTGAATAAAAATCCATGAAACATTGAGAAAGTGCTTACAATACTATTCAGCTACTCCGGTCAGAAAATAAAAGTATTTAAAGCAGTATTAGCGAAACTATGGCAGAAGATAGGAATATCTGTTGATTTCAGTGTGTCAAGTTATTAACGAGGTTAAGAAAAAACACAGTATACCCATAACTTGGTTATTGAAATAATTTTCAAACATTGAATGAACTAGGAAAATGCTTAGAACACAATAACTACATAGCAATTTCTCCGTTGACATAATTGGTAGGGGGTATACGATCCTTTTTTGTGAATGACTTGTAAAAGACGTTGGTCCACGGAATTAGTCAAATTTGTGATTTCGTCAACAGTTATTCCTCGCGATACCTCTTGGGGAGCATCCTACAACTCATCTTTGTTCTTAAATTGGCGTCCACTATCATAAAGACGTCGCTTCATGATACTTCAAAGGTTCTTAATTGGGTTCAAATCTGAATTCGCAGGCCACTCCGTAGCCCAGAGAACTCAAGTTGTTTCAAATACCATTTGCTTTTGTTTGCTCCATGCGAAAGAAGCATTATCATACATAAAAATAATGGTTATTCTGAACGTTAACCTTTGCTCCTTAAGCCATGGTTCAAAGTGCTCCTTCAGAAAACCTATGTAAGCATTTGACGTCATTTTTACGCCTTCTGGGACTCTCCATAGGCCAAATAAAGTACCTCCGATAATCCCAGCCCAAATCATTATCCCACCACCTACTTGTTAGCGTCTTAAACGCTGATAACGATGTTATCCATCTAGGATCCATCCCTTGCTCCAATCATCTGGGCCATCAAGAGTGACATGCATTTTATCCGTGAACAAAACTTTGGAAAAATCCGTTTTCATGTTGTCCTCTGCCCATTTCGATCGGTTTTGTATGTGATGTTGCTTTAATAGAGGTTTTGCCACAGGCTTAACAGACTTTACCACTTCTTTCAGAAGGCGACATCGAGCGCTTTTTAAGACATTCTTCAATCCAGCTAGATCAAAGACTTCTCGACTTGTCTGCCCAGGGTTCTTATCAACTTCACGTTTAATTTGGAGAAGAGAGCGGCGTGAAACAACTCTATATTTACCTTTATCAGCTCTCTTACGTGCCTTTGTAGGGTCCTTGATAAAGTTCTTCAGAGTTTGAGGGTACCTTCCTATCATTTTCGATATTTGGAGGGTAGTTTTACCTTTTGCTAGTTGTTCTGTAATAGTACTCTTTTCAGAACTACTCAAACCAGCTTTACGACACATTTTATTGTTAATAATTTGACACACCTCAAATACCATGAATTCAGCAATTGCGATAGAAAGTTGTTTACATTGCGCAGAACAGTACGAAATTTTCACAGTACGCGCAGCTTAGCATTGCCAACGCTTCCGAAGCTTTTGATACGAAACTACCGGTAAGTTTCTGAAACTGGTAAAAAAAATGTTATCTCGTTAATAATTTGACACGCAGTATATATATATATATATATATATATATATATATATATATATATATATATATATATATATAAGAATAAAAATTACAATAAGTTTACCAAGGTAATCAAAATAGTAAACTTAAAATATATTATAAATATTAAAGAATTAATATTTACAAGTAAAATAAACTCAGCCAGATGTAAAAGCTCAATAAAACCGAAAAGGAAATAGAGCTTATAATATATATATATATATATATATATATATATATATATATATATATATATATATATATATATATATATATAGCCAGTAGAGTTTAGTTTCCTAGAAGTACATTCAATGAAACAACATGTGTCTACCAATAATTTGTATAAATAAATTTTATATATATATATATATACCGCATAATCACGTTGACACACCGGTTCCTGCTGGATCACCGAAGTTAAGCAATGTTAAACCTTGTTAGTACTGAAATGGGTGACGATTTGGGACTTCCAGGTGCTGCATGTACTTTCAGCTTATCTCGGCATTGTTTCCAGTCGTCCTGAACTTCTCCTTGCCACTAGACTCAAACAGTGCTGATTCAGGAGAGGTGTGGTTGGGGATTGCGCAACCCTTGCCTCACGATTACATGCGCAGCTCTCGCTATGGAGGTATCCTTTGTCTGTTGAAACTGAACTGAAGCATCGGTATACATATTGCTCAATACCGAAGTAGGGAAAGATATACTTTTATTTCTTTTTACATAAGCATTAATATGTCGCTACACATTGATGGACATGTTTCAATCAGTTATTTACTATTAACTAAAGACCTCTTTAGGCGATATAGCTAATCGTAATAAAAACCGTTCAGGTATTCAGCGTCACAATAAATTACTATCAGGAGGTCACAATACATGTTATTAAAAATAGATATAAACAATAAAAAGAGAATTCTTTTTAATATATGGGAAGAAGACGAAAAACGGGGTGGGGATTAAGATTTATATTGAAATAGAGAAGAAAAACTAGGAAAAGGTATAAAGAAAGGAAGGGTGGATAAGAAAACAAAAATAAAGTTGGCCTTTTTTTCTTTTCTTTTTTTTTCTCCGTTCTACAGCATATGTTCTAGATAGCTTCTTTTGTATTTTGGGGGTCACCCTGTATATATATATATATATATATATATATATATATATATATATATATATATATATATATATATATATATATATATATTCTTATAACGGGATCAGATAAAAACTTATAAACTGTATTATGTTGTTTAGCCAGAGGATTTTTTTACACGGTGGTCACCACTTATCAAGGCCCTGAAGCCACTTAGTGATATGGGTTATTGCAAGTACAGTACGTATTCTTTTTATGGATATATATACATATATATATATATATATATATATATATATATATATATATAATCTTTTCGCAAAAATCAAGACAAGAAAATATAAAATGAGAACATCATATCGTGTATGTCTATAAGCGTTATAATTGTTTCATAACCATTTGGACAATTTTAAATATTATAGCATTCAAAAATATTCCAAAGTAGCTTCTCTTCAGACGGCAAAATACACTATTCATACATATATGAATACATTCATAATTTCTATTTTAAGAGAACAAACAGTTGAACCTACCTCAACCCCACTCATATTTTCTTTTTGTCTTTATATTTTCCGATAGCCTAGGAATTTAGTAATCGCCTTATGTTGGTATTTCTACTTTTTAAATGATATTTCAACCAATTACCTATTTTAATATTAATTAATCCTCTGTATAATTTTTATTTTAGTAATCGTTTTTCCTCCCTGAATTATTTATTTCATTGACTAATTAAACCTATTTTAGTATTAGCTAGATTGGCATGAAAATAAAAACAGTTCTTATTAATTATTTAATCTATTTTCTTATCAATTATTTTCTAAAGTTCTTTAGGGTTATTATGTTGTATATATTCACTGAAAGGAGGGTTGAACCATACTTATTTTTGTGTGTATTTCTCTTATTCATATTCTTATTATTACTATTGTATGCTTCTTCATTATTTTTAATTTCATTCTTTTTGTTCTTCTTATTATTTTTATACCTATTTTTATTCTTTACATTTCTACTTTCTTTCATTGCCATGTTATTTGATATTGTGTAGTTTGTTCTAGATTAGATTAAGTAAAATAATAAATAATAACACAGTTAAACTTTCATTCTCAACCGCTGCCAATCTAGCTAAAAAATATAATAGGTTCTAATAATGGTAAAATAAACAAAATAGTGTATAATAATAGGATTGAATCAGGTGAACTAAATTTGGTGAAAAGGTGTAACTATAGAATACCGTTGGAGGGAAATGGTTTCATTTCTGAAATTGTATATAGATATGAAGTTAAGGTGGATAATATAAAAAGATATACCTAGGGGAAACTGAATGCTTTTTAAGGACACATACCATGTTGCATCATTTAAAACTGAGCCAGAGAATGAATCAAATCGGGATGAGGATAACGATAGAAATAAAAATAGAACAAAAATAATTATTAAAAATGAGAAGAGGAACACAACTGCGTTAGGAGATTGTGCTATTTGGTTGGCTACGTAAGAATAGAAAAGAATTTGAATTAAAATGGTCAATAGTAGATAAGGCTAGAAAGTATAAACCAAGTAAATCATAAAGATGTAATCTATGTTTACTGAAGGCTTTTAAAGATGAAATTTGGAACAAACGTTAGATGTTATACAAAGCTGTCTTCATAGAAATAAATTCCTGTTGTCACGCCTTAAACATGATTAAAATAAATTTAAAAGGGAAAATTTTACTGAATGTGTCAAGTGTTGAAATGTAAGTGTGGAAAGAGAATGTTAAATTTAATACTAAGATTTTAAAATGGCGCAATAAATAAATAAATTAATAGATCATCAACTTAACTAAAATAATTATAACCTAAATGAGGGAAAATAGAAGTAGTTTTGGTTTTAAGAATCGTTATGGGTAATAAAATTACAACTGAGTAATTTCAATAAGTCAAGAATGGAAAAAAATCTAACATTAAGTAACTGCAAGATATTGAGACAAACAAACTAGGATGGAGTAAAATAAATTTAATCAAACTATAAAGTTAAAGAAAACTAAGTGAAAAATTTAGCTGAGATTGTTACAAAGAAGATAATATGAAAATGATACGTTTTAAATTAAACGCAGGTTATTAATGAACACTAAAGTCAAGGTATTAAACGTGAATACCTAAAAATTCGAGATATTGGTAAATTGATAAAAAAAATTTAATAAACAGTTATCTCGTTATAAACAGTTAGAACGTGAAGATTTTACGAATGATATTACGAGGAAGATAAAAGAATTAAAATATTAAATTAAAATAAAAATATGTCATCGAGGTGGGATATTAAAACAGTTATATTTAGTGGGAAATATTGTTCTTATAACGGGATAAGATAAAAACTTATAAATTGTATTATGTTGTTTAGCCAGAGGATAGGATATTGACGTATAAACTGAGTAATGTTGCATCAGAGACTTATCACACGAGCATATATTACAATTCATATTTGCATAAAGGTATCATTTTTTATAAGAATAATAATATATACTTCATACCTTTCTTTCTTGAAGAGTTCTACTATCTTCACTGCTGAGCTCCGTGATGAAACATGAAACGACCAACATTATAACCAATTGAGACCTCTGTTCTTTCTTCTTTTGTGAAACCACATAACAACACTTTATATTTTAAAAATATAAATTTATTTCAGTTGTCTCAAATGGTCTTCACAAGAGTCTACATTTCGCCTACATGCTTAATCTTCACAGCCTCGCATCCTCGCTTGAAGTACGTCTATTCACTCTCGTGACTAAACTCCAACTCTCGACTCTAAACTTCCGACCTCCTGACCTCAGTTTCGTTACGTCATCATTCAAAAAGCACATGTATCCCTAACGTGTGACCTTTCCACGTCTGCCTTCCCAAGGTTATTTTGTTTATTTAACCTAACTAATTTATGCAAACATTTTCACCTAAAACCCATTGCTACATTTTATTCTGTAAACAATAAATAACTCCCAATATAAACTATTTTAAGAATATACTTAAATATATAGATGAATAGATAGATAGATAAATAGATAGATAGACAGATCGATAATAACTAATTAACTTTTAACAATGTTAATTATCGAACACTTCGATAATGATAAGAATTATTGACATAGCAAGTGTGGGATGAATATAAATTTTAATTAATACGGTTTAAATTAACCTTTTAATTACAGCTCCTTTTTAAGATATAAAATGTTAAGCAAAATTAATTACGAGATCGTAAAATGTAAACAACGTTGATACGAAACTATCGTAGCTTGAGTAGGATATGGTTGGAACATCTACGTAAAAACTAGAAATTGAAGGTGTAGTTTAGTATTTAGGAAATAAATCAATTAAATAAATATTTGAGGAAAGAAACACAATTATGAAAATAAAAAAGAGGATTAATTAATATTAAAACAGGTAATTGGTTGAAATGTAATTTAAATACGAAAATGGGGCGATTACTAAACTCCACGATTATCGCATATTAAAAATAAAAAGAAAATATGAGAGTGGGGAGAAGGTAGGTTTAACTGCTTGTTCCCTTTAAATAGAGATTATAAATATATTCATATCTGTATAAATAGTGTATTTTGCCGTCTGAAGAGAAGCTGTTTTGGAATATTTTTGAATGATATATTTAAAATTGTCCAAATGGTTACGAAACAATTGTAACGCTTATAGACATACACGATATGATGTCCTCATTTTATATTTTGCTGTCTTGATTTTTGCAAAAACATTATATGCATGCTTGATTATGAAAAATGATGATCATAAAGCTTAAATAATTAAGTCAATTAATATTGACTTTGATTTTATTGGTATATAAACATTACCGAAATTTTTAATATATTAAAGCTTTGGTTAAAAAATTATTATTTATATATATATATATATATATATATATATATATATATATATATATATATATATATATATATAAACAGACTAAGAGTATATATATATATATATATATATATATATATATATATATATATATATATATATATATATATATATATATATATATTAGTCTGTTTATCTGTCTGTCTGTTTCACTTTTTCTTGGAAACTACAGAGTCGACCTGGCTGAAATTTTGTACCGACCGTTGTTATGATACAGTGCAGCGAACTAAGTATTATGGTATCAGTTCAAGGCACAGTTAGGGATTAATAGAGATTGAAATTTAATAAAAAAATACGCACAAATTGAACCATATTTGGCCATCAATTTGACATAAAGCGCACACTCTAATCAACAGGTTATAACTTTTAGAAGATGATCAACTCAGCTCCAATTCTGCTAAAACATTCACAGCAAGAACACGTCTTCCTGCTACAATTGAAAAGAAACTTCCTATTTTTCCTTGTGCGCATAACACGAAACGAAATTTCCGTAAACAAATCTTCTCAGTTGTGGAACATGTTACTACGACATTAAGTACAACATGGTCGTTTTCAAGTTCAATGTTAACAAATACTTGTCAGAAACTGCCCTCACAAGTCATCAAATGTTGTTCATTGCAAATCATCAGTTTCAATCCTCTTATAATATTCTTTATTATTCCACTGACAAACGATCTATCGCATTAACCCTTGTACTCGAACAGCTTTTCATCTTTATAAGTGATTATCTATTCGTGATTAAAATTGTATATATATGTGTGTGTGTGTGTGTGTGTGTGTGTGTGTGTGTGTGTGTGTACGTAACACAAACTTCAACTTTCTCATATTGAAAATGAAAGACATTATTCAGCACCTGATATTCTCAAATAGTCGCCCACCTGGTACTGAATAGGCTCAGCGTTGTTTAACTTCGGTGATCTAACTAGAACGTATGCATCAACGTGATTGTGCCGTATATACATCGTAAAAGGCCAATCTATCAAGACAAATATATCAGAAGCAACTTTAAAACAGGGGAGATTACTCTCATAATTATTGTAACAGAATTATTTCCCTTGAATGATTAACTTAGAAAGTGTATGCAAATTGGTTTGCAAATCTCAAAGTTGTATATTTTCACCACTCTCTTAACTTAAAAATTCACAAAATTTCAAGAAATTGATCCATTTTAATGAAATTTTCAATGTTAACGATCACAGAATATAAT
The DNA here is from genome assembly GCF_053919585.1 of Euprymna scolopes. Lineage (NCBI taxonomy): Eukaryota > Metazoa > Mollusca > Cephalopoda > Sepiida > Sepiolidae > Euprymna > Euprymna scolopes. The sequence continues at coordinate 42,088,808 of NC_136517.1, forward strand.
AAACCTATCATTTTTTCTAATATTAGTGAAAATGTATTATTTTGTGTGAACAAAAAATACTTTTACTAAAGTTATATTTTTAGTGCTAAAAAAAAACACATGAATGTATTTTAGATTTATGAAAATAAAGGATCGTAGATGTTGACAACTATTTTTTAATATTTCAGCAATATTACGAGCCCCCCCCCCCCCCCAAGTCTGCGTTAATGAAACTATTATAACGCAAAGAAAAGTTAATTTCTTGAACTAAGAATATTATCATTGAATTACGTATTGTTTATTCAATATTTTCATACAAAAAAAATAAATAATATAATTGCAAAAAAATATTCCATGTGATTTTAATAATAATTTCTTGAATTTTTGTGATTATTTTCATTTTCATAAACGGTTTCAGCAATTTATTTTTTGTTTTTATTTTTATTTCCATTTATTTATTTATTTATTTTCAGTTCATCCTTTAGTGTATTTTTTAACTTGTTTCCTTTTCGTAAACTGCCTCGGCAATTTCCGCGACTATCCATTTGTGGAGACGAAATCTTTTTTTACTTAAAATGGTTAGCGTCCCAAAATTATCTCTTGCAAAAAAAAAAAAAAAAAAAAAAAAAAAAAACGTTTTTATTTCCCCCCCCCCCCCTCACACACACACACACACCTTTTTTTCTTTTTTTTTCTTTTTTTTCTTTATTTTTTTTTATTTTTATTTTTTTTTTTTTTTGCTAAATCGATGCTAGTTAGCTCCCTTGGATAATCGTCTCGAATTTCATATGCCCCATTATTTTTTTAAACACCATAACAAATCTACGTAAGCAGAAAATCTTCGTAAAAAGCAAACAAATTAAATAGAAGGAAAAGTGTTTATATACCCTTAAAGACTTAGGCAATTCTTTTTATTCCAATCCAGATGGCTATTTTTCGAACAACTGGATTTTCTCTAGAAATACTTTTAAAAATCCAGAGTTTTTTTGTTTTTTTTGAGATTTAAAAAAAGAAGAAGAAGAAGAAGAAGAAGAAGAAGAAGAAGAAGAAGAAGAAGAAGAAGAAGAGGAATAGTTATTTACTTGTCTCCTCACGAGGGCAAAGTTTAACACCAGGCTGGTTTTAAATGTGAGAAAAGTTAAATTTTCCCAAAAGTGGCACACTAGATTGGAAAAGCAATTGCCTCAGTTTTTAAGGATTACATATATAAATACTAATGCTTCTATTTACTTTGAGTACTTTTTAAAAAGATTTTCTACTTTTACATTTTGTTTTCCGCTGAGTTTACCTAGATTTTTAGTGTTAAAAATCAAATATTAAAGAAAAGCAACCATGAAGAAATACTTGCTCGTCTAAGGGACGTAACTCTACTTTTACTAAGGACATTCGAGTAAATGTAAAAAAAAATGTAAAAAAATATTATGTTTGTTTTTATGTTTTATGTTTACATTTTAAAAAAAATAGTTGAAAAATCATAATTTTTTGTTTAAAAGATAATTTCATATGTTTTTATCACATTGTTTTTACATTTACTCAAATGTTCCTAGTAAAAGTAGAGTTACGACCCTTAGAAGTCTTCACGATTGGTGAAATTAAAGATTTGGGGGATGTGAGGGGCGAGGAGGCACTCTTACATAAATATAACGAAAAATAAGAAATCGATTCTTTACAATATAACGTTGGCAAAAAATAGGGTGCTTGTGTGGTTTATGAACCGTGCAGGTTTTACTAAATACGTACAACTAAATTTATGTCCGAGTGTCGCTATTCAAATAGCTTTGACACAAGCTGATCTCTTGGATCAACGACAGTTTTTTTTGTTTTGTTTTTTTTTTTTTTCCTTTTTTTTTTCATATTAGATGACAATTACAGCGATAGGGAAAATATTTGTTTTTAAATACGGGTAAAAAAAATGTTCTCTTAAGTTAAAAAAAATTTTTTTTTTCTACTTTTTTTTAATTGTAAATGTTATTTTTTTATTTAGTGGTGAGGGGGGGGGGTTAAACTCCACTGCGCTAGAACTTGTTTTGGTTCCTATTTCGAATTATGCTTAGATAAAAGAAAAAAAATACAGAAAAATTTTTATCGTGTAGGTATTTGTCACGGAACGAATATATCATATTCCAAAAAAAAACAAAATTGGCGGTGTGGAAACAAAGGGTACAATTTTACCAGATGTCTTATGTAAAAAAAAAAAAAAAAAAAACGAAACCAATACAGATGTATACACAATATAAAAATACAACTTTTAGTCCAAATTGACTTTTAACGGTCCCTAAAAGTTGATTGTAAAAATTAACATTTTCGATCAAAATCGGTAAAATTTATTATAAAAATTAACATTTTCGATCGAAATGTATTATTAAAAACTATCAATGTAAAACAGCGAACCACTCAGAATTGTGTAAAAATATTGTCTGAGAATCAACGAATGTTTTGGTTATGCTTCATCTGCTGATAACGAAGATTTATAACTATCAGATGCAAGCCACGCGTCGAATTGATGTTTAGCCGATATATAATTAGTAGGGCTAGGACAACAGCATATTCTTTTCATTGTTTTGACTCTCGAGTGTGTATCCGTTGATATCTTATATGCTTTTATATAGAGTGGTGTGGTTCTCGGTTTGGTGTCTAACTGTGTCGCATATATACTCGAGAGTCATGACAATGAAAAGAATATGCTGTTGTCATAGTCCTAATAATTAGGAAAGAGACATGAAAGTTAAAGATTTTATTGCATTTTAACCCCAAACAAGGCATTGTGCCACTTTGATGAAGGAGGCTACTATCTGGGGCATAAATTGCAGGAATACTATGTAGGGAGTTTAGCAGCAAGATGTCTGGTTACATCGCACTTGAACTTCAGTATGTCGGTACCGTAAAGGAAGCAGGAACCCAGAAGGGAATTCCAAAGTTTAGCAGTTCTGGGGAAGATACTATTAGAGTATAAGGCTTTCTTACATCTAAGGATTTCTACTGTGTAGGGGTGGGACTTTGCTGCTTGTTGGGTTAACCAGGAATATTTACGTCGAGGGGAGTACAAGGGCTAGTAGTTTGTCAGAGCATTTACCATTAAAATACTTGTAAAACAAGAAGAGGGATGCAACATTTCGTCGATGGGACAGAGGCTGAAGCTTAGCTGACAGTTCGAGACCTATTAGTGTTATGATACGAAACTAACACCAACTACATGCAAACAAACTTAGTACGACACTAATAATAGCTTTACTCTCTATGTAATTATCCTTAAAAAAAACACACGTGTTCCGTTCCCTCCTAACCTGTCTTCATCTATGTTCTTCACCCTACGTATCACATCATGGTGGCAGGTGGTAAAACAACCATGAACAAAGATAGACCCCGTACATAATAAAAAGCCTGGACAAAACTCCGTACAGAAAAGAAAACAAAATTAAACCAACACGAAAAAAAAAAAACTACGACAACGAACGTCAGTCAGCCATAACTGTCCCTTGCAACCAAACGCTTTTCTTTCGTGAGTACAAAAATTTACACTACTGATATTCAACAATATTTCAAATATCTACTGTCTACTGGATAGTTTTCTGTCGACGACAGAAATTTTAAAACTTTTTATATATCAGACTAAGCGTAATTTTTTACCCCGTCTAATACACGGTACTACCACAAGAAAGCCACGTACTTAGAAAAGTTAAATAACTAAAAAAAAAAAAATTAACAAAATGGCAACCCATCTTCCTGAAATGCAATGGACTGACCCTGACCTTAGCCAGTGATTTGACAGACAAAGAAAAACGGTCACCACAAAAACTATGGAAGTTTTGTGAAGCACAAATCAACACTAACGTGCACTTCCGAATACACAGACTGCATTTATAGACAAAAACCTGACAAAAATTTAGACGACTTTGTCACCAAAGCCAAAATGCTTGCACTAAAGTGCGACTTCTCCGAAGAAGGGCTGCATGAGAGAATCATCGAACTAATACCTTATGAAGCCTTCAGGAATGAATTATACAGCAAACCCAAAGGACACAGGATCGCTGATGTCCTCACCGAAGGCAGAAAATTAGAAGCCCTCACAGCCAGAAACGACCAACTTCAACAAATCCGCGAGTCGCAAAAAGAGAATATCCATAGCATACACAGGGGCAGGAAAGGCAAGAACTGTGACACATGCCACAAACCACGACAGTGCCCCGCATATCACGATGAATGTTCCGCATGTGGGAACAAGGGTCACTGGGTCAGATGCTGTAGGTCCACGAAACAGCACAGAGAGGGTAGACCTCCAAGTAGAGACCACAAAAGGCAACCCCACAACCACTGGCATCAGTCAGAATAGAAGACCGGAACGTGGAAGAAGAAACTAAAATGTGGACAACATAGACATTGATAGTGATAGCGACAACTATCACAAACACTTTTATGCGATCACGATCAGTGACAAATGCATGGACAGCATCGACAAGGAATCCAGGAATGAGGCATACACAACCCTAACCGTCAAGCCTCCCCACATACTCAACTCACCACATACACTCCGGTTGAAGATCGACTCTGGGGCATCAGGGAACACTCTCCCAATGAGAACATTCCGATAAATGTACAGAACACACAAAGCCGCCCTAAACATACTACGACCATCACCACACATAAGACTCACATCTTATAGCAGCGACACAAGGAAACCATCAACATTCCATGCCGACACAAGAACTCCAAATGGATAAACGCCGTATTCTATGTGGTAGATGTTCCAGGACCAGCCATTGAACACCTGCCTACAAGTGAACAGCTCAACCTCATCACGATAAATGTTGACGCTATAAAGAAGGCAGCGTCAGAACTTCCGCATACACCTATCCGCAATGTCATGCAACTTAAGGAAGCGTATCCAGAACAGTTTGACAGAATCGGAAACTTCAGCGGAACAGCTAAACTCCTGCTAAAAAATGACGCAGAGCCATTCATTGACCCTCCTCGTAAATGCAACATCCATCTCAAGGACAAAATCAAACAAAAAATTGAGAGATTGATAAAAGAGGATGTGTTAAGAAAAGTAGAGGAGCACACAGCCTGGTTTTTAGCACAAAAAAGGGTGGATCTCTCAGGATATGCATCGACCCTCAGAAACTTAACTCCAATATGTAAAGGTGTCCGTACAAAATACCCACGGTTGAAGAACTGAACCCGAAATTTGCGAAAGCAAAAGTGTTCAGTAAGCTAGATGCCAAAGCAGGATATTGGTCGATTCACCTGGATGAACAATCCCAGCTACTGACAACCTGTAGAACACCATTTGGAAGGGTCTGTTGGAAACGATTACCATTTAGCCTAAGTGTCTCGCAAGACATATTCCAAACAAAGATGGACCAGATCCTTGAAGGTTTGGAAGGTGTAGCTAGCATAGCTGACGATGTGGCAGTATATGGAGAGGACGACGAGGAACATGATAGAAATCTGCAAAACCTAATAGAAAGAGCAGCTAAAACTGGTCTTGTGTTTAACAGTAAGAAATGTGCCATCAGAACAAGCAGCATCACATTTTTCGGAAACATATACACACCCACTGGCATCAAGCCAGACCCTACCAAAGTACATGACATCCAACAGATGCCATAGCGCTTCTTAGGAATGTTGAACTATCTTTCCCAATATATACCAAACTTCACTGAGAAAGCACACCCTCTACGCAGTCTCCTGAGATCACAAACACCCTGGATATGGGATCCAGACCACCAAAAATGCTATGATGACCTAAAACAAATGATCACTGCCGACGCCCTTTTATCCTACTGCAACCAAACAAAACCAGTAACACTGGAAGTGGATGAATCGCAGAAGGGTCTGGGGGTAGCACTGACACAGGCAAACAAGCCAATCGCATTCAGTTCTAAAACTCTGACCGAATGCCAATCCAGATACAGCAACATCGAGCGTGAAATGCTTGCAATTGTGCACGGTATCCAGCATTATCATATGTACCTTTATGCAAGTATGTTCACCGTAGTGACCGACCACAAACCATTAGTCACTATATGTTCAAAGCCGCTATACTCAGCACCATCACGTCTACAATGTATGCTTTTAAAGATACAAGGCTACGATTTCAGGTTAGTTTACCGCCCAGGCAAAGACATGATACTTGCAGACATACTTAGCCGACTGCCCAACCCAGAAAACAACAGTGTCGTCGAACTAGAAGAAAGAATTGATGGCATAGACACAGAAGTCGATGATGGACACCTCACCATTGCAACCATCAATTTCTCGGCGGAGAAGAGAGCCTTGTTCTGTAGAGAGACAACAAGGGATAGAACTCTAAACCTCCTGAAAGAGGTCGTATTCCATGGATGGCCAGAAACTATCCAGGATGGCCAGAAACTATCCAGGATGGCCAGAAACTATCCAGGATGGCCACAAACTATCCAGGATGTTCCAACTGACATCAAAACATACTGGTCATTCCATGAAGAACTAGCCCTCGAGGGAGGAATACTCTTCAAAGGAAGGCAGGTTCTGATCCCAGAATTTATGAGGAGTGACATCCTGTGCCAACTCCACGAGGCCCATCAAGGCATAGAAAAAAACCCGTCGGCTGGCAAGAGAGAGCATATACTGGTCTAATATTAACAAGGACATCGAAAAAATGTGCCAGTCGTGCTCACTCTGCCAGGAACACCAGGATGCCAACAAATGGGAACCACTCAAGCCACACAACATTCCATCACAACTGTGGCAATACATTGCATCGGACCTGTTCGAAATAAATGGACGGCAATATCTCCTTATCATGGACAGGTACTCAAAATACCCAGTGGTTGACGAAATGCCCACACCCATTACCAGCAAAGCAGTAGCTGACAAAATCAAGAGCTATGCATCCATATTCAGGCGACCTGACCAAATCATGATGGACAATGGCCCACAATTCACCGGGAAAGCCTTCCAGAACTTCATTACATCGTGGGGTATTAAACATATCATCAGCTCACCACGCTAGAAGCAACAGATTTATTGAGAGACATGTGCGGCATGTCAAATCAGTAATGAAAAAATGCCTTAACGGCAAGGGTGAAATACAACTAGCACTACTGCAGATCAGAACAACCCCAATAGATAGCAACCTACTATCACCCGCTGAACTACTATTCAGACGGGCTATACCAACGACACTCCCCAGCCAAGCAGACCCAAGAAAGGAAGAGCACCGGCAGCAACTAGAAGAAAGGTCAGACAAAATGAAGAGAAACCACGACAGTAAAACGCAAACCAGAGACCTACCACCACTGTACCCAGGTCAACATGTGACCACAGCAAACCAAAACTACAAGCTATGGTACCCTGGGACAATTGTTCGGAAGGATGAGGACAACCCAAGGAGCTACGTTGTATAGATTCCAAACGGGACCAGACTCCACAGCAACAGAGCCCATCTACATGCTGTACCAATACAGACGACAATGAAGAGAGTCCGCTTTGACGACCCAGCACCAACAACAATGCAGAACACGGGACAAACCCATGTACACAATGGACAAAAACAAACTAACACACACTGCAAAAGACACACAGGAAGAACCAGTCCAAGAAAGTCCAACCCGTATTCGATTTGGACGAGTCATAAAAACTCCAACAAGGTTCAAGGACTAAAAAAAAAAAAAAAAAAAAAACACTAACACATAACTAAACAGGGAGGATGTTATGATACGAAACTAACACCAACTACATGCAAACAAACTTAGTACGAAACTGATAATAGCTTTATTCTCTATGTAATTATCCTGAATAAAACACACATGTTCCGTTCCCTCCTAACCTGTCTTCATCTATGTTCTTCACCCTACGTATCACATCAGTTAGGTTAGCAATTCTCTTTTAAACCCTGTCCAGGAATGAAAGACTAGTAGCAGATGCAACAACCCAAACGTGATAACAATACTCCATACATGGGCGAATAGTGGCCTTGTAAAGGTACATGATACTTTCAGGCGTAAGTAACTTTCTAGAATGGTAGAGAGAGACCCACCTTCCTCACAGCAGCATTGGCAATGCCTTTGATGTATCTGTTTCAACTCATATTCCCTGTGAACATTAAGCCGAGGAGTTTGAACAAAGTACTTTCATGTAATGTATCATTAACCATAGCTATTGGTGGTTGAGAAGGTTTCTTGTAATTATTAAAGGAAACAAGCTTAGTCTTAGTAACATTGAATGTGACCATCCATTTTTGTCCTCATTCCATTACATACTGAAAGTATTCCTCTAGTTACCATCATTGCCTTGAATATGTGTTTATTCATTTTCCTTTCGTGTCTGCTATAAAGCGTGGTGTCATAGGCAAATATGCCCATCTCAGAGACAATTTTTTCACGGAGGTCATTTATGAACATCAGGAATAATAAAAGTCCAAGGATATAACCCCTGTCGTATACTCGCATTTTATCATATTATTTTGATGTACAACAGTCGAGGACAACCTGGATTCTTCTATTATTTAAGAAGGAGTTAATTATGTTAAGTATTCATCCAGTAATACCATATGATCTGATTTTCATGAGAAGACCATTGTGCCATATCCTGTCAAAGGGCTTACATATATCTAGGGCTACTGGCCTCCCCTCCCCTGCCTTATCCAGTGCATGGTATATATGTATAGAGATTACAGTTAGGATATCTGCAGTAGAACGGGCTTTCCAAAATCCATATTGATGTTCGGACAGAAGTTTGGCAACTGTAAGACTAGAGATTGATTAATTATGGAATCAAATATTTTGGTGAAAAGAGGAAGAAAGCTAATGGGGCGGTAATTTAATGAATTCTTTCACCAGAATTCTTGTAAACTGGTACCACAGAAGGAGTTTTACAGTAGCCAGGGAAGCAAGATTCGTTAAAGCATTTGTTGAAAAGTTTGGAGAGAACTGGAGCAACCTCAGCAGAACATTTTTTTAATAGTACAGCCGGGATGAGATCAGGTCCACATGCTTTTAAGGTATCTAGGTTTTTTATGATATCATGCATTTAAAAAAGGATGATTTTCAGATCATCTAGTGTGGTTTCTGTCCGTAAAGGAAAATCAGAGAGAGAGTGGTTTGCTGGGTCCAAAGTAGAGTTTGCAGCAAATCGACAGGCAAGCATGTTAGCCTTGTCAGTTGCCATGCAAACAACCTCATGATTGTTGGATAATGGTGGAATTGTTGATTACCCATTATTTACTACGCTGTTGTAGATTTTCCAGAAACCATGAGTTCCTGATTTCTGTGCTTCAATGCGTTTTCTGATGGTTTCGGTATATTCTCTCTTAGCTATTTCTTTCTTATAATTACTTCTAGCTTCTTTAAACTTTTGTCTGTTTGTACAGGACTTATGTCAGACAAATATGGGGAATGCATGTTGCCTCTGAGCAATGGCAGCTGTGCAAGTAGAAGTAAACCATTGGGGAGAGTAAGATTTGCTATAGAACTTCCATGTAGGAACATGTTCTTCAATTGCCGTTTTGTACCATTCAGTGGCCTCATTTGCACACTGATCTGCAGGAAGAGAAAAGATATTTCCTTGATGGGGCATCTCTGATGATGTAGTACCTTGTCGTTTTGAACAATGGCTCTTCAATTTGGAGTCGAGAGTTTAGAGTGATGTCTATCATTATCACAGCATGATCAACATTCCCAAGTGGGCAATGGGCATTTGCTACACAATCTTCAGGAACTGTTGTCAGAAATAAGTCCAGAAGTGAGGCTTGTTGGTCCTGATGATCTGGAAGACAGGTTAGAAATGTTACTGTCTGTGTCAAGGAATGGGATATAGAAAAGTTATTGAGGATGTTACTAGTTGTGTCCGTGTATTTAGAGAAGCCAAGCCAATTACTGCAGTGGACATTAAAGTCACCAAATAGATGTATATGGACGCTAGTGTCAAGGGAGAGTGCTACATCTATGCTGTCAGAGAAATAATTGATTAGAATACAATCCTAGGTTGGGATGAAAAAGCAAGATAAAAAAATTAAGTAGTCAACGCTATGTTGTAACGTTAGTTTATAGCATATGAAGTTCTGGTCATCTGATTCTAGTTTAGATTCCCTAGTCATGGGGAGGGTGTTACAAATATAGATTCCAGGTCTGTGCATGCGTCTGTCAGAGTCCTTACAATAAAGTAAAAGATAACCAGACATGTGAAAGTGGTTAGAGAGGATGGAGGGATGCCAGTTAGTTTCACTTAGTGCTAAGATATCCGGGGAGTTTGCTAGGAGAAATGATTCTCCATCGTCTAAATTAGTTCTAAGTCCACGGATATTTGTAAATGCGAGTCTTGAGGAAGGAGACGAATTGTTGCTCGAGTTTGTGTCTGGTTTGATTGTTATTTTGGAGTAAGCTGTCATTTCATTTTGTTTCGTAGTTTCAGTTTAGAGTGAGAGGTGCTAGACAAAGCGGATGTACATAACAAACATCATGTAACACAAGTAGACCATCAGCCGAATCCTCATCCACACGAATGTAGCCTTGGGAATGCCCACTGGAGATGAGTTCAGGATCCCTTCCCATGTGTAACATGGTACTACAATCATCCTGATATTATACAACTGATGATAGAGCAGTCGATCTAAGCAATACTCAAGAGTTATGGCTTCTGTACTGTCAGTTGGAATACAGCAGCCAGACAAGCTGTCAAACCAGTACCCTCAAACCTGTCAGACAAGAGTGGCCCAGTCCAATTATGTTAGCATACATGGTAAACAAGCACTCCCAAAATGTTCAGGTTTAAGGGAAGGAAATGAGGTGGATGTGCGGGACGGTATTCATTGCCCTGATCAGGAAACAAGGCTAAACACTGGGCATCTCTAATCACACTTCTGCTCCTGACTAATAGGCAAAGAAGGAGTGTCAAAGCCGGGTGATAGGCAAAGCCTACCTACTCCTTAAGCAGTTTAGGTTTGCAAACCAGTGATTTGATAGAGTCACCAAGGAGGTTGTTGACCAGGACTGAGGGGGCCTTCCTCCCCCGTTTGATGTCAAGTCATATCAGGTCAGTGGCACAGGGTTAACATCTGAGTTTTCCTTCTCCTAGATGGATAACCTGACCAGATCTACAAGTCCATCAACACTGAGAGGGTTAGCCATGCACCTGGTTTCAAAGCTTGGTATTTCTAGGCTCCGAACATGGGTAGTTAGGAGTAATAGAGTTAGTATCAAAGATGCTTAGTATCAGCTTTGAAGTTACACTCCTCAAAATAGGATTAAGATTGGAAGATGTGGCTATTCACACATTTTGAGAGGAAAGGCGGGTGGGGGGTATGCATGAGTATGGGGTGTAGATTTAAAGTTAATATCTACTAGACTTCACCGAGGATTAAATATGGTTTGTGGGTTAACAAATACATTGGAAAAAAGTATAGTATAAAGAGTTAAGGTACGATTCGAAATTAGTTCCAGTTGTTAGTTTTTCATATAAAAACAATCACTATCTAATGGAAAGAAAGATATAGAGTTTCTACTTAATATAAATCACTTTAAACATAAGTACAAACTATCGCTAATAAGTAGCTATCTTATAGATAAGCTATAGAATATAGGTAAAAGTTATAAGATAATGTAGAAACACTCGTCTAGCTGTACACACTATCAATAATTCCCCCCACTCTTTATCTGTGCCTAAACCTAAACGTAGATTCCATGAACAAAGCTTCTTTCTTAAAACTGCACGCCTGTGGAACTCTCTTCCGTTCCCTTACTTTCCAGCTGACTGCAATATGGCCGTCTTTAAGTCCATCATAAACAAGTTCTTGATAAGCCGTTCCCTTAAGTAATCCAATTTACCAAATTTCCACTACTAACGATTACTACGATCATTAACCCTTATTATCTTCGAGTGGCCTTGATAAGTGGTAAGACTATATATATATATATATATATATTATACATTGCACGCCTGTGGAATTGTCTTCCGTTTTCCTGCTTTCCGGCTAACTACAATATGGTTGTGTTCAAGTCTAACGTAAACAAGTTCTTGATGAGCCGTTCCATATAAGTTATCAAATTTACCGAATTTCCATTACTAATGATTACTATATTGTCCAATTTCTACTGTACACTCTTTAACCCTTATCCTTGAGTGGCCTCTTGGCCTTGATAATGTGGTGATGCCTGTGTAAAAAAATAAAAATAAAAAATAAAATAATGCATGATTTCTCAATAGATAACTATAAATGTTTAGTATCGATTTTTAAAGGTCATTCTCCTAAGGTTAATGACCGGAAGCTAAACCCCTTTCCGAAGGTGCATGCAAATTATGTGATTTTATAGCTGTGACACTTACGTCACCCGCGCGTCGTCCAGTGGTGGAATGACCCCGGTTGTCGGTTCTGATGTTTCCTCAGCGATGATGTCACGGCCGGTTTCCTAAAACAGACTTGTCATGCAAAAACAATTGAAGGGACCAAGTCAATAAGCGTTTCTTTTTGTTTAAACTTCTTTGTATTCAATCAGGGTACAATCGCAGTTAGCTGTTTAGTTAGGGACTGGCCACTTGTTAACTGCGAGGTTTTCTCTTCTCTCTCTCCGACAGACAACTCAATTATCTACGTGACAGGGTCAATCGATGGGGGAATCTTCGTTCGTCGGACCCAAGGAAGCAAGGCTCTCTCTCTTACTCTGACTGTCAATCTCTCAAGGCTCGCTGCTTATATTGTGGGGGCGTGGACTGGGTTTCTTCCCGTTTCAGGTCGTTGGCCAATCAGAATTAAGGGATCACTGTCCGTCAAATCTTCGCCAGGCGGCCTATACCCAAAAAAGGAGCTGTCTTTTCTTTCTCTGTTGGCATCCGGGTGTTCTCTAATGGAACTTGACAGGACATAAAAACAGAGATGCCTAACTTAATTATTTTTGAGAGGACATAAAAACAGCTGAATCCGATTCCACAAAGGCCACGCGTCTTTTCGATAGGGTCACTTGTCGCCCCCCTGTTCGGCGACTGTTTGCTTTGTAGATCAGAATTTCATTGGTATCCTCGCCACCCACGGGCTGTCATGGCCAATTTAACGTCATCACGTTCTTCCACCATAAGCTACGATCTTATCTTTTTTTCTCTTCCTTTCGTCGTTTACAGCTGCCTGTTTTCCCTTTCTTTTTCCACGGGTTCACCGCTACTCTTGGCCTTTTGGTCAGGATCAAAGTGCAGCATCTGTTCTTCGGATGCCGCACTTCCATTTCTTGTTCTCTTTCGGTGGAGGAGAAATCCTTCACGACTGGGACAATTCTTATTTTTGTACCCTTGAGCGTCTCTCATTCCAGCTTGGGGAGAAGAGCAATTGGTTAGTTTTCCAGTTGGAACTAGAGAGATAATATAACTTACAAGAATACAATATGAATATACATAAGGATATACAGAGGTTTGGGTAGGACTTAGATGTATAAGGATCTGTGATAATGTTCATCATGCAAAACAGTCGTCTTAGAGGCAAAGTAATTAGTCTTTTCAACTCAACATTTCAAAAAGAATTTGTGCCAGTTCTACATAACATAACATAAGTAACCATATACGTACGGCCAGTATAGGTCTTATATTTAATCATTCACTTAGTCAAGGAATGATAATTTATTATTTTCAAAAAGAGTGAAGAAATATCATTAATTCAAAGCAAGAAAACAAGTTTAGGTGAATAAGCAATAAGTTTACAATACTTCGTCGGCAGCGGTGGCATGCATTCGTGTCTGAATATCATAGTTCCCAAGTCCAATACAGAAAAGAAGCAGAAGAGAAAGCTTTACGAGTTTCGTCATTATTAGGATGGCGAGTCCTTTTGTGGCTGGAAAAAAGAATTTGGGCTCTGAATAGTCGGGGGCATTGGTCACATTGTATTGTGGCGAGGATGCAGTTGGTTGCCATTTGATTGTTAGATTGGCTCTTCTATTTTCTTTGAATTTGCTTGTACCCACTTAGACTCTGTTCTTTCATTCATGCTTGTTGTTTGATAAGGCTTCAAAGGTGTTTGAATCTAGAGATTTCTTTAACTAGTCTTTGAATCTAATTAGCAGGCAGCCTTGAGATCAATTTCCTCCATTTAGTTGACTGAAGAGCAATTACTTTGACAGTCTAGTGTCCTCCATGCGAGCCACATGGCCAGACTTTCTCGGTCGGTGTTTCATGATCAAGGCCTCGATGCTGGTAACGTTGGCTTTCTCGAGGACAGTTATGTTGGACACATAATTGTTCCACTTAATCTGAATGATGGTCAGCAGTTTTTTCTGGTGGAACAGTTCGAGTTTTTTAAGATCTTTACTGTAAATGATCCCGGTTTCGCATGCATATAATAGGGTGGAGACAACTATACCATCACCTTTGTCTGGGTGGCTAGATCAGTGAACAGTCTTCCAAAAGTGGTGTGGCCTGCCTGTAGTCAGTTTTCGATTTCTTTCAAGTAGTTATTAGGTTGGTGCAAAAATAATGTTGTTTTTTTTTTTTGACATGAAGTTGACCGTCAAAAAACTAGATTATTTTTGCACCAACCTAATAGCTTGAGTGGAAAAAATGCTGCCTAGTTATGGACATTCTATGGAGGTGACATCCATGGTGATGTTGAAGTCTGGCACAACTTTTAGTTGTTGGGTCAGTATTTTGGTTTTGGTCTTGTTAATTCTTACAGCCAGACTGATTGGCATGTTTTTTTATTGGAGTGTTCTTTTTCTAGCCTTTGCCTAAAAAGACAAACTCTACAAAGCAGCAGGGGAATGGGGTCTGATTATACCGTCAGCCACTCGGTCAGTTGCATGCATTCTCTAAAGCAACGGGGGAACCACAAGAAGGTAGCATGCAAGCAGTTAGGAGGCAGAGGCTGTAAATTATATAGGCCTAAGACTAGCTTAACTACCCATTACACATGCATTCTAATGACCCCTCCGATACCCTTACAATACTTAGTAAGCAAGTAAATAATTAAAAGTAGACGCTCGCTTTCCACAAAAGTTTCGACTACACATTGTGTTCAGTTAGGTTTCTATTTGTTTTCAACCTGTAGTCAATACTTCATCTCAACATGAGGAGTCTTTTTGTGGATTTTTTTTTTTGATTTATATTTTATTTTATTTAAGAATATATCTTGGCAGAAAATAAAGATGGGAAATTAAATTTAAGTACATTATGCAACAACTTTATAATAATGGCATAAACCAATCAAGTGAACATAAGTAGAATGCAAGCAAAGCCATTTGCTGTTTGTGAGAGAAATATATAGGAAATGAGGAGTCGGGTTCATTGTCCTAGTCAGGAATCAAGGTCAGGCACAGAGTTTTTCAAGTGAGTCCCTCATATTATAACTGCACCTGGTTAATAGACAAAGTGTTGCAATATTTTTGACTTATAATGGGGTATATATTTAATTGCCGCCCACATCGGCAATATTTGGCACAAGGCCTGGAAAGTGGGATACCCGCAGGCTCCCCTAAAGGAGGGGCACTCCTGCAATTTTAAAAATGGCCTGAGTAACCCCGTTGGCATTCCCCGGTCGGGGCGCCTCAGGCAGCAAGCAATAAACTTGCCCCACCGGAAAGCCCGGTGGCAAGGCCTGGGAGGGTGGACCTCCTAGGTATTACCCAGGCGGTGTACCTCAGTCCAACAGGTGCTGGGCCGGTTCCCGGCCCCTCACCTGTTGGGCTGAGTGTCAAGTGACGAATCCTTGACTTGTACTACCCTGTCTCCATGCAGCTGAAGCCGCTAGGAGACACACCCCATCACAACAGAGTTATAATGGGGTATGATCCTCCACAGTCAGGAGATTCTATCTATTAACAATGCTGCTAGGAACTGACGAATCAAATTAATTCACGTTCTGCTACCAACCAATCAGAAACCAGAATTCCTCCATAAATATTAAATCTTTTCTGTAGTAACTTCGCATATGTTTTCTTTGTGTCAACATGTGAAGAATCTTTTGTTCTGTCTACTGAGAACCAGTCACCTCCAGGATTTGTGTAGAACTACTAACCATCGGAAACTATTCTACTGAGAACAAGTCACCTCCAGGACTTGTGCAGAACAACTAACAATCGGAAACTATTCTGTCTACTGAGAACCAGTCACCTCCAGGACTTGTGTAGAACAACTAACAATCGGAAACTATTCTGTCTACTGAGAACCAGTCACCTCCAGGACTTGTGTAGAACAACTAACCATCGGAAACTGTTCTGCCTACTGAGAACAAGTCACCTTCAGGACTTGTGTAGAACAACTAACCATCGGAAACTGTTCTGCCTACTGAGAACAAGTCACCTTCAGGACTTGTGTAGAACAACTAACCATCAGAAACTGTTCTGTCTACTGAGAACAAGTCACCTCCAGGACTTGTGTAGAACAACTAACCATTGGAAACTGTTCTGTCTACTGAGAACAAGTCACCTCCAGGACTTGTGTAGAACAACTAACCATCGGAAACTGTTCTGCCTACTGAGAACCAGTCACCTTCAGGACTTGTGTAGAACAACTAACAATCGGAAACTATTCTGTCTACTGAGAACCAGTCACCTTCAGGACTTGTGTAGAACAACTAACCATCGGAAACTGTGCTGAAACTAAACATGGCTTACAACTCTAGACAAAGGATAAGTATGGAAGTTGGGCGATAGGCAGAGCCTACCTACTCCTTAGGTGATGCAGGTTTGCAAACTGGGGAATTCGGTAATGTCACCAGCTCTAGGAAGATTGTCGTCTATGACACAAGAAACCCCCCCCCCCCGCTCATCCAATGTTTCGGTGCAGTGTCATGGAATAAAAGTATAGGCTTTATATCAGAGCCTTCCTTCCTCCAGTTGGGTAATCTAGCAAGATCTGCGGATCAATCACACTAAAAAGAGTAGTCAGGCGTCGGGTTCCAGACAAGGTTTATCAGCGCCCTCGCATGGCTAGTAAGATAATAAATATCATATTTAGATAAAGTTCTGCCGTCTTCTAAATGAATTAGCATATTTTTATAGAGATTTCCCTCTTACTATAGATAGAAGTCATATTATCATTTAAGCATAGTGAATAGACTTCCGTTGTTAGTATGCATATCTTTGTTAATAAGTGAAGAAATTATAGTTAAAATATGCCTGAAATAATGTAAAAAATAATTAAATAGATACAGACAAAGAAACAAGAGAAAATAGTGTTAAATTTACTTAATGGTTTAAAAAAAAATGACCGGATAAAAATTTACTTAGCCTAAGTCTTGGACATTCAAGACTCCACATCATATAACATATCATTGTAGTAAAAAAAAAAAAAAAAAAAAAAAAAAATAAAAACTTTTTAGGTCACCTTTCATTTCAAGAACGAAAAACGTCTAATTATACATGTTAGCCGAAAACAGATTCATGTAGAATCTATATGAAAATACAACAATGTTTTCATATTTTCTATATTATAGAGAAGATGAAAACATTTTATATTTTAAAGGGAAGTAACTCTTGATTTTTTCGTGCTGGCCTGAAACATGTTTTGAGAAGAGTAACGTCCCTTATATTTTCAGAGCTTAGACAACGAGCGTCGCACAGCGATTTCAATTAATGATCTTAATGAAAAGGAACTTGGATGAAAAATGTTAGGTATAGATCAGCAATAATATTTATTAATACAGTTACTACTGAAAAAGAATTTACTTTTTTCAAAAATGTTTTTCATCCAAATTCCTTTTCATATAGTCGTCTTATGTCTCACAACATACAATAACTGACACGATCACATGGAAACTTCGTTATAGGTGTATCAGAATTTTGTAGGAATTTTTGACACCCCTAACACGAAACTGCAAATAAAATATAAAAAACTCGTAATTTCTCTTTTAAAGGTGGTTTGTTTGTTTTCTTTATGGATTATACTTCCAAAATAAACTATTAAAGTTGTATAAAAAGTAATAGAAATGTTTTTAAAAAAATAGTAATGAAATTAATTGAATGTTACGAGTTCAGTATTTTTCAATTTTTAAACTTTAAAAATCTATCAAAATTTTTCTATTCATTCATAGTGTGTTTTCTGATACAGGAGGAAATATTGGGGGTTGGCGGCCTTGGTCGCAAAGGGTAGAATTGCCTGCAAAGTTCTTGGCAAAGAGTTTGGCTTTGTCTGATGCTGACGACATTAACTCAGGTCCATTGATGAAATGATATGCAATGATAGAACAGCTTTGAGAGAATTTGAGCTAGTTCCAATTAATGTTTATTAAGCACTATTATTGGAATGTTGTCAGAATTCCTGCAGAGGGAAATTGGTCAGGCAGTCTTAAAAAAGTCTCAACATTTGATTGGCATCAAAGTTCTTGATAAGTTTGTTAACATCCCAAAAAGATACATAGATACCATTCAGAGTGTTTACAGTTATAGGGGGAAATTCAGGATGTAGGCAAACCTGTTAATGGCCCAATTTATTTTCCAAAACCTGTAAGAGTCATTCTAGATTTAACAGATTAGGCATAGAACTCTTTCGTATTTTTTTAACTCTTTTGTTTAAAAGGAAGTTAAAAAAAAAAAAAAAACTGAGAAGAAAATCCAGAAAAAATAAACTGCGGATAAAAATCATAAATGCATTAAAACATTTTGTGTAGATAAAAAAAAAAAAAAAAAATAGAATTTTTTGTAATTAATTTATTTCTTAATTTTGACGTATTTACAATAACACAAAAATGATTTTTTAATATTTTGGCAATAACATAAGAAGATTTTAACGTATTTACAACAGCATCAGAACATTTTGGTGTTTTTATAATAACATAACATTTTTAACATTTCTATAACTTATTACATGATAAGATTTCAACGTTTTTGCAATGGCATGAAAAGAAACTCAGTTGCAAATACCATTTCAGTGGCATTTGTAACTGAGACAAAAAGTATCCACTGAACACAAATAAAAAGTGGATTCAACAGCAATCAACAATACCAAAATCAAAGTCAAATATGAAAAATTGAATTGAAGTTAAATTTCCAAACCGATCAAATATGATAGAATGCAACAATCAAAGCAAAAATGAATGATCGGCTCAACATCTTCTTCTCTTCTGAGTATTTATTGCTTTTTGCTTGGAACTGAAATGAAGAAGGAAAAAATAATAAGAAATAGAAAAAAAAAAAAGAATAAAAAAACAAAAAACAAATAAACATGAAGACGATGAAGGAGGAGGAGGAGGAGGAGCATCGCTCTCACATTTTTAAAGTCCAATAAATTGAGGAAAAGGCATTACAAATAAATTGCTTTTTTAGGATAATTAGAGACCTATTTGAATTCCTGAAGAGAGAGTTTGGTCCGTCAGTCTTAAAAAAGTCTCAACGTTTAAGTTCACCTAAATTAATTCTAGCTTTTACTATGCTTTCTTTGAATATTTTTGCATAGAAAATTCAATTACTGAATTATCCTCAAGTTTAATTGCGATGTGTAATATATCTTATCCTGTTCTATCATTTTAATTACAAATTCTGAAATGAAAATTTTATGTGATGTCTTCAAAAATATACTATTACTAGAACACCTGATCTGTTACAGTAGAGGTGTTCTAGGATATGGCATTAATCCATTCCGGGATTGGTGAAATAACTGTATGGCAAGGCTTAAGCAAAATCTTATACAGTACATATTAAAATTTAGTAATAAAATACAGTCCAGTATATAATACATATGAATAACGTCAAATAACATTATAAATAACACCACAAGGCAAATACCATAACCAGGGTCCATAAAACATTGTATCACAACCTGATAAAACCGTATACCAGGGTAACCGTATCCCGAGGTTGAAAAGAAAAACGAGTGAGAGGGTGATTAAAAGAAACTGATGAGAATTTTAAATCTCACCTGTTGAAGAAGGACTTGAGCTTTGTTGGTCCAAGTTTGATGCTGCTGAATATGGGGATGGTTGCTGTGACGTCCCTGCTGAATCTTGCCCCATGGCAAAAGAACTTGATTGTAAAGTCTGTGATAAAAAATAGAAACAGATTTTATTTTAATTTGACGCATGAAACAAATACTCCCTAAATCAGGTTTGCTAATACTAGTTTAGTTTATTTGTAGGCAGTAACCTACAAGTAAACTAGTACTATCTTTTACATGGTTGGATTGTCGTTGAAAAAACTGACGGCTACATAAGGTAGGCTAAAATAAAAAACACCAAAAACAAAAGCAAAGCAAATGTTAATAGGAATATTTCACAAAATCTTATATTTTATAATGATTTTATTAAGATTTATTGAAATTAAAAATAAAAATCATATGTGAATATTTTGTATTAGATACGTGTTTTTATATGTTTGACTTTAGCCAAACAGGCTCACAGGAAGTGTTGGGGGACTTTTCTTGACGATAACCAATTGATTTACATCTATGCAGACAGTGCAACTGACTATGGAAGCACTTCAAAGAGCATTGATAAGCAAGATATTATCCTTTCTTTTCTGATCTGCAGCATGTGGTTGGGTCAATAAATTTAACACATCTAAAGTTTAATTCATTTTGTCCATTTAATTCATCAATTTCAATCTTCCTGTGTAAATTGTTTTAAAAGAATGAAAAACTTACTGAACTAAAGAGTGAGCTTTGAGATGAGGCCGGAGGTGTGTTTGTCCCTTGACCAATTCTGAACGGCTCTGGAGGTGTGTGGGTGTCGGGTGTTGAAGATGTACTGGGAGAATTTGTGAAAGTGTTTCTTGAAGACTGTTTAAATGGGCGTGTCCCCGACTTCATTGAAGCTGAAAGATTATAATAAAATAAAATTTGGAATTTGTACATGAATGAAAAGGAACACACACGAGAGAGAGAGAGAGAGAGAGAGAGAGAGAGAGAGAGAGAGAGAGAGAGAGAGAGAGAGAGATTAGTAAGACAAAGGAGACACAGAGAAAACAGTATAAGATGGAGATAGAGAAAACCAAGAGAACGAGAAAAATCTTGATGAAGTTGTAAATCTCACCTGTTGAAGTTATCGGCATAGAAAAACAACTGGGTTGAAAAGTCTGCAATAAAAAAAAAGATTTTATTTAAATTTGAGGCAGGAAATAAATAATCGCTTGACAACAAAATGTGATGTCTTATTAAAGAATTACGAAATCAAAAAAAAAAACGTTTTAAAAGAAAGAAAAACTTACTGAACTAAAGAGTGGGCTTTGAGATGGAGCCGGAGGTGTGTTTGTCCCTTGACCAATTCTGAACGGCTCTGGAGGTGAGTAGGTGGCGGGTGTTGAAGATGTACTTGGAGAGTTTTTAAAGTGTTTCTTGAAGACTGTTTAAATGGACGTGTCCACGACTTTATTGGTTGGGTTGTTTCAGTTGATTCTATTGAAGCTGAAAGATTATAATAAAATAAAATTTGGAATTTGTATATGAATGAACACACACGAAAGAAAGAGAGAGAGACTAGTAAGGCAAAGAAGACACAGAGAAAATAGTATAAGATGGAGACAGAGAAAACCCAGAAAACGAGAAAAATCTTGATGAAAGAAAGTTGTAAATCTCACCTGTTGAAGTTGTCGGCATAGAAAAACAACTGGGTTGAAAAGTCTGCAACAAAAAAAAAAGATTTTATTTTAATTTGAGGCATGAAACAAATAATCCCTTGATTACAAAATGTCATGTCTTATTAAAGAATTACGAAAAACAATGCAACTGACTATGGCAGTACTTCAAAGAACATTAAGAATTAAAATATTGTTCTTTTTTTCTGACATGGAGCATGTGGTTGGCTTAATAAATTTAATACATCTAAAGTTAAGTTTCTTTTGTTTAATTCATAACTTTCAATCCTCTCAGAATTTTCATCATCTTTCAATTGACAGTATATTCATCTAATTAACACATTTTCTAATTGGTTAAAAAATGGTTTACTGCCACGATTTTTAAGGAACAAACTTGTAGCTGATTGTCAATGAAAGAATGATTGTGTGTGTGGTTGTTAATGTCTACTTTGAATATTGTCAATAAAGTGCAGATTGCTAAGCAAGTCAAATCAATTAAGCAAAACTGATGTCAATCATAAAAAAATGAAGACAAAAAATGTTTAAAAAGAATGAAAAACTTACTGAACTAAAGAGCGGGCTTTGAGATGGAGCCGGAGGTGTGTTTGTCTCTTGACCAATTCTAAACGACTCTGGAGGTGTGTGGGTGGCGGGTGTTGAAGATGTACTTGGAGAGATTTTTAAAGTGTTTCTTGAAGACTGTTTAAATGGGCGTGTCCACGACTTTATTGGTTGGGGCGTTTCAGTTGATTCTATTGGAGCTGAAAGATTATAATAAAATAAAATTTGAGACCTATGTAACAGGTAGAATAATTAGAAAGAAATTTTAAAGAGAGAGAAATAGAGATAGAAATTATCACAAGGAAGAGAGGGGAACTAAAGAGAGGAGATAACTAAGCAAAAAGAGAAAGAAAAAGTGCATATTAAACAAAAGAGAAAGAGGGGAAGGAGACTAGTAAGACAAAGAAGACAGAGAAAATAGTAATAGATGGAGACAGAGAAAACACAGAGAACAAGAACTATCTTGATGAGAGAAAGTTGTAAATCTCACCTGTTGAAGTTATCGGCATAGAAAAACAACTTGATTGCCAAGTCTGCAATAAAAAAAAGAAATAGATTTTATTTTAATTTGAGTAGATTTTACTTTTTTAGTGAGTCACAGAATGGAATGCCCATGAGGAACTTCTTTTCACACTTTGTATTTACTCTCTTTGAACTGTGAATACTCTCCATTATTAATGTTTGAATAAGTGGTGACTTCCATGTAAAAAAAAAAGATATTATTCTTTCAATATAACAGTTGTTGAGAAGTTAGGGTTCGAATTGATCACTTGTAATAATTGTGCTGAATACAGTAGAATGCACATTAAATCAATTGTGGAAAAACATGGATGCTGAGATTAATACAAATGATATGGAACCGCCATTGTTTAGCTAAGGTTTTCTTTGAATTTTGCTAATAAAATGATAAATCTGAGACAACCCAAAACAAATAACAAAATCTGTCAACAAAGAAAAAAGAAACGGTTTGAAAAGGAAGGAAACTTACTGAACTACAACTTGAGCTTTGAATTGAAACTGGAGGGGGAAAAGTTAATACATCTGAAGATGACGTTGTGGTTGATGTCACTAGTGTGAAAGTAACTTTAGGCCTCTTTCTTATCGGCAAACTAATACTGGGCTCAAATTGAACCCGCTTTTTCTGAAAAATAAAAACGAAAGTTTGTTAAGAAAACCAAACAAAGTGTTTTGAAAAAAAAAGGGATATCTCACAGCACTTGAAGCTGACCATTATGTCTCTCTCTCTCTCTCTCTCTCTCTCTCTCTCTCTCTCTCTCTATATATATATATATATATATATATATATATATATATATATATATATATATATATATATATATATAAATCAAACATAACAACGTTTATACATATGTACGCGCAAAAAATCATTTTGTTATTCATATTACAATTTATTGTTCAACTCTTCATTGTATTAGGTAAATGATACTGATTTAGGTACAATGGCTAACACTACCCACTTTGTATAAATATTGCCACTATAGCAAGTAATTACAACCTACTATAGGTACTATACTGCAAAAAACATTCTGGTGGAAGGGGTCGAATGCAGAGAGAGCTAATAAGCCATGATCATCAATGTCTCTATTGATTCATTGTGAAGAAAACTTGAAAAGATTTTATGATTTTCCTCATCAGCATAAAGACTGGATCAATTACAATTCAGATAATATCTAGCTGATATATGGTCAACCAAATCAAGAACAAAACAATATCTAGATAGAGGAATCAAATGAAACATTTTTACTATAATGAGGATCAACAAAACAATAATAAATATAGACAAATGACTAACAAGAAAAATGAAAGTTGAACAAAGTCTTTTTGAGAACTTACCGCTTTCGAAGTTGAACCTTTAGACAAAATCCCAGCTTTGACCGGAATTGAACAAGATGTTGCGGCAGAAGATGTCACTGTCGTGGAGGATATATTTGAAGAAGAATAAATAGGTGGACGACGTATTATGGATGTGGGTGGTGAAAAAGTAAATTTGGGTTGAACTTGTTCTTCCTGAAAAACAAAAAAAAACAAATATTTGTTAAAATGTCTTAATGAAACAAATTAAAATAATTTACTAAGTGGAAATTAAAGTAAATTGGTCAACTCTTCATTGTGTTATGTAAATGATACTGATTAAGGTACAATACCTAAAACTGCTGTATGGCTAAAACTCTGTATGAGCAATGCAACTATAGCAGGTAATTACAACCTACTATAGGTACTATACTGCAAAGAACATTCTGATGAAAGGGATCCAATGCAGAGAGAGCTGATAAGCCATGTTCATCACTGTCTTAATTGATACATTGCGAAGAAAACTTGAAATGTTGTTATGGTTTGCCTCATCAGCATAAAGACTGGATCAATTACAATTCAGATAAAATACAGCCGACATATGGTCAACCAATTCAACAACAAAACAATATCTAGATAGAGGAATCAAATTAAGCATTTTTTCCTATAATGAGGATCAACAAAACAATAATAAGTATAGACAAATGGTCAACAAGAAAAAGGAAGAACACAGTGTTTTGAAAACTTACTGCATTTGAAGTTGAACCTTTAGACAAAATCTCAGTTTTGACCGTAATTGAACAAGATGTTGTGGCAGAAGATATCACTGTTGTAATGGATATATTTGAAGAAGAATAAATAGGTGGACGACGTGTTATGGATGCGGCTGGTGAAAAAGTAAATTTCGGTTGAACTTCTTCTTCCTGAAAAACAAAAAAATATTATTTATTATTTTGATATTTTGTTAATAGTAAAAAGAAAATTAAATACTTCATATCCTATAGAAATTGGAAAGGAACTTGAAAACATTTACATTGCCGAATACCATTTAAACTGGCTTTAAAATGCGTTAATTTTTATCAACATTGAAATACTATAATAATTATTAAAACCCGGATGTAAATGTTAGAAGAACTGCTGAAAATCATTTCTATTCCAATGATATTTTACTAATATTACAAAGAATTTTAATATTATCATATTGTATAATATGGCACATTGATTAACACAAATTTTAATGAGTATGGTTTGGGATTTATAAGATGTTAATGGTTGAATTGCACATGCAGAATCTACTTTGCATATTGAATATAAAATGCAAATTCCGAGATCAAGCAAACCAAATAAACAAAACTAATATGAACAAGAAACAGGAAAAATTTTAAATATGGTAGCAGACATATTGTTTTCTTTAAGGGTTGGAAGGGTACAACATGTTCTATGAGATAAATAAAAAAATAACATAAAAATATAAATATTTTTTTTTAATGAAAATAAAAACTAGTTATGCGAAATATTCTTTTTAATCTGTCGTGTGCCAACCCGCTCATGGTGGTGGATCATCCTTATTTTAATGATGTTTATTTTGAATATTGCCAATAGAGATTACCCAAAACAAATAACCAAACTGGATGTCCACAAGAAAGCAGAAAACAAAGAAAAGGTCTTGAAAAGAAGGAAAACTTACTGAACTACAACTTGGACTTTGAATTGAAACTGGAGCCTCGATTTTTATCGGAGGAGAGAAAGTGAACTCATCTGAAGATGATGTTGTGGCTGATGTCACTAGTGTAGAAGTAACTTTTGGAATGTTTGGAATTGGCAAAATAAATTGAACTCGCTTTTTTGGAATCTTTGAAACGGGCAAACTAATATTGGTCTCCAGTTTAACTCGTTTTTTCTGAAAAGCAAAACAAATATTTGGTAAAAAAGGAAAATCGAACAAGATGTTTTTAAAAAAAGAGGAAAACATAATGTGCTTCAATGTGAGCCTTATAATTCTGTAGATAATAAAATTAATAACACAATTAAATTAATGATATTATAATCTAGCTCAGAAAATCAACCAAAACAATGTGTGTCCATACGTATACGCATTTCAAAAACCCATATATTATTACTATTACATGAGATTATATATGGCCTAATCACGTTATCAAAGATATTTTTTTAACAGAACATGGGAAGTTGCTTGAGAAAATCTCAAGTTAATCTGCATTAAAAAAAAGGCGATGATATGAGGAAAACTTACTGCACTTATAATTCTGTAGATAATAAAATTTATAGCATAATTAAATATATAATATTATAATCAAGCTCAGAAAATAAACCAAAACAATGTGTGTCACTATATATGCGTATTTCAAAATAGGCGATGATATAATGAGCTACTTACAGGTGTAGTATCTTCTGCATCATCTTGGCGTGACCCAGAATCACCAGATTTCTGCACAGACTTTCGCTTCCTACAATTTGCAAGAACCACTTCAATATTGGCCGTCGTTGCAGGCGGACTACATGACAGAACCTGACAAACATAAGGAAAATAAACAAAAATAAAAAAAACGTTTCATTGCAATTAACTAAATTCTATTGGATCGAGATAACTTTTAAATATATGTCTGTACACCTCACCTCATGTTTTGGGGTTTTCTTTTTCACAAAAGAACTGAAAGGATGGGTGTAAGAAAAAACATTTTGACAAAAATTATACATTTGGAGCAAAATCTGCAAAGCGAAACTTGATCAGAATCGATTAATCTTGCTGTGTATTTATCTAATAATGAAAACAAGTTGATTTTATTTCAATGTGTTTCTATATATGTGTAAAATATAGATACTATCAGCCATTTCTGTCCGTTGTGCAGTTATGGTGGAGTCAACTTACCATGCTAAAAATGTGATAAAATATATAACCACAAACATAATACTTTCAATGATTCAAATTTATTTTGAAATCTAACTTTCTTAAAAATCAAACGTTCCAATGTGATTTTATATATGAACACAAAATAGATAATATCAGGAATTTTAGAAGGCAGAATAGAGTCAAACTGACCATGTTAAAAATGTGAAAAATATTTAATCACAAACATAGATATAATACTTTCAATGATTCAAATTTATTTTGAAATCTAACTTTCTTAAAAATCAAACGTTCCAATGTGATTTTATATATGAACACAAAATAGATAATATCAGGAATTTTAGAAGGCAGACTAGAGTCAAACTGACCATGTTAAAAATGTGAAAAATATTTAATCACAAACATAAATATAATACTTTCAATGATTCAAATTTATTTTGAAATCTAACTTTCTTAAAAATCAAACGTTCAAGTTTTGCCGTTGTTTTACTTTGGTTTTGAACGAAAATAGATTTCAATGTTCAAATAAAGATGTTTTAATTCATAATATTTAATAATCATAATAACGGATGCCTTTAAAAGTAAAAGATAAAAAATGGATCAATTATTTATGGAAAAATTGTATTGTAATTAAAGAATAATGATGCCCCATTCCCACAAATCCATCAAAGAGAACAAGTAAATCTGCTTACCGTGTGAGATTCCAAAAGAGAAGCTCTTATGCCGTGCATTCTTTGAATATTGATGCTGGCATCAGATCTATAAAACTCAGCTGAAACTTTAAAACAAATATTTCTTTGCTTAAAACGAAAAATGAAATAAATGGCTAAAAATCATTATTAAAAGTCAGATTAATATAAAAATTATGAGATGCGAGATGCTTTTTTTTTAAATACTAACAGTAAACGAAAACGTAGCAGAAAACAAAAAATTTGTACAATGGAAGGATGAGTATATTGAAATCTTTTTCATTTCAAGCAAATCTTGAGATGCTTACTAGCTAATAAATAACAAAAATGTCTGTATGATTTCACTTTATACTATTTTCGGCCAAGTAATTTTATTGTTTTTTATTATAATATTGATTAGTTAAAACAGATTTATATTTTAGACTCATCATATATGAGTAAGGGGAGAGAATTCAAATTGGTTTAGAAGAAATATATAAACACAAGATGAAAAGTTGGTTTTGTGGTAGAACGGAAGAAACAAATGCCTTTACATTTTATGCTTATGCATTCTTGTTTGGTCCAAAAATTATTTTACAATTAAGAATATTGTGTTTGAATTTTGCATGACCACAGAAGAAATCACGGATGATTATGTTTTGTTTTTAATGATGGAATAATTGTAATCTTTAAAAGTAATTTTGAATTCTTTAGATTGACAAATAGAAAAGGATGTTCAAGTATCAAAAAACAAAAGATGAACATTTTGAGTGGTTTGTGCTTTGCAACCAAAGAAAACACTATTTTTTGGACTACGCCACGATTATAAGCAATGTACGCAAATCTTAAATAAACAGAAATCATATTTTGAGCTTTTCACTTAATAATAAATAAATGCACAAAAAGCTAAAAATGTTAACATATTTCAAGAAAAAAATACTATTTTTGTAGGAGAGAAAATAGTTACCATTATCCACAAAAGAGTTGGTAGCGGTAGAGGATCGTGGCTCTGGTGAATCTGGGTAGCTCTCTTGATTGGGTAACCCATATTCACTGTCAGAAAGACGCGGCTCTGTTGTTGAAAAAATATTATTTTTGATAATGTTGACTGTTTTACCCAATGAATTTAATATTAAAAGAAGAAAATGTCATATTTTGGGGTTTTTTTCCTCACTATAAATAAATACATAAAAAAAAATTAAATAAAAACAAAACAGTATTTTGTAAGATGTGTGAGGAGAAAGAGAATAAAACAATTACCATTATCCACAAAAGAGTTGGTACCGGTAACAGATTGTGGTTCCAGTGAGTTCAGATAGCTCCCTTGATTGGGTAACCCATATCCACTACCGGAAGGAATTGACTCTGCTGGTTGACGATGACTAGGACCAGCTCCAGGGGTCTAAGAAAATGAAACAAGGTCACATTTTTATAAAAATATCAGAATATATAAAAAGAAATAACTAAAAATGTAAAGTAAAAAAACAGTCACAAAATTCTATGGTCCCCTCTTGCCAAAATTTCACAAAACAAAAAAACACTCGACTAGCTACAGCCACTTTATACGAGTTCCCCTACTCTCTATCTGTGCCTAAATCTAAATGCAGATTCTGCAAACAAAGATTCTTTCCAAGAACTGCCGCCTGTGGAACTTCCACGTTGAATACAACATAGTAGCCTACAAATCCAATGTAAACAAATTCTTGTAGAACCGTTCTCATTAATAATCCAATTATACCCAATTTACACCATTAACGATTATTACACTACCACTTTACATATATTCATGAACCCTTATCCTCGAGTGGACTTCGGGCCTTGCTAAATGGTGACTTCCCACATAAAAATTTTTTAAAAAATAAAATCACGCAATCCTATGGGACATGAATGTACAAACATATCAACCCATACAAGAAGAAGGCCGGGTGGTATAATAGTTAACAAGAAAGAAAAGTTCTGCCTGGTCATAGATTTTGCTATTTCAGCAGACCGCAGGGTGGAAATCAAAGAAACGGAAAAGCAAAGCGAATACATGGAACTGGCCAGAGAGCTGAAAAGAATATGGAAGATGAAGAAAATCAAGATAATACCAATAATAGTAAGAGCACTATGAGCAATATCCTAAAAAAAAGAATCAGGTGGATAGCTTAAAAGATACAACAGATAACAATAATAAAAATAGCTAACGTAATGTACTTGCAATAACCCTTATCCCTGAGTGGCTCCCGGGCCTTGATAAGTGGTGATAACTGTGTAAAAAAAAAAAAAAAAAAAAAAAGATAATAATAAAAATGGCTGAAATATTAAGGAAAACCCTTGAATGCATGGATTAATACATATGAACTACAATCGCTAACCAAACATATGAAAACTACAGCAGAAGTAAAACAAAAAGATAGAGGAACACCACATGAAATGCAGAAAACTGAAAAAAATATAATTGTCAGTTTTATTTATTCAAGTAAAGTCAAAAATGAAAAACAAAAAACCTAAAACGCAATAGTACCAAATATTCGATAATTACATTGGCCATGTTTAACTAAGTAAATATGCTTCTCCCCTTTTAGGATCAGCAGAAAGCTATTTGTTTCCAGTGACTGTATATTTGGCTATTTTTCTGAATCTTTTGTCTGTCATCAACAAGAATTAATTTAATTTTGTATACCAGAGTTTTAAATAATAAAAATAATAAAAATATATAGAAGATGAAGAAAGTTAAGATAATACCAATAATAATAAGAGCACTAGGAACAATCCCCCCAAAAAAACTCAAAAAAAGAATCGAGGAGATAGGAATAAGGTAGATAGCTGAGAAGTTTACAACGCATAACAATAATAAAAATGGCTAAAATATTAAGGAAAACTCTTGAGTGCATGGATTAATACACATGAACTACAAACCATACATATAAAAACTACAGAAGTAAAACAAAAAGAGGAACACCACATGAAATGAAAAAAAACTGAAAGAGTATAATTGTAATTTTTATTCAAGTGAAGCCAAACATGAAAAACAAAGGAACCTAAAATGCAGAAGTACCAACTATTCAATAGCGTCAGATCGATATTTTCCACTGTACCTTTAACTCACCACTGACAACAAATTCAGCCCGTCCAATTACTGCTACCCCACCTCCTTGCTCCCGTATAATGAGCCACTCTTCATTCAAAGGCTTGACAAACAGTCATATTTATTTATTAAAGCGTGGCCAACGTCAATAGAAGGCCCTTCCATTAAAGTCACATAACCTGCTAATCTCACAGAATAACTAGCAATGGCTACAATTAGAAGATGAACGACTATTATGAGGATTATATATAGTATTTTCCCGGCAGAAAATCCTCCCTTTTAATTGCATCTGTTCAAATTTAAAATAGCTCTTTATCTTTTGGTAAAGAAAATACAATCATTCAATTGTCACGTTTAAGCGATCGACGACTATTATGGTGATTATTTTAAAACGCGTGCATTATAATAATTAAATAAACTTTTTAAAAATAAAATTTCACTATGTTATTTTCCTGACAAAAAACTCCACTTGAACGTTTTTAAATATAAAATAACTTTTTATCGTTTGGTAAAGAAAATACAATCACTTTTGAACCAGTTTGATGAATCCCTCCATAATTTTCTGGAGAATTAAAACAGAAAATAACTATCTTCATAATAGTCGTCTATCGTCTAACTGTGGCTGTTGTACTTTACATTGGCTGCACTTAAATAAGTAAATATGCGCGCTTAGCAAAAATGTTTCTCTCGTTTTAGGATCAACAGAAGGCTATTTGTTTCCAGTGATTGTGTATTTGGCTATTTCTCTGTATCTGCTGTCTGTCATCAACAAGAATTAATTTAATTTTGTAAGGACAGACTTTGCCATTATCCCTTTTCATAATGTCATATCCCCAACAATCTCATTTGTAAACTATGATCTAATTTTTATAAATTTATTTTACTGTAAAAAGAAGGGATTTATTAGATTTTAGGTACTTCTGCAGTTTACGAACCCTGCTTTATGTTTTTTTTAAATAGAGTTTTCGAGTTAAATTCAATTTCACAGTATTTTTTATTTATTAAATAAAAATTTAATGAATAAAAGATTCAGAAAAATTGAGGTATTTATTAAAATTTCAAGTGAAATACCAGATTTTTAAATAATAAAAATTATTGAGCAATGATTGCAAAAACATTAGAGAATATATTATGAATAGTATGGTTGTGTAAGGCCATAAGAATATGCCCGCGACTTCCATGAATTCACTTACCTTCAGTCTCGTGTAAGGTTTTGACACAGTACGGGTTCGCTTGAAAACGATTCTGCCTCTTTTTTTCTTGGCCATTTCAAAACAGTTTAGGACACGTCAGTTGAATCTGGCTTACTTTATGAAAAAGATGGTTTCCTACCTGCAAGCTTTTAAGCCACTAAATATGATGGCAATAAAAACTTTGTGAATATCTGTTATACGTATGTATATTTAGTTATATCTCTATACTTCTAAAACTTTTGGGATTTTATTAATTTGCATGCACGTTTGACGGCAGATGGGCGACAAATGTGTACAAAATGTATGACGTCATAAACAAGTTTCATCTTCTAAATTTTTCTCTATGATATCATAGAGAATCTTTTCCTAATATGTCGTTAAAAATGATATAAAAAGCAAAATGTCTTTTATGACGTCATAAAAGATAAATTCGGCTGTTATAATGGCGAGAAAAAACGCTGCAAACAAAAAAAGTCACAATAAAAATAAATGTATTAACGAATTATTATAAAAAAATAAATTTTTCAATAAATAAATATAAAAAATAGTTAATCGATAATAGAAAAAAAAAATAAGACCCTAATAGCACTAATAAACGTATATCAAGAAAGTAATTAAAAATCAAGGGAGATAATTCTTAAACTAATCCATAGAATTATCTCCCCTAGGTAACACTAGCACAAATTTCGTAATCATTCTTTTAAAAAATTGTTACATTCCAAACTACAAAATTATCCTACAAAAATAAATAAATAAATAAAACCTATGCGATTGTCTTCTCATTTTGGCTCCATGCTGTCAAAAGCAAAATTAAAATGAATTTGTGTTTATGTTTTTGTTTTTTTTAGATGAGGATCGATTATTCATACTATTTAGATTCTTCAGACCACTGTTCTTATCATGAGTGTTATTTTCACAGCATTTCAGTCGATGACCCCTCCCTTCACTTAAAAGGTCACAAATACACAGTCAAATGTGTATGCAAATTAATACGATCCATAAAGTTTAAGAAGTGTAAAGATATTGCTAGATATCCATGTTATGAGCTTCTGATTTCTGCCCATCGATGACTACTCATATATCTATCAACGAGAAAGGATTTAATAATTGAAGATAGGTAGAAATCTTGTGAAGTAGACCTTTATGCCATATTCTGTCAAAAGCCTTCGATTTGTAAACAGATATTGCTTTAGAAACGAAGCCTCTGTCGAAAGATTCACCAATCCTGTGCGATATTAAAGTTAGCACATCAGCTGTAGATCTCGCAGAATGGAAACCATATTGCATGTCACTGAGTAGGTTATTTCTGTCGAGGTGGTTGACCACTTCTCTGTTTATTACAGATTGCAGGAACTTTCTTAGAACTGCACGCCTGTGGAATTTTCTTCCGTTTTCCTGCTTTCCGGCTGACTACAATATGGTTGTCTTCAAGTCTAACGTAAATAAGTTCTTGATGAGCCGTTCCATATAAGTTATCCAATTTACCGAATTTTCATTACTAATGATTACTATATTGTCCAATTTCTACTGTACACTCTTTAACCCTTATCCTTGAGTGGCCTCTTGGCCTTGATAATGTGGTGATGCCTGTGTAAAAAAAAAAAAAATTACTCATGACACACAGGCGACTGATTGATCTGTACTGAAAAGCAGATGACTGATCACCGAAATTTTTAAATATGGGGCAGACTGATGAAGTTTTCCAGGGTGTTGGGAAGCATTTTTCCTTAAGGCAACATTTAAACAGCTTTGTAAGTATGGAAGCTAATTCTAATTGAAGCTTTTCGAACACTATGATTGGAATGCCATCAAGGCAAGTTGCTTTACTGAAATCAAGGTTTTTGATAAGCTTGGCAACATTATGCACAGATAT
This sequence comes from Euprymna scolopes, assembly GCF_053919585.1. Taxonomy (NCBI): domain Eukaryota; kingdom Metazoa; phylum Mollusca; class Cephalopoda; order Sepiida; family Sepiolidae; genus Euprymna; species Euprymna scolopes. Next base: position 42,122,282 of record NC_136517.1, read on the forward strand.
TTGCATGTCGCATAGTATGTTTTCAGTCACAGACTGAAATATGGGGAGTAGTCGGCCATAATCCAATGCACTTTTAAGACAACTGGATTTTCTCCCCATTTAAACACTGTTAAAAATCCAGAGTTTATTTTTGAGATTTTACCAAATATTAATTAATTTTTTTTAAAAAAAAGTTATTTACTTGCCCAATCACAAGAGCAGAGTTAAACAGAAGTTTGGTTTTTAAATGTGGGAAAGTCCAGTATTCCCAAAAGTGGCACACTCAATTGGAAAAAAAATTGCCTCTGTCTTTAAGGATGTAAAATATATATAAATATTAGTGATTTTATTTACTTTGTTTACTTTTTACAAAGGTTTTCTACTTTTGCGTTATGTAGACTTGTTGGTGCTGTTTTACAATTTGTCATTGTTCTGAGGGAGACAACTTTCAAAGAGATTCGTCCATTTTTTTTTCACTTTATAATTTAGGATGCTCAAGCGTTCAAATTTTTTATTAAATCAAAACATTTAAAAAAAAAAAAAAGCTGCAACGATTTTTTTTAATCTAAGAAAGTTGATACCATTACTAATACAAAATGTAGTCTTTACGCGACTATTTAGAGAATCGTTTCTGTTTTCATATCATAATTTACAGTACTAAAACCAACAGAACAGCACCGGAACAGATTGGGTACTTATGCAGAGAAAGTACTGTGTGTTCTTTATATAGGATTTTCACGTTAAATTAAATTTTTAAGGTATCTTTTGTCTTGCTTGAACCATAGAATTTTCCATCTTTCACTTTATTTTTTTCACACCCAGCATCTAATCTTGCTACATAAATCTTCTTGAACTTCTTAAACTGTCTTTTTAAACCTTGGAATTTTCCATCTTTGATTCTATTTATACGATAGATGTGAAGTTCAATTTTGACCCCATGACAGACAGTTCCATATTAGCATCTACCAGCTGTTGTCTGCGTATGTCAACTAATAGGTTGAAGTGATGCAGAAAGTCAGCGCCTATAATGGGATAGGGCAAATCAGCTATCGTAAAAACCCATGTAAAGTCTCTACATAATTCCAAGTCAAGGAAATGAGAAATTTGACCGTACGTGGGAATAGACGAGTGATTTACCGCTTGCAGTGTGATGGGTGAAACTGGCGGCTTCTTGCTGAGGAGTTTCAGTGGCCAAATGCTGCAAGCAGCTCCTGTATCAACCAAGCAACGCGCTTGGGATAAGGATGCAATGATAAAATAGGCACGGATGTGGGAGGTCTGTGGAGAATGTGCCGTGATCAGTCCTCCAGACGATCGTTTCCCTGGTTCAAATACGAACAAGGCATTGTACAGCGCCATGCGTCCTTGCCAAAATGACTATGATAAAAGCATAGTCCTGGCTTGCTAGAGTGACGGCGGTGATGTGGGGATGGCGAACGGCTCTTATAGCGGCGTCTGGGTGATTGTGATCTGGCCACACTCAGTTTCCTCACCTCTTTGGTAAGCCGCTTGAGAGCGTCAAGTATAGTCAAGGAAGTGGCTTCTTGACTTGTGTCCCTAACTTTGACTGAGAGCATAGAGACTTCAGCCGAAGTCTGGGGGATAGCTGCGGTGGTAAGACCCTTGGTAAAGTCTATAACTTTATCTACCGATGCCACTACAACGTCGACAGATTTTTTTTCCAACGTAGGAGCTCAAATGGCTTTCACCTGTGCCGGCAGCCTCGAAATAAAAGCTGTTTTATAAGAGCACTGTCAGCGAGAACATCTTCAGCTAACTCTCTCATTTGCCGGAGTAGCTCACTAGGCAAATGGTCTCCCAAGAGCTTGTCGTGGACTAATGTTTGGAAGCGTTTTTCCGCTGACACTGACGTCTGGAGCAGGACCTCCCGTTTTATCGAGTCGTATGTGGAGTTAGGAGGGGTGTCAGTGATCAAGTCTTTTACCACGACGCAGGGAATACACTAAATAATATCGGCAATTGCCGATGCTCTTTAACATCGTTTGCTGAAAAATACGACTCGAGCTGAGCGAACCAAACTCGGACCTCACCCGCATAAGCAGACAAGGTGGTAGACATTAGATTGATAAGTAAAATGAACAGACCAAAAAATCAAAACTCGAAATGTGAAAAAAAAAAAATTTCTTCAAAGAGACACGAATGAGAGATAGAAAAACGAAGGAAAATAAGTCAGAAGAATTACAAGTAAGATAAAAATAAATAATAGCAGTAGTATGGATTGGGAAAGGAAAGATTTAAGAATTGTGTGTGTGTGTGTGTGTGTGTGTGTGTGTGTGTGTGTGTGTGTGTGTGTGTGTGTGTGTGTGTGTGTGTGTGTGTGTGTGTGTGTGAAAAATGAAGTGAATACCGTACTTACAGTGTAGTCGGCTGTTAAAAAATAAATAAATATTTTTGGAACAAAGTTCTTCAGTTTTTTTTTCTTCTTTTTTATTAGTTTTTTTTTTTTTTTTAGAAGAGAGAGACAGGAAACCCGTTTCAAAGTTTTTTTTGTTATTTTTTTCTTCTTCAATTTTGAACGCACTGTCACTGTTTGAATCAGCGATCAGACGACATTTCGCCTTCCATTTTCTTAACCGAAGAGACCAGTGTAGCAGAAGTAGCAATAACTAAAATGAGGGGAAAAAGAGCTTACCTCGGGTACGTCTGTTGTGTCACCGGTTGGGGGGAAAAGAGAATTCCAAGATGGCGTCCGGGGGTTTTTATTAGCATTTACCCCATGCAACTCTCGGAAAATCACGTTTCTTTCTCATGTGATTATGCAAATGGATAATTCCCGGCCACTATAAAAGCAGGAGGCTAGAGACGAGTCGGCAGTGTCCTGCAAATTGTGTGTGTGGGTGTTTCTGGCGATTGGAGTGTGTCTTCTTTTACCACGGTTATCACGGACAGGAATTCCCTCTCTTCTGGAGGTGGGCGATATTGACTATTTTGAAGTTGTACTGTTGCTGACAGAACATTTTTTTTTTTTTGCCTACTACATTTTTGTTTCAAGCTATTTCGGCCCGAATATGGCGAAGGTGCGGATAAGCAGTGATATTATCAAGCCGTTCTCTGGCGAGGGAGACGTTGTAGCGTGGCTGAAAAAAGTGAGACTTGTCGCACAACTTCAGCAGGTGGATGACGTAGCGAGTCTGCTACCTTTATACTTGGAAGGCGATGCGCTGGCCTTCTACATGGAAATGGAGGAGGACGATCAAAAGAAAATAGACCAGATTGAGGCTCGATTAAAGGAGGCATTTACTGATGACGCGTTTGCAGCATAGAGAAAAATAACTATGGTTAGATGGGCTGGTGAACGTGTGGATGTGTACGCCAACAAAATCAGGCAGTTGGTTGGATTGGCCGGATTCACAGGAGAAAGCTTAGAGAGACTCACAAAATTAATTTTTGTCACTGGATTCCCTGACACCATCTCAATTGCTCTTCAACAGGTGCCGAACATCAAAGCCCTAACCATGGGGGAGCTAATGTCGAGAGCGAGAATTTTGATGACGACTGGCGAACAAAATCAGGATGTGGTTGCGGCCACACGCTCACCCAACAACAGGGCCCAGAATAATCCTGTTAACGTGACCTGTTTCAAATGCAATGTTAAAGGCCACCTTGCAAGGGACTGTCGAAAACGTGGAACACGGTGTTACCGTTGCGGTGAGAGTGGACACTGGGCTCGGAACTGCTCGGGAAACGAGCAAGGGGAGGACGCATAAGCGCCAGTCTCCTTCCCAACCAAGATGTGAACACGACGCTCCCGGTGATAAGCATCCATGTTGACGGGACGCGATGTTTGGCGCATATTGATACAGGATGCTCCAGGACAATTTTACATGCAGACCGGTGCCGGTCTTGGAGAAAAACAAACGTAAATGTCAACACAATTGGTGGAATGTCCCATGCGTGCTGCGGTGTTGGAACGGTCTCTGTATCCACTGATGAAGGTGTGTCTGCCAGAGTCGATGTGTTGGTGGTGCATGGCAAGCCACTGGGATTTGACTTGCTTCTAGAGATTGACGCCATAAAAGCTCTAGGAGGTGTCGTTGTCAAGCCTACAGGATCAGTGCGGCTGGGCGCCAGGAAAAGTATTAAATGCGCAGCCATTTCTATCGATGAACCAGATTTCACTGCTACCTTTGACCATCAAAACCGAACGTGGACCGCATCGTGGAAATGGTCTGTGGACCACCCCCCTGAAAGGCTGCATAATCGAGTGTCAGAGTACCCAGTGCCAGCAGAAATTCGTGAAGAATACACGTAGGAGCTCCACACCTGGATAGATAATGGTTGGCTCGTGCCATACCCAGAGGATAAATTGGGACCCCCCAAAGGTCTAATTCCCCTGATGGCTGTGATACAGCAGAACAAAGCCAAAGTGCGCCTGGTGATGGACTACCGGGAGCTAAATCATTACGTAGACGCATTTACGGCCAATGCAGATGTTTGTGCGGCTAAGCTGCGTGAGTGGAGACAAAAAGGTGCTAACGTGTCTCTACTGGACCTCAGAAGAGCATACCTACAAGTCCGGGTCCATGAGACACTGTGGCCATACCAGACTGTGGAAATCGATGGGAAAAAATACTGTCTGACCCGTCTGGGGTTTGGTTTGAATGTGGCTCCCTTGATAATGAGAGCAATTGTCAGCGAAGTACTATCTCAGGAAGAAGTTATAAGCCGCGCAGCATCTGCTTACATTGATGACATTTTTGTCAATGAAGACGTGGTGCCCACGACCCATGTGAGAGAACACCTCGCGCAGTTCGGGTTGGAGTGCAAGAACCCGGAGCAGTTGAAGGACGGTGCACGGGTGCTGGGATTGGCAGTCAGGATGGAACGCAATGAACTGCGGTGGAAGCGAGGAATGCAATTCCGCAGGCTCCCAGTATTGTTACGCGACGAGCAATCTTTTCCCTGTGTGGTCGACTTGTTGGGCACTTTCCGGTGTGCGGTTGGCTCCGTGTGGCTTGCGGAATACTCAGAAGGAGAGTAAGTTCGGTAACGAAGGGCTGGGATGATGAAGCAAGGGACGCCGTACTACATCGTATGATGTTCGAAACCTTAAAATCTGCGCAACAGAACGATCCGGCACAGGGAAATTGGTGTGTGGACGGCAAAGAGCTGAATGTATGGGTCGATGCTAGCTCCCTAGCAATTGGGGCAGCCTTGGAGATGTGTGAAACTGTGTTGGAAGATGCATGTTGGCTGCGACCTGAAGATAACTCTCAACATATCAACTTGGCTGAACTGGATGCCGTATTGAAAGGCATCAATTTGGCTCTCCAGTGGCAGAGCAAGGTGCTACACATAAAGACAGATTCTGTTTGCGTATACCATTGGGTCTCGGACACGCTAACTGGAAAGGCGCGAGTACGCACCAAAGCAGCAAGCGAGATGCTTATTAGGAGGCGATTAAGCACTCTTAAGGAGCTCGTGAAAGAGTACAGGCTGACAGTGGATGTGACGCTGGTTCCATCAGCACGAAACATTGCTGACCGACTGACACGAGTGCCACAGCGGTGGTTTGAGGCAATGAAAAAGAAAAACGGTCTTGACCCAGTGATAGGCGCGGTCCACACAGACGAGCTGGATGAGAGTCAAATCATGGCTATTCACAAAGATAGTGGACATCCGGGGGTGCGACGCACTACCTACTTTGTCAGGAGAAGATGTCCAACCACGACAAAAGCAACTGTCAGAACGGTCATACAGAAATGCGAGGAAGTTCAGTCCATTGACCCAGCGCCAGTCAGGTGGGAAAAGGGAAAGCTGGAAGTTAACGAGAATTGGCAGAGAATTGGAATGGATATCACGCATTATGGCACCTTCCATTTTTTAACTTTAACAGACTGTGGTCCATCGCGTTTCTCCATTTGGAGGAAATTGGCAAGGCAGGACTCAGCAAGCGTGATTCATCAGTTGGAGGCAGTGTTCCTCGAGCGTGGCGCGCCGCATGAACTCCTTTTAGACAATGACACAGCTTTCTGCAGCAATATGTTCCAAGCATTTGCATGTAAATGGGGAGTTCACTTGCGATTCCGTTGTGCATACGCTCCAGCCGGGAATGGCATAGCGGAGCGATGTCACCGTACAGTGAAACGAATAGCGGCTAGAAGGTGTTGTCCCATACAGGAGGCTGTCTACTGGTATAACATGACACCAAGAGACGACACATCTCCCTCCACTGCGCCTGCCAACAGGATTTATCAATACGAAGTTCGAGTAAAGGAGACCAATCTCGCAACTGCGTCCCCAGGTCCCCGCGAACCCCAAACCGCTTCGGCGGCACGGGGGTGCAAAGATCAAAGTGTAGTATCGACGTGGGTGACGGAGCAGGAGGTCTTTACTGCGCTGAAGCAGGTCAGCTGTGACAGATCGCCAGGACTTGATGGTCTGCCATACGAACTGTACTTGAGGCTGTCGCCCATGTTTCTGCCTCTTCTGACGGATATGTTCAACCATTGGTTTGCTCAGGGATCCATCCCAGGGCAGGTGACCAAGGGAGTGATCACATTGCTGAAGAAAGGTGACGGGCATGGAGGGGAAGAGTTAGATGACTACAGGCCCATAACTCTGCTAAACACAGAGTTGAAGATTTTGGCCAAGGTCCTGTCGAATCGGCTGCAGGTTGTTATCGACGAGTTGGTTGAACCAGAACAGAACTACGCTGTGAAGGGGAGATCGATTCAGAACAACTTGCACCTGATCCGCATGATCCTAGAGGGGGGAATAGATGACGACACAGAAGCCGCGCTGATAAACTTAGATCAGTCCAAAGCTTTCGATAGGGTCGACCATCGTTTCCTGGCATCTGTCTTAGAGGCCGCCGGTTTTAAACCGGACTTTTGCAAGTGGATCTCCATAATGTATCGGCAGCCCATGGCTGTCGTGCAAGTGAACGGAAAGCGCTCGAAACCCTTTGTTATCTCTCGGTCGGTTCGTCAGGGTTGTCCGCTGTCGCCCCTGCTTTATGTCCTGGCTTTGGAGCCTCTTCTCCGCAAGCTGAGACATGGGGAGGCAAATTCGGCCCTGCGCGGAATGGCTCTGCCTGGCGGCTCAGCTGCCAAGGTATCCGCGTTCGCCGATGATGTCACGATCTTCGTGTCGGGCTCCAGAGACATTGAGGTCGTGTCGGAGGCACTCACACAGTACGAAAGAATTACAGGGGCCAAGATAAACCGCAACAAGTCGGTAGGACTGCGGTTGGGCGCATGGAGTGGCAACGCAAACCTCCCTGCGCCCTTCAGCTGGACAGATGGCCCGGTCCGGATCCTCGGCGTGTGGTTCGGACCGGGTCTCCAGCTTGACAAGAATTGGTTGGAGGTACGGTCAAAGGTGGAGGCTGCAGTCAGTTCGTGGCTTCCTAGGAAACTTTCCTTAAAGGGTAGAGCTGAGGCGTGTGCCACTTACGTCTTTCCTCTCATCCTTTACCGACTGGCCGTACTTCCCCTGCCTGCACAACACCTAAAAGCTCTCGTCGAACTCTTGTCCTCGCTCCTTTGGGACAGAGGAAGACACTGGGTGAGCAGACAGGTCTGTATTCAACGTCCGTGTGAGGGAGGCTTGGGAATGCCGGACTTGAAGTGTCATCGAGATGCTGAGAGACTGGCCTTCCTGAGCAACTATATGCAGGAGGACCAACCGTGGCACCCCGTGGTTACTGCCGCCTTCCCCGACCTCGTTCTCGACCCTTCCATCGAGAGCCGTCGCAGGCCGCGGGGAGAATCTGCCTACATGAAAGAGTGCCGAGCCGCGCTAAAACGACTACCAAGGTCCAGTGACCTTGTGACTGCTACCCGTAGGGAACTCCACAGGGATCTAGTGAGGGAGGCCGCTGACGACCCGCTATGCGCGCGTTTGGGGTGGCAGCAGAGTGAGATCCGCTCCGCGTGGAGCTGGGCGCCAGGTTCGAGTCATCTGAACAATTCGGAGTTCTCTCTGACCTGGCGATTGGCCCGAAATGCACTTCCACTCAACAACATACAATGCAGTTCTGGGTTTCTGGAGTCGCCCGATTGTCCCCGTTGTGGGACAACGGCTGTGGAAACTACGGATCACGCTTTCTTTGATTGCCGCGAACTCCGCCAGTACTGGTCGTATGTCAGTGGGGTGACGGCTCGCATCGATCCTGAGCATCCTCGCCCAATTACTGTATCCAATGTTGTGGACAACGTGAGGCCGCCGTGGGACCGGGAAAGACAAATGGTCTACGTTACGATTCTGGCCGTGGCGAGAATGGTGATTTGGACGTCGCGTCTGCAAGGTTGCCGGGGGGTGTTGTCTTTTTCTGATCAAGATCTGATCGCGTTCTTTAAACACCAACTACGGGTGAAGATCAGATGTGATAGAAGAAGGCTGCATCGCGCGGCATTTGACAGAAGATGGATACATGTGGCAAGTCTGTGTGTACGAAGAGGAGCCAAATTCGAATACGTGTTCCCCGCCTAGGTGTGGAACGCGCAGTTCTGTAAAGTTAAATTAAACAAGTAGTCTCTCAGCTAGCTGAGTGTGTGTTCCATCCCTCCCCGATTAGGAAGCCTCCAAGATCCCCATCCCCTCTTACCTGCAATTTTTGTTTTTCACCCCTTCCTCTAAATTTTACCCATCTTGGAGAAAAAGAAATACAAACTAACCTCCATCCCTTACCCACAAAATTTTCTTTTCTCCATTCACCCCCATCTAGAGGGCATCCCCACCTAGAGACTGACCCGCAGAAGCGAGGTTCCTTTTACAAACCTAGTGGAACGGGCAGTCTATCAACTAGACGGGGTTGGGAGGGTCCTACTAATCACCTTTTGTTTTTTCTTCCCCCTCCCTCGACACAAATGAATTATTGTTACCATTTTATTGTTATCTTTTTTGTTTTTACACGTCAATAAAAAATGTTTTAAAAATTGGGAGTTACTAGGACGTCCCCCAAGATGAAAGGGTGAATGCGGTATTATGGTGAAAGAAGATACTAGCTGGGAGAAACTTTTGACTTTGTTTAGTTCTGGAGCGACAAGGATGACCAACGACCCCCAAAATCCCCCCTTTTGAGTTGGCCATGTGCCTAAGTTTTTTGTTCACCGTTAATTTTACTGTATTTTTTTAACATGAATAAAAGATTTAATATCTCAAAGTGTAGTATCTGTTCCGACAGATGGTGCAAGCTAAGACTAGCAAAGATCAGCTATGACTAGCAAAGACCATATGTGGGGGTAACCCCACATATCCGAACTTGGTCAAGGTAGGGATCACCCTACGACCACAGTTACCATCCAGCTCCCATTTCCCACCTCTCGGGAGCAGGATCCCCCTTTCCCTCCCCCCTCCCTCCATCTCCACATAAAAAAACGGCCTTGTGCCTAATTTGCTCAGTGGGGAAGCAAATAGATAAACCCAGGTCCCAAGAACCCCCAAACCGCTTCGGCGGCACGGGGGTGCAAAGATCAAAGTGTAGGGAGGCCGCTGACGACCCGCTATGCGCGCGTTTGGGGTGGCAGCAGAGTGAGATCCGCTCCGCGTGGAGCTGGGCGCCAGGTTCGAGTCATCTGAACAATTCGGAGTTCTCTCTGACCTGGCGATTGGCCCGAAATGCACTTCCACTCAACAACATACAATGCAGTTCTGGGTTTCTGGAGTCGCCCGATTGTCCCCGTTGTGGGACAACGGCTGTGGAAACTACGGATCACGCTTTCTTTGATTGCCGCGAACTCCGCCAGTACTGGTCGTATGTCAGTGGGGTGACGGCTCGCATCGATCCTGAGCATCCTCGCCCAATTACTGTATCCAATGTTGTGGACAACGTGAGGCCGCCGTGGGACCGGGAAAGACAAATGGTCTACGTTACGATTCTGGCCGTGGCGAGAATGGTGATTTGGACGTCGCGTCTGCAAGGTTGCCGGGGGGTGTTGTCTTTTTCTGATCAAGATCTGATCGCGTTCTTTAAACACCAACTACGGGTGAAGATCAGATGTGATAGAAGAAGGCTGCATCGCGCGGCATTTGACAGAAGATGGATACATGTGGCAAGTCTGTGTGTACGAAGAGGAGCCAAATTCGAATACGTGTTCCCCGCCTAGGTGTGGAACGCGCAGTTCTGTAAAGTTAAATTAAACAAGTAGTCTCTCAGCTAGCTGAGTGTGTGTTCCATCCCTCCCCGATTAGGAAGCCTCCAAGATCCCCATCCCCTCTTACCTGCAATTTTTGTTTTTCACCCCTTCCTCTAAATTTTACCCATCTTGGAGAAAAAGAAATACAAACTAACCTCCATCCCTTACCCACAAAATTTTCTTTTCTCCATTCACCCCCATCTAGAGGGCATCCCCACCTAGAGACTGACCCGCAGAAGCGAGGTTCCTTTTACAAACCTAGTGGAACGGGCAGTCTATCAACTAGACGGGGTTGGGAGGGTCCTACTAATCACCTTTTGTTTTTTCTTCCCCCTCCCTCGACACAAATGAATTATTGTTACCATTTTATTGTTATCTTTTTTGTTTTTACACGTCAATAAAAAATGTTTTAAAAATTGGGAGTTACTAGGACGTCCCCCAAGATGAAAGGGTGAATGCGGTATTATGGTGAAAGAAGATACTAGCTGGGAGAAACTTTTGACTTTGTTTAGTTCTGGAGCGACAAGGATGACCAACGACCCCCAAAATCCCCCCCTTTTGAGTTGGCCATGTGCCTAAGTTTTTTGTTCACCGTTAATTTTACTGTATTTTTTTAACATGAATAAAAGATTTAATATCTCAAAGTGTAGTATCTGTTCCGACAGATGCTGCAAGCTAAGACTAGCAAAGACCAGCTATGACTAGCAAAGACCATATGTGGGGGTAACCCCGCATATCCGAACTTGGTCAAGGTAGGGATCACCCTACGACCACAGTTACCATCCAGCTCCCATTTCCCACCTCTCGGGAGCAGGATCCCCCTTTCCCTCCCCCCTCCCTCCATCTCCACATAAAAAAACGGCCTTGTGCCTAATTTGCTCAGTGGGGAAGCAAATAGATAAACCCAGGTCCCAAGAACAGCTTTTACCAGGTTGGAGATCGCGTATGGGTCAAAAGACCGCAAAATCGATGTACCACGAGGTTCGGCAAGGGTGAGGTGACCAAGGTGATCAGCCCTCAGTCGATTTTGGTGGACGGTGTGCCTCGTCACGTGAAGGATTTGTACCTTCGCCATTATGTTGTTACATCAGAGGAAGAGGGAGACTCAGACAGTATGATGTCTTCTGAAAAGACAGAGAGTATGATGCAGGACGACGGAGAGGATTTTGAGCCATATAATGTACATACTGAAGAAGCGGAGGAAGGACCACCCGTCTTGCCTTTATGAAGGAGTACCCGACAGAGACGAATACTGCCCCCCTGCCCTGATTGTGAAACACCGCCTATGGAGCAGACTGGTGGCAATAATGGCGATGAGGAGGATGGCAGGGAGGAAGTGCTGCCTCCGGTTCTTCGGAGAAGTACCAGACAGAGACGACTTCCCCCCTGCCCCGTTTGTGATCATGAGATCAGGGGGGAGTGTAGCAGAAGTAGCAATAACTAAAATGAGGGGAAAAAGAGCTTACCTTGGGTACGTCTGTTGTGTCACCGGTTGGGGGGAAAAGAGAATTCCAAGATGGCGTCCGGGGGTTTTTATTAGCGTTTACCCCATGCAACTCTCGGAAAATCACGTTTCTTTCTCATGTGATTATGCAAATGGATAATTCCCGGCCACTATAAAAGCAGGAGGCTAGAGACGAGTCGGCAGTGTCCTGCAAATTGTGTGTGTGGGTGTTTCTGGCGATTGGAGTGTGTCTTCTTTTACCACGGTTATCACGGACAGGAATTCCCTCTCTTCTGGAGGTGGGCGATATTGACTATTTTGAAGTTGTACTGTTGCTGACAGAACATTTATTTTTTTTTGCCTACTACATTTTTGTTTCAACCAGCTACTACATCCTTCAACGCAACAAACTCAAACTATATATATAAATATATATATATTTATATATATATAAAAAAACAAAAAAATGAAGAACTTTGTTCCAAAAATATTTATTTATTTATTTATTTTTTAACGGCCAACTACACTTTAAGTACAGTATTCACTTCATTTTTCACACACACACACACACACACACACACACATACACATACACACACACACACAGATCATATGTGACACGCAGATCATATGTGACACTTCAACAGATTCACCTAGACCGTTTGTTACCATGACTCATCGTAGAGCTGTCTTTGACACACTACACAATCTGGCACACCCCGGACGCAAAGCCATAGTGAAACTGATTACAGCTACATTTTTCTGGTCTAATATGAGGCGTGACATCACTGCCTGGACACGTTCCTGCGTTTCCTGTCAGAAGTCAAAGGTGCACAACCATATCCGTGCACCTCTGGGAACATTCAGCACCCCAGATGCTTGGTTCAGGCATGTTCACATCGATATGGTTGGACCATGGCCAGTCAGCCAGGGATTTACTTATCTTCTGACCTGCATAGACCGTTTCACACTGTGGCCTGAAGCTATTCCTCTTAAGGACATTTCAGCTGAATCTGTAGCACGAGCCCTTATATTGGGCTGGATATCGCGCTATGGAGTCCCCACAACAATTACCATAGACCGTGGAGCACAGTTTGAATCCCACCTGTTCCAGGAACTTTCCAGGATTTTAGGGATCAAACGTATTCGAACAACAAGCTATCACCCAGCTTCGAACGGGATGATAGAATCCTTCCATCAACAATTGAAAGCTGCCTTACGCGCTTACCCTGACCAACAGCGATGGAGCGAATACATACCTGTTGTCCTTCTTGGCTGTCATGCAGCTATCAAAGAGGACCTGGGATACTCTCCAGCCGAACTTGTCTATGGAGTACCTCTATCGCTGCCAGGTCAGATGCTGATCCCGATAAAACTAGGATTGTCAGATCCAGCTCTGTTTATAAACAGACTGCAAGCTTACTTTAGTAAGCTCCCATCCATGAAACCTAGGGAGCAGACCATAACATTTTTGGTCCCCAAAGACATTTCTTCCTTGTGTTTATTTAAGTAATTATTAGGAGAGAAATGCACAACATTTCCCTTCTATAAAATTACTTAAATAAACACAAGGCCAAACGACATTGCTTTTAACAAAACAATAATAAAGGGTTTATTTAGAAAAGGCGAGATTGTATATCAGACTGAAGAGAAAGAAAGAAAGTGTAAATTTCTGTTTGAAGGTGTTGTCTGCCATCAGACTGCAGTCGTCAACAAGTAGCAGTGGGAGAGGTGAGTGAAAGAGGTCTATATAGGTCGCTTGCTGGCGTCTCTCTGGCGATCATAGCTGAGATCCCAAAGGGCTAAAAATAGTCCTTAAGGGGACAGCTCAAATCAATGCGCCCTGTCAACCGATTGGTCAGTGTGGCCGAATCACTTTGGCACCGGGCATTGATCCGCTTATAGTAAATAGTTTGTTAACTGCTACAATAGCATGTCTTGCACATGTTTTGTGTAATAGTAGAAGATCACCGAACAACTTCTCAGAGAGAAATTTATGTTCCTCAAAACACTGTTAGAGAGTTTATTATATGGAATAAAAAAAAATATATATATTTCATTAAATAAAATAGACATTTTTTTGTCTATTAATTCTATTTTTGATCCTTTCCAACTTCCAAATAACAGTTTTCACTTCTGGCAGGAACTGGCTGATGTAATCACCATATTTATCATAAGTCCGAGTACTTTCCAATCCTTCAGGATGTATCATCAGGGATAAATTAATCTAACTGGTTTTGAACAATTTATAAATTTTTTTTTGTTTTTTTTTTCTTCATTGGTCAATTATTTATTATTTAATGAAGAAAAAAAAAAACTTTATAAATTGTTCATGTTGTGAAGGAACATAACTGGCTATACACCGGTTACAAACTGTATATATATATTGGACTGTTTGGCAGACAGCGGCAGACAGCGGCAGACAAGCAGTCGCAGTAAGACGGATAGTCTTACGTGTTGATTATCAGACTTTCTTCCCCATACTTGTTACTATGTACTTCTATTTACCTTAGGCGAGCAGCCTTACGTTTCTGTATTATAAATAAACCCCATTACACATACCACTCGGTGTAACTCACGTTTGTCTTTATTTCCTAAGTATTTAGGAATATAACAATGGCGACGAAAGGATGTTCTTTCTCTTAACAGAGATAAATTACCGTACCAAGGACTGTGTACAATGCAAGGATTTTTTGTTTTACGAAAAAAACAAACTACACAAGGATTTTTGACCACGTGCGTCAATGAATTTAAAAATTTTTCCTACCTAAAGTAGCGAAAAGTACGGATTTTTCTTCGTAAAGAACTCACAAGAAATTATAGAAACATGTTCAAGGTAAAGTGGAATTTATATTTATTTTGACAAGTAAAAAAAAAAAAAAAAAAATGGTCGCAAGTTGAATTCGAAACTACACTAAAGGATTACGAGTTTCGAAAGAAAAAATATAAATACAACGACTATTGTACCATTTTATGCCACGTGGGAACGGCAGCCATATATTTTTTTTTTTTTGGAAAATTAATTGTTTGTTATTGCCTTTATATAAATAATTGGAACTATTTGTCGTGGGAAGTAAGAAATATTTTGTGTATGAACTTACGTTGTTGAAAAAAAAAAAAAAAAAAAAAGAATTATTTTACAAAGCCTGTTGAATTACTATGGATGAACTTTGTTGAAACGTGTTGTGTCTGCATATTGCTACTAATTTACGATATACGTAAATTTACGATTTTTCTTTGGAATTATTGTGTAGAATTCGAAAAGACATTTTTGTACTAGAAGCTAACATGGAACAATTAGCAGAGTTAACTAAGGCTCTAGCCCTTAGCATCCAGGAACAGACAAAAATGACTCAACAATTTTTAGCGCAACAACAACAACAACAACAAATTCAACAACAACAGCTACAGCAACAGCTGCAACAACAACAAGAAAGAACACAAAAAACTTTAGAGGCACAACAAGAACAAACAAACATACTACAACGACAAATGTCGACACAGCAAAAGAATTTAGAAAAGCTAATTCTAACGTCGACCGGGAAGAAGACTAATTTTTCTGCCGAGGGTATTTCAAATTCACTAACGGAATTTCGTTACTCCCCGGATACTGGTGTTACTTTCCCTGCATACTACAGAAGATACGAAACAATTTTTACGAAAAGATGTTTAGACTGGACCGATGAGGAAAAAGTTACCCTGCTACTACAAAAACTGGGTACTGATGAAAACACCAAGTATGCAAATCTAATTCTACCAAAAAAACCGGAGGAGGTGTCGTTCGAGGAAACAATTAGTACCTTGTCGAAAATATTTGATAAAAGGGATAGCCTATTTCACTCTAGATACAAATGTTTGAACATTCAGAAGGCAGAAGCTGAAGACTATCTAGAATATGCTTGCACTGTGAACTGTTTATGCGAATCATTTAAATTGAATGAAATTTCCGCAGACCAATTTAAATGTTTAATCTTTGTACAAGGTCTCACAGCACCAAGGGACAAAGATATACGTTCACGGATCCTAACAATTATGGAGGCGGATCCTAACATAACATTGCAAAAAGTCACTGAAGAGTGTCAACGTCTGATTAACATAAAGAAAGACAACACTCGCATTGAAGAGAAAAATATTTTTAAGGTGCAGCAAGTAAAAAGGCAAGGGACCACAAGAAAGTCCAGGTTCCAAGAACACAGGATCCTTAAAGGATACAAAGACCCAAAGCTAAAGTGTAAATGTTGTGGTAGTTTAAGACACAACAATAAGACCTGCTGGTTTAGGAACAAAATATGTTATGAATGTGGTCTCAGAGGTCACAAGGGAACATACTGTGCCCAGAAGAAAAGACAAGGGACCGATAATGTAAATACGCTTCGCATGAATAAAGAAAAAAGCTGCGAAAGACGGAAATATGTTGATGTTCGGATAAATGGACATCTGGTTACATTGCTTCTGGATAGCGGTGCAGATATTAGTATTATAAATGAAGATATATGGAAAAGGATAGGTCGACCTGAATTAACGAAAACCAGAAAGACGGCGAGAAGTGTGTGCGGCAAAAGATTAGAGTTCAAGGGAGAATTAAAATGCAAAGTGACATTCGCTAACCAGACTCATAAATCCAAAGTGTACGTCGTACCAGGAAAGAATACATGCCTGTTTGGGGTAGATTGGATTGTCCTGTTTAATTTATGGGAGAAACCCATAAATTCGTTTTGTAACGTTTTAACTGCAGAAAAAGCAAACCAAAGGGAAGACTTCCTGAAGGATTTGAAAACTGAATTTCCCAATGTTTTTGCCGAAGGACTAGGACTCTGTATTAAGACAGAGGCAAAATTTGAATTAAAGAAAAATGCCACTCCAGTATTCAAACCTAAAAGGAATGTGCCTTTTTCAGCGATGGACGCAATCGAAAAAGAGTTGGATAGACTTCAACAACTGGAAGTCATTGAAAAAGTTAACCACACAGATTGGGCAAGTCCAACCGTGTATGTAAAGAAAAAAAATAACAGAATAAGGGTCTGTGGAGATTTTTCAACGGGTTTAAATGACTGTCTATTGGACCATAATTATCCCCTTCCGTCCGCAGAAGATCTGTTCTCTAAGCTTAACGGAGGAAAAATTTTTTCTAAGATAGACCTCTCAGATGCTTACTTGCAAATTAAGATCAGCGATGAATGCTCCAAATACTTAGGCATAAATACTCATAAGGGCATTTTTAAGCTAAAGAGGCTTCCTTTTGGATTAAAGGTTGCTCCTGCTATTTTCCAGCAAATTATGGACACGATGCTGGCAGGGTTGGAATTTTCAATGGCCTACCTTGACGATATCCTAATTAAAAGTGAAAATTTGCAAGATCATAAGAAGCATGTAAAAGAAGTATTCAAAAGAATACAGGAATTTGGTTTTAAATTGAGCCCAGAAAAATGCGATTTTTTTATGAAAAAAATTAAATATCTAGGTCAAATAATCGACAAAGAGGGTCGAAGACCGGATCCACAAAGGACTGAAGCAATTGAAAAGATGCCTGCTCCAGATTCAGTGACAAAATTAAAATCGTTTTTGGGATTAGTTCAATACTATGCAATTTACATCCCTAACATACATAATTTAAGAGCTCCTCTTAACGAGTTACTGAAAAAGGGTGTTAAATGGAACTGGAATAAGGAATGTGAATCTGCTTTCCAAAATATCAAAAGATGTCTACTGTCAGACTAAGCATTGGCACATTTCAATCCAGAAAAGGAACTAATACTAGCAACGGACGCCAGTGATTACGGTGTTGGCGCTGTATTACTTCACAAGTATGAGGATGGTAGGACAAAAGCTATCGCCCATGCTTCAAGAACGTTGGTTGCAGCGGAGAAAAATTACAGCCAAATTGAAAAAGAGGCGCTGTCGATAATATTTGGAATTACAAAGTACAATCGATTTCTCCATGGACGATCTTTTATTTTGCAAACCGACCATAAACCCCTACTTACCATATTTGGATCAAAGAAAGGCATTCCCACACATACTGCGAATCGATTACAGCGATGGGCTGTAACCCTCTTAAACTATCAGTTTAAGATGGAACATGTATCCTCAAAAAAGTTAGGACACGCAGATGCATTATCACGGTTGATCCCTAAAAGAAGCGAAAGTTTTGAAGAAACGGTAATTGCTGCGCTTAAAGACGAAAGTGAATGTACAAGTTCAATGTGTAATATGATACGTGAACTTCCGGTAACTTTCGAAAAAATAAAAAAAGAGGCAGTAAATGACATTTTCATTAAGAAAATGAAAAATCAATTGGGATGGATAAAAAAAAATAAAAAGGTAGATCAAACAACGCCTTTTTCCATCTGTGAAGATGTGCTCATGTATGGTGAGAGGATCGTAATTCCACTAACGTTACAGAGGAAAATTCTGAAGGAATTTCATACAGGTCATCCGGGCATTTCGAGAATGAAATCCCTTATGAGAGGATATGTGTACTGGCCTGGTATGGACAAGGAAGTTGAAAAATGTGTCAAGACATGCAGAGGATGTCAATTAGCAGCTCGAGATCCTCCAGTAAAAACGACGCCATGGCCAAAGACGGACCTACCCTGGTCACGTCTGCATATTGATTATGCGGGACCTATAAATGGTTATTTTTACTTGATTATTGTAGATTCTTTTTCAAAATGGCCAGAAATATTTAAGTTTAGACATCCAACAGCAAAAAACACTGTGAGTGCGCTTAATGAAATTTTTAGCCGTTTTGGAGTGCCAAAAACCTTAGTGAGCGATAATGGAACAGCATTTACTGCTCATGAATTCAAAGAATTCTGTGACTCACTAAATATTCTACATATGACAACACCTGTGTACCATCCACGATCGAATGGGTTGGCCGAAAAATTTGTAGATACGTTTAAAAGGGCACTTAAGAAAAATCTTACTACGGACACAGACGAACAATGTATTCAAACATTTTTAGCAATTTACAGGGTGACACCAAATCCTAATAATAATGTCAATTCTTCCCCGGCTGAGCTAATGTTTGCAAGAAAGATAAGATCTGTCTTCGATAGGCTGCTACCAGAGAAAAAGAAAGTTTTCAAAAAAGAAAACCTTAATACCAAGTGCTTCTCCCCAGGTGAAAATGTATATTTCAAAAATTTTCAAAATGGACGAAATCAGTGGGTTGAAGGTATTATCAAAAAAAGGATTGGGAGCATGGTCTATACCATCCAAGGATTAAGTTTTGTCTGCAAAAGACACAGAAATCAAATACGTCCCAGACTGTCTCCAAATGTGGAAGAGACACCAATGGAAACATTGTGCGATATTTTTGATATACCAAAACCAGCTTGTGTACCGCAAACAATGAATATTTCGCCTGAACCGACCATACGGGCTGGACAGAAACCTTTACCCCGGGTAACGCTGACCAGAAGGAAAAGCGCAAGAAAGAGAAAAGTTACCAGGAGATTAAGCCCTGACCCTAAAAGGAAGAGGTATTTAAGCTAAAATCAGGAAGATTTCAGCTTCAGGGGGAGGTGTTGTGAAGGAACATAACTGGCTATACACCGGTTACAAACTGTATATATATATTGGACTGTTTGGCAGACAGCGGCAGACAGCGGCAGACAAGCAGTCGCAGTAAGACGGATAGTCTTACGTGTTGATTATCAGACTTTCTTCCCCATACTTGTTACTATGTACTTCTATTTACCTTAGGCAAGCAGCCTTACGTTTCTGTATTATAAATAAACCCCATTACACATACCACTCGGTGTAACTCACGTTTGTCTTTATTTCCTAAGTATTTAGGAATATAACAGTTCACAACCAGTTAGATTAATTTATTTCTGCAGATGAATCCTGAAGGATCGAAAAGTACTCGGACTTATGCTAAATATGATGATTACATAAGCCAGTTTCCGCCAGAAGTGCAGACTGTTATTCGGAAGTTGGAAAGGATCGAAAATAGAATTAATAGACAAAAAACGTCTATTTTATTTAATGAAAAATATATATATATATATATATATATATATATATATATATATATATATAGTCATCCACATACAGTACTGTTTCGCTGTTTCACAGCTCATCAGTGCGGCTAGACAGGCAACTACCTCAAGCCAGGATTGAAACCCGACCGTTTGTACGGCAGTCAAGGCTCCTAACCATTATGCTATTGGCGGCTGCTTGAACGAGTAGTGAGTTTAACGATGTTTTGATATCGTCTGAAATACCATATATATATATGGTGTGATAGAGGATAGATGGTGATTGCCAAAAGCAATGTGACATCATAAAAGATGAATGGTAGTTGCAAAAACTGTGGACATGTGATTAAAAGCAGCAGCAGCAGCAGTCGTAAATGCTTGTGTTGCATTTTGCCCTTGAACTGCTGTTTACTGATGCTTTATAAGTCAAACTGAAGAAATGATTTATTTAATCCACGATTGTAGCTTGATCTTGATCCGTCAGCCATGATTCAGTAGAGGTCTTAAGTAATTCATAATTGCATTCTTAGTATTTTCACATACTGGAGTTTGAATCTCTAACCTCCAGAACACTGTTGCTTAGAACTGATTATTATTCACCACCCTTTGTGACCAAGACCGCCAACCCCCAATATTTCCTCCTGTATCAAAAAGCACGCTATGTGATATACATACATCTGTACGTGATGTTGCCAAGCTAATCAAAAACCTTGATTCCAGTAAAGCAACAGGCCCTGACGGTATTCCAATTATAGTACTCAAAAAACTTCAACCAGAACTAGCGCCCATACTTAAAAAACTGTTTAAACATTGTCTTTAGAAGAATAGCTTCCGATCACCCTGGAAAATCTCATCAGTATGCCCTGTATTTAAGAATTCAGGTGATCGCTCATCCCCCTCTCAGTACAGGCCAATAAGTCTCCTGTGCGTCATGAGTAAGTTGCTGAAATCTTTGTTAAATACAGAAGTAATCAACCATCTCAGCAAAAATAACCTTCTTAATGATACACAATATGGTTTCTGTTGTGCTAGATCTACAGCAGATGTGCTTACAGTTATATCTTATGGGATTAGTGAATCTCTCGACGGAGGCAACCTTTCTAGGGCAATTGCTCTTGACATATCTAAGGCCTTTGATAGGGTATGGCATAAAGGTTTACTTCACAAGATCTCCAGCTATGGTATAGCTGGAAATGTCTACTCAATTATTAAATCATTTCTCTCTGATAGGTTCATAAGAGTAGTAGTTGATGGGCAAAAATCAGAAGCTCACAGTATAAATGCTGGAGTCCCTCAGGGGTCCATCCTGGGCCCAACTCTTTTCCTGATCTACATTAATGATCTTCCAAATAACATCCTTACATCATTCATAGACATTTATGCTGATGACACTACCATCTATCTAAGACCGTAAACGACCAAGTTCTTTCTGGTTCTCTCTCCTCTGATCTTGAGCATGTGGTACAATGGGGAAAGGAGTGGCTGGTTACTTTTAATGAATCTAAAACTAAGCTTCTATCTTTACATCATCAACGTTTTGATCCCCATCTGGCATCAATTGAAATGAATGGCTCTCATCTTGGGGAGGCCTCATGTTTTGACAAGCTTCTGGGCTTGACCTTTACTCCTGATCTTAAATGGAACATGTACATCAAATCTGTTGCTAAGGCCGCTGGAAAAATGGTGGGATCCTTCTATTAATCCAGTAGATATCTCACTGCTGATGCAATTCTCTATCTATATAAGAGCCAGGCACGTCCAAGGATGGAATACTGTTGCCACATCTGAGCAGGAGCTGCTAGAAAGGACTTGTCCTGCCTTGATAGAGTTCAAAATAGACTTCATAGCCTCGTAGGAGATGTCCTTTTCTCTTCCCTGCAACCTCTATCTTATAGAAGAAATGTTGCGAGTTTGTCTCTGCTTTATCGTTATTTTCATGGAAAGTGTTCGACTGAGCTTCAATCTATGCCCCCCCCCGCCAAACTTTCACAAGAAACACTCGTCTAGCTGAAAACACTATCAATAAGTCCCCCCACTCTGTATCTGTCCCTAAACCTAAACGTAGATTCCATGAACAAATCTTCTTTCTTAGAACTGCACGCCTGTGGATTTGTCTTCCGTTTTCCTGCTTTCCAGCTGACTACAATATGGTTGTCCTCAAGTCCAACGTAAACAAGTTCTCGATGAGCCGTTCCACTTAAGTTAACAAATTTACCGAATTTCCATTACTAACGATTACTATATTGTCCAATTATCTACTGTACACTCTTAACCCTTATCCTCGAGTGGTCTTTGGCCTTGATAAGTGGTGACGCCTATGTAAAAAACAACAACAAAAAACACCTTTATCCATTGTGTCCTTGTAAAACACAAATGGTAATACATATGTGCAAACAAAATGTCTATGCAACAATTTACAAAATGATGTGTTGAGCACAAGAGTCAAATTTTTCTAGAATGTTCGATATACTCTATTATTATACTAAATCTTGTTTCCATAAGGCTTTTTTCCTATTTATTTTAATAGCATAAAATACATCCCAAAATATTCCTTCATTCTAACATTGAAGTACATTTGAAAAAATTGTTCAAGAACTGTAAGCCATTTTGAGTTTCAGAACAGTTTCAGATGGTTCGCTGTTACACACAAGTCCTGGGAGGGGACTTGTTTGTAGTAGACAGTTCCACAGAACAAAATATTCTTACCATGTCGAAACCCGGGAAAGAACATGTGAAATTGCTCCAGAAAAAGTTTAATATTTATGAAGCAATTCTGGTTTCTGATTGGTTTGTAGCAGAACGTGAATTATTTGATTCGTCAGTTCTTAGCAGCATCGTTTATAAATAGAATCGTCCGACTGTGTGGGGTCATACCCCATTAATAGGTCCAAAATATTGCAACAATTGTAATTAGTCATAATTATGTTTTGGGATTAGAATTCCTTCGGTATGCCCATGCATCGACTTATTTTGCCCTTGACTCGGCCCACTTGTCTTGTAGGACACCACACTCCTCTAAAAGAACTTACTCCCTTTTGAATTAAAAGGCATGTTTAATTTCAGAAGAGTTTCCAATGGGTAGCTATTCTGTACAAGTCCAAGAGATTAAAAGGAGTTTTCAGTGGGTAGCTGTTCTGTATAAGTCTTGTACTTTAAAATTTTGCAGGCAAAGAGCAAAAAGCTCTCTCATGTGGACATGAAAAATTATGTGCAGGAATGATAAAAGAATCAATATTTTTATGGACCAATTCCGGCTTCTGATTGGTTGCTAGCAGAATATGGCTCCATTTAATTGGTCAGTTCTTATCACCGGTGCCTATAAGTAGAACCTTCCAATTTTTTTTTAATCATTCCCTTCACTTATATCAAAAGTATTGCAACACTCCCCCATTTCTTTTCTCCCCTAGGCAACACCCACTTCTACTTAGAAACTAACTTACTTATTTTTGGTTCTCACTAGAAAACAGTGAGTAATTTATACTTTACATTAGTTGGGAGGGCCCCACTAACCCATTATAATTAGCATTTTATTTGGCTTATTCATTTTTATTATTGCTATTTTCCTTTGTTTTATGGTGTTTTTAAGGCCTATTATCATGGAAATGGAAATATTTTGTAACATTCTTAGATCATTCATAGACATTTATACAGACGACACCGCAATCTATGGTAACACTTCAAAGGCTGACAATGACCAAGATCATTCTGATTCTCTCTTTCTCTTCTGATCTTCAGCACATGGTGCAATGGGGAAAAAGAAGCCTGCTTTATTTTAATGCAGCTAAAACCAAGCTTCTCTCTTTTCATCATAATCGCTCTGACCTCTATCTGGCCCTAGTTGAAATGAATGGCTCTTGTCTTGGGGAAGCACCATGTCTTAACAGGCTTTTAGATTTACCTTCAATCCTGATCTGAAATGGAACACTTTTTTTTTTTTATTACATTTTCACCCCAAACAAGGCGCATTGCCACTTTGGTGTAGGGGGCTACTATCAGGGGCAGCAACTACTGGGGCACTATGTTGGGATTTGGGCAGCAAGATGTCGGTTCACGTTGCACTTGAACTTCTGCATGTCAGTACAGTTAGGGAAGCAGGAACCTGGAATGGAATTCCAGAGTCTAGCGGTTCTGGGGAAGAAACTACTGGAGTAGAAAGATCTTTTACATCTAGGGATCTCTACTGTGTGGGGGTGGGATTTAGCTGCCTGTCGGGTTTGTTGAGGGTGTCTACGTCGTGGGGGCACAAGTGTCTGCAGTTCGTCAGAGCATTTACCATTAAAATGCATCAAATCTGCTGCCAAGATGGCTGGAAAAATGGTTGGATCATTTTTCCGCAATTCTCTATCTGTATAAGAGCGAAATACATCCTAAAATGGAATACTGTTGCCACATCTGGGAAGGAGCTGCTCGATGCGTCTTATCTTGCCGATTACAATATGGTAGCTTTCAAGTCCAATGTAAACAAGTTCTTGTTGAGCCGTCCCCTTAAATGATCTAAATTCTAACCAATCTACACCATTAATGATTACTAAACTACCACCTTACATTCATTAATCCTTATCCTCGAGTGGCCTTCTGGCCTTCATAAGTGGTGCTTACCTTGTAAAAAAAAATAAACTAATAAATAAATAAAATCATTCAAACTATCTTGGGATATTTTAAGCAGGTTAGACCATAATTTAGGTAATAGACCTACCCACCCATATTCAGTTTGGCCTTGTACCACATCTTTACAAATTTTTGTAGAAATTTTGTGATAAATAAAATCTATGCATTTCTCTTTCTTTGTTTATTCAACCAGTCTCTGATGCTTCTTAATATTTTTTGTGAGCATTCAAAGAATGGGCGACTGTTTTTTTTTTTATGTCAGCTAATTTATATAGTGTATTAGTACACACCGTAGGCACATATGTAAATTAGATACTAAAATCTTTTTTTTCTTCTTTTTTGCTTATATGTTAGCCATAAAGAAAATATAAAAGTAAAGAGACTTTTTCTTATTATTTATGTAAGAAGGATTTCTTAACAGTCCTGCTTGACAACTGCTGACTCAAACATCGCTTCTGTGGTTTCTTCTTTATCACCTTCTCCTCTGGACGTGTCATCATCTCTCACATTGACGGCTGCAGATGGAGTGCACCAGTATAATAAAATAAAGTAAAACCAAATACAAAAAAAAACACAAACTCTGACACACTCCATAAATATCAGTTGGGCTCTGGATCTATGTGTGACAACATCGCGGGAAATGATCTTCTAAGGACTAATATCCATATCTTAGTTATTCTGTCAAGGTCGAGTTTGTCAGTTGACATCAGCTCATGTCGATCTACTGTGAGCCACAAGCTGCCTTCAACTGTGTCCAATTGTCAACTCTCCCCAACTGGACTGTCATCAACTGTAGCAAATCCAAAACTGCCGTCAACTGTTCCTAACTATCTTAAACTGTCACAAAACTCATTATTAAATGTGACCCTAAACTAACTCTAATCTTATTAATCTTCCTTGTCCCTGTGACAAAAATGCATGAAATTACTCAAGAATGGTTTGTCAATGTCTTAGTCGGGCCTACCTATGACGAAAATGAGTTCGTCCAAGAGCTATAAAAAAGCCGATTCCAGAGTCGTTCAGCAAGTAACTGCCAAGGTTGCTCTGGTGCCGTGTTGTTTTGACGGAGCTGTTCAGGATCATGTCATGACATTTTGACAAAGTTGTTCGGGATCCTGTCAGGTCATATCAACAGAGTCAATGGAATTGTTCGGGACCATGTCAGATTATATGGACAAAATTGTTTGAGACCATGCTGGGTCATGTCGACAAAAGTGTTTGGTACTGCATTGGGTCGCATCGGCAGTATTTTCCATGTTGGGTCATGTAGATGGAAGCGTTCGGTTTATGTTTATTTTCCAGTTGATTTGACAGGTGTTGCAATTGTACTACCATGTGTGTTTTTTTCACCTCTCTTCCCTTGTGAAGCCACAGTCCCAATTCCACCACACCTTCACCATCAATCCCACCTCATCTTCCTTTTGTGTGTGAATAACTTCCTATCCATTGTTCTGCCGATAAACCCATTTCCCTTTCTTTTTTCTCCCACTTCCCATCACTTGGAAGGGAAAGACGCCAATAGTATCACAATACGACGATGGTATATTTGTTCAGAGATTACAGTTAGGATATCTGCAGTAGAACGGGCTTGCCTAAATCCATATTGTTGGTTGAACAAAAGTTTAGTAGCTGTAAGGTGGTTGACTAGACCTTGATTAATTATGGACTTAAATAGTTTGGTGAAAAAAAGAGAGGAGGCTAATGGGGTGATAATTTAATGGGTCAGCTCTTTCGCCAGAATTCTTGTAAACTGGTGCCACAGAAGCAGTTTTTCAGCAGTCAGAAAAGCAAGATTCGTTAAGGCATTTGTTGAAAAGTTTGGAGAGAACTGGAGTGATCTCAGCAGAGCATTTTTTAATAGTAAAATCAATCATTTTTTAATAGTAAAATCAATCATTTTTAATAGTAAAATCAATCATTTTTTAATAGTAAAATCAATCATTTTTAATAATAAAAGCAATCATTTTTTAATAGTAAAATCAATCATTTTTTTAATAGTAAAATCAATCATTTTTTAATAGTAAAATCAATCATTTTTAATAGTAAAAGCAATCATTTTTTAATAGTAAAATCGATCATTTTTAATAGTAAAATCAATCATTTTTTAATAGTAAAATCAATCATTTTTTAATAGTAAAATCAATCATTTTTAATAGTAAAATCAATCATTTTTAATAGTAAAATCAATCATTTTTTAATAGTAAAATCAATAATTTTTAATAGTAAAAGCAATCATTTTTAATAGTAAAATCAATCAATTTAATAGTAAAATCAATCATTTTTAATAGTAAAATCAATCATTTTTTAATAGTAATTTTTAATAGTAAAATCAATCAATTTAATAATAAAATCAATCAATTTAATAGTAAAATCAATAATTTTTTAATAGTAAAATCAATAATTTTTTAATAGTAAAATCAATCATTTTTAATAGTAAAATCAATCAATTTAATAGTAAAATCAATCATTTTTTAATAGTAAAATCAATCATTTTTTTAATAGTAAAATCAATCATTTTTTAATGGTGAGATCAATCAATTTAATAGTAAAATCAATCATTTTTTAATGGTAAAATCAATCAATTTAATAGTAAAATCAAGAAGTAAATATTAAGTTTACAAGTCAAAAGCTCATGTAAACTTATAGAGGATATAAATCTTAATGTTTATATATTGATCCCAACCAGATAAAAAAGCTAATACAACCAAAATAGAAAAGTGTTAGTAATAAAAGCACACAATTAAAGACTGAAAATTATAATTTGCAAGAATTTATTATTCGACAGGATACTCAAAAAAATATTAGGAATTAACAATGATTTTGCTGAAATCTTTCCTACGATGAAAAGAACACATTCCTAAAAACTCAGCGGATTAAATAGTTCTTAATATTTCTTTTTGAGTAGCCTGTCAAATAAGTTTTTGTAAATTATAATTTACAGACTTTAATTGTGTTCTTTTATATATATAAATACTACACGCACACACACGCACACACACACACACACACACACACACACACACACATATATATAAATAAATTTGTATATTTTGGCAGCAAGTCATTATTCAAGCACGTCTGATTGAACATGACTGAGTTCTTCTTTTTTCTAATTTTGTTGGATAACTTTTCAATTCGCCGAGCGTTTTTTTTTAAATTTCAGCTGGCATGTTGTATATTATGGCGCCCAGTAGTTGTGGGTCAGCTATATTCTTCTCAAACGATTTCAATCAGTACATCTGATCGGGAGCGATTGTTAGTAATTGTCTGTATTTTTTAGATGAGGTGTTTTCATTGATTAAGATTGTCAGACTGACTTCCTCATCTTGGTTGTTATGGTCACAACGTTTCGGCCGTTTTGCCCTCCGGCCTTCATCAGGTGTTTCGTATCGAACTGGGGGAACCGTTTTTTAGGAGTCTCGAACCCAACCCTTTATTATTATTACGGGGGTACCGTGTTTGAACTCCAGCTAGGCTCTGGGACATAGTTGCTGATTCTCTGTTTTGAATGTTACTTTTCACTGCCTTCATTCAGACTCCTAACAAACGGTTCCCCAGTTTGATACAAAACACCTGATGAAGGCCGGGAGCGATTGTTGTTGCTGTCATTTTCTTTATTGAGGTTTGGTGTCTTTATAGTTTATATATATTATATTATTTAGTATTATATATATATATATATATATATATATATATATATATATATATATATATATTTATATTATTGAATATTATTTTACATGCATAAAAATATACCTATGGACACGTGTGTTTCTGGCTTTTAGCCATCGTCAGCACAGGTTAGGATCGAACTCGTGGCATCAGTGTCTGCATTCTCATATGTACCACGGTTGATTGTCACTTTAATGCACCTTTTTTTATCGCTTATAAAGTTAAGATTTGTTGTTGGCATTTTTTAGCAATCTTACCAACTTCGAAACGCTGTTATTTTAATTTTTTTCCCCGCTACTTTGAATTTTGGGGTAGTGATAGGGTTAAAAAAAGTCCCTTTATTTTTTCCTCGATCACTACTCTAGACTTAGTGTTCTGATTGATAAATGGCATATCTTCTTCTTGACTATTCACCTGAACTTAAGGTTAATGACTGCCATCAAAGTCATAGGTTTAGTGACTACATCCATGGATTTAAGACTAGTATTGGAATTAGTGAAGAGCATGTTTGTTTTTTAAGTGTCACCATAGACATTGGGTAGATGACTACCACCCCAGATCTAAGCTTTGTGTCGGCCACCTCCACATTAGGGTTGCTGTTGGGATTAAAGAAAAACATGATTTTTCTTGGACGATATTCTAGACTTAGAGTTAGTTACCAACAAACTTAGGGTTAATGTTGAGGTTAATATGCATGTATTTTTTTTTCTCAACTACCAACACTGATTTAAGATTAATGACTCCTAACCTAAATGTAACTAATGAATATTATTTTCATTGTTTTGACTCTCAAGTATATATCCGACACAATTAGACACAGTTAATCAACCGAGAACCACATCAGTCACTCTATATAAAAGCATATAAGATATCAATGCATACACACGCGCGAGTCAAAACAATGAAAAGAATATGTCGTTGTCATAGCCCTACTCATGACTGCTACTCCCTACTTAACATTAACTCACTGGCATTATATATTTTGTTTGTTTGTTTGTTTGTTTGTTGAATACATTGAGATTCAAACGAAATTTTACCAAAAAATAAATATTGAAGAAAACTATAGTCAAGGGCAATAACTCTCGTGTCCCTATTACAGCCGCTAGGTGGCAGCATCGTCCGAAAACGGAAGATGACAATGCAGTTCTAACCGGGTTGGGAAATTTCTACTTATTATAGACAACATGGTGAGTATTACTGAGCCTCCATTATTCTAATTGCTTTGTTTTTAAAGAGACCGGTCACATTTTATCTGGGCTTTTGTATTAAGAAATCCCTTGTATCGTTAAATGTTTAAAAAGTGTATTTAAATCGTTATTAAATAGTTCGTAATCATTAAATCGATAGTGTTTTTATGTTGTTGTTGGACGATGTTCTTTCTTTTAAACAAAAAGGATTCTCGCAAAACAATCCAAAAATATATAAACTTGAATTAGAAATAAAGACTTAATTTTCATATTTTTAAATTTCTTAATTAAATTTAATTATTGTAGAATCTGATACAAAAAGTATGCGTGTCGTTGAAAACATTAAAAACTTAGATATTAGTATAACTATACTTACTTACGGCAGGTAAGCTGCACAGAAACGTTTAATGTCAAGATAAGTCATCAAACGAAATGTATATATCTATGTATTATTTATATTTAATTTATATCAAATTTGGCACATTTCTTTGTTATTTAAAAACTATTTTTGTTTTATAATTAAAAAAAAAATGGGTATGTTTTACTGTCCACAGTCCTTTGAAAAAGTGGTCAAAACATCAAATATGTTACCAAAGGCAAGAGAAATTACTCTTCAACCTAACTGGGTATGTTTTAGTGTTTTTACTTAATGTAAAATGTTTATTCGGCTCGAAAAAAAAAAAAGAAAAAAGTTTTCAAAGGGTACGCGACCACAAGAAAAAATGGCAGCATAGCAATACATTGTAACCACTTTTTCTTGTGGTCGCGTACTCTTTGAGCTTGCTAGTTTTTCGAGCCGATTAAACATTTTACATTTTAGTGAAAACACTAAAAACCTACCCAGTTGGGTAGAGGAGTAACTTATCTGGCCTTTGGTCATATTTATTTGTTACATATTTGATTTTTGACCACTTTTTCGAAGAACTTTGGACAGTAAAACATAGCCCAAATATTATATTGGTGCTTCTACAGAGTTTGAACCGAATTGTGCTGAACTAAATCTAAAACAGGGTTTGTGTTACTATACACATAGATTCGAAAAAATGGTCAAAAATCAAATATATAACAAATAAATGTTATCAAAGGCAAGGTAAGTTATTTTTCTACCTAACTGGATATGTTTTTAGTGTTTTTACTCGCTTTAAAACGTGTAATATGTTCGAAAATCATACAGTGTTTATCGGTATATTTGAAAAAGCAAAATGGCGGTGTGTGTGTGTGTCAGAAATTTTGTGAAAAATAGTGAATAATTCCACCCCGTCTTTCCAAGCTTATAACTCCTCGAAAAATGTAATTCAAGCCCTAATTTTTTCCCATTAAAGGAGCAAGGACCAAGGTTTCATTTAAAAAAAAAAAAAAACAAACAAACAACGTATTTTTTTTTTTAAGGACTTTACAGGTAAATTTCTAAAAAAACACTACTTTTTTTTTTTTTTAAATTTGAATATATTATTTATTGACCTTTTTTCTTCAATTTGTGATATATAACACTTTGGTGAGTAAATTACTTACTTTTTAATAGATATTTCAAAATGGGAGGCGTGAATTATTCGACCCCCTGTCTTTCCAAGCTTATAACTACTCGAAAAATGTAATTTAAGCCCTAATTTTTTTTTTTTTAATTAAAGGAGTAAGGACCAAGGTTTCATTAAAAAAAAAAAAAGAAAAAACAAGCAACGTGGTTTAAAAAAAAAAAGGTTTTAAACTTCGAACTTTAAAGGTAAATTTCTAAACTCTACATTTTTTTTTTTTTTAATTTGAATATATTATTTATTCACCTTTTTTCTTCAATTAGTGATATATAACACTTTGGTGAGTAAATTAATTATTTACTTTTTAATAGACACTTGAAAAAAACGTTTGTCTAAAATATTATATTCGGTTTATTGGAAAGAGCATAAAATTTCACGGGTTTGTATTACTGTACGCAGATTCGAAAAAGTTGTCAAAAAACAAATATATAACATCAAAGGCAAGATAAGTTACTTTTCTACGTAACTGGATATATTTTTCGTGTTTTTATTCAATGTAATGACATTCAGCTCGAAAACCATACAGTGTTTTACTGATGTATTGGAAAATTCAAGATGGCGTCTGACTCCCTCTTTAACACGGTAAGTTTGGGAAAAGGTGTTATAAATAAAAAACTAGAAAAAATACTATTAAAAACCCGCCGAATATATGTCAACCGATGTCACGGTAACATATGTTGAGCGAGTTTTTAACAGTATTTTATCCAGTTTTTCATTTATAACACCTTTTCCCAAACTTACCGTGTTAAAGAGGGAGTCAGACGCCATCTTGAATTTTTCAATACATTGGTAAACACTGTATGGTTTTCGATCTGAATAAACATATTACATTGAATAAAAACACGAAAAATATATCCAGTTACGTAGAAAAGTAACTTATCTTGCCTTTGATAACATTTATTTGTTATATATTTGTTTTTTGACAACTTTTTCGAATCTATGTGTACAGTAATACAAACCCAATTTCACATTGACCCTGAAAATATCGTAAAAATAGAATCAATAGAAAAATTTTGATAGATTTTTAAAGTTTAAAAATTGAAAAATATTGAGTTCGTAAAATTCATTACTGTTTTTTAAAAAATAAAAAATATTTCTATTACTTTTAAAACAACTTTAATAGCTTATTTTGGAAGTATAATCCATAAAGAAAATAAACTACCCACTTTTAAAAGAGAAATTATGAGTTTTGTATATTTTATTCGCAGTTGCGTGTTAGGGGTGTCTAAAATTCCTACAAAAATTCTGATACACCTAGCAGTGTGCTTACTGTTGAATACGGTAAGTTTGGGAAAATGATTTCAAACTAAATAATTACACAAGATACTGTTAGAAACCCACCGAATATATGTCCGCCTATGTCATGGTAACATATATTGAGTTTCTAACAGTATGTTGTATAATTATTTAGTTTGAATTCATTTTCCAAAACTTACCATATTCAACAGCAAGCACATACTTCGCCGTTTTTGCTTTTTCAAATATACTGATAAACACTGCATGATTTTCGAACCGATTACATGTTTTAAAGTGAGTAAAACTGCTAAAACTTTTGCAGCCTTATCTTGTCTCTGATAACATTTATTTGCTATATATTTGATTTTTTACCACTTTTTCAAATCGATGTGCATAAACCCCTAAAACGTAGTTCGATACGCTTGTTTCTGTGGGGACTACGATGTCAGCTTTTTCTTGGAGCGAGAGAAAAGGGGCTAACAATAATAATAATAATATGAAACGGTGTGCTAATAACACCCAAGATAGTCCGATTAATCAACATAACACAAACATTCACATCTCATCTAAAAAAATTCAGAATTGCATTATAAGTAATGGTACTTATACAGAATTTGAACTGAACTGTTTTATGCATGTATATAACCCTAAACGAACCCAATCTTTTTACCATGGTTTGTTTTCCAATAGGCAGACATACAAAAACGTGGTTATATACATACAAACAAATATTATCGGCACTTCTACACTATTGGGACGAAATTTCGGAAATCGTAATACTGAATTTCTCATGAAAACAATGCTATCAACGTATTCCTCGTATTTTAAAGATAATTATATCCAAAAATTACGAAAATTGATGGAGTAGAAAATTATTTGTTAAAGAAAATAAAAAAATAGAATTAGAAGAAAACGTTCGTAAGACACAGCAGAGTTTAAAAGAGAGGTAATTTTTCGTTTCGATTTAAACAAGATGGCGGCAATATTTCACCTGCTACTATGGTTAAAGTTTTTTTGTTTTTTTTTTAAATAATTCAGTAATATTCAGGTAATTTCAACTGCATAATTTGGAAGCTACCATTGTAATTTATTAGAATTGACAAAAAAATCAGTTGAAACCATTTTTTTTTTTTATCTGAAAACTCCATTTATTGACTACAAAATCTGGTCCCAATAGTGTAGAACCCCCCACCCAATAACTGTTACTGTGATATTTATTGGGTGGGTTTATACCAGTATTTTGTTTTATTTTTAAGTCATTATTTTCTTGTCCTCGCATTACATCTGGAACTATTTGCTTTTTTTTTTTTTTAACTTAATAAACGCTTTAAAATAAGTTAAAACACTAAAATCTTATCCAGCTAGTTAGAGGGGTAATTTAACTTGCCTTTGATAATATTTATTTTGGTACTTACCCACTTATGTTACTGTGCTGAAATAAAAAATTTAGAAAGTCCCTCTGGAGGGGAGGGTGTTTTGTAATTATTTTGTACTTTCACTTAACAGTTTAATAATAAAAAAAAATATTATAAAACTTGAATTCAATATGAAAATACTATTAAAAAAAAAAAAAAAAGCAGGGGTAATGTTGACTTTATTAGTCCGCAAGATGGCAGAAGCGAACAAATGGATAAAGTGGAAGGGAACGCAAATTTTAGCAAATCGACTGTACAGCCTAGCAAGAAAAAAAAAAAAAACTCGACTGCTGATAACAACAACTAAGTAAGAAATGTTTTTGTTGTTTCAACTAGACTGTAGTTTCACATAACATTTTAATAAACAAAAGATACCGTAAAAATTGAATTTCATTTTTCATTCTCTGCATAATTACCAAAACAAAACAATGAAATGGAAAAACTAAAAAATTTTTTAAACTTTTTTCCCCAAATAGGACTGTAGTTTCACATAACAATTTCATAAACAAAAGATACTTAAAAGTTGAATTTCATGGTTCTTTCTCGGCATAATTACCAATACAAATCAATGAAATGTAATAACTAAAAAAAAAAAATGACAACTCGACTGCTGATAACAACTAATAACTAAGAAATTTATTTATGCAGAGAAAGGAAGATGAAATTCAATTTTTACGGTATCTTTTGGGTGCTTTTGCACTTTTGCCACCGTGCTAGTTTAAAATTTTTTAGGTTAAATTCAAGCTTCACGATATCTATTTTTTATTAAATTGTTAGATGAAAGCACAGATTAGCTATAAAACACTCTCCCTTCTCCATGTTAAGAATGGTTTTCAAAATAATGACTATATTGTTTCAGCACAGTGGCAAAAGTACCATTTTTTGTTTATTAAAATGGTATGTGAAACTACAGTCTAGTTGAAACAACAAAACAAGAAATATTTCTTAGTTATTAGTTGTTGCTATCAGCAGTCGAATTTTTTTTTTTTATTGTGTTTTTTGTTGTTTTTTCTTGCTAGGCTGTACAGTCGACTTGCTAATTTTCTTTCGCTAAAATTTGCATTCCCTTCCACTTTTTCCATCCGTTCTCTTCCGCCATCTTGTGGACTAATAAAGTCAACATTGCCTAGCATGGTAACCTAGGTGCATAAGCACCTTTTTTTTTATACCATTTTTTTCATACCTATGCCTATTGTAAAACACCCCCCCCACACACACACACACAAACTAACCCTAAGTTTTAGTTCGATTAGTATTGTGTGTGTGTGTGTGTGTGTGTGTGTATAAGAACTATTATTTTCCTTTTTCATATTATTAACCGAGACTTAGGGTTTAGTGATGATGGAATTAATAAACAGCCGTTTTCGTTTCGATTTAGCTTTAAAAAAAAAAAATGAAAAAGTAAGCAATTAAAATGTAATAAAAACAAGACAAACAACAAAACATTTTCGAGTAGAAAATACCATACAAATTTAACATAAAATGATCATGGCGTTTGGACCGGATAGCATTTTCTAGAATCGGCCCTTAAAATATATACTCTTTATTAGGCATGGCCAAAAAATTAAACAATAAACAAGTAGTTGTTGTTTTTAAAATGAATTCAAATCCATTGTTCTTGAGCAACTTTTTTTTTTCTAGAAAGATAAAAGCCTGAATTTTTTTTTTTTTTTATCTAAATAAAATTTAGGATGATTGGCTAATAAGAATATGCAAAAATATTATAAGTACCTGAATTTCAAATAATTCCAACTTCTTATATCATTCTATAGATTTGCGTAGTGAAATTTGAAAAAGAAAATTAAATGATAGTTGAAAATAAAGTATGGCGGCCTGGAGGGGACTAAAACTATATTTAGCCATGTATTTTTAACGTTTGATTTGACAATTAAGTAAAGAGTTTAATTTTTTTTTTTATAAGTCGTATATATATATATATATATATATATATATATATATTGCCTACATAACCCCCGAAGTTAAACAAGGATGAGGCTGGCCATTACTGGATAGGTGACCATTTTGGGAATGCTAGGCGTCCTATGTGTTGAAAACAACTCATGCATCCAGTATCACAGTTGGTCCACCATAGGTGAATAAACAAGAAATTGCTGGAAGAAATTATCGTAATTTTAGAAAAATATGCAGTTATTTATCAAATTTTTTCTTTTTGGTATCAATTTTTCAAAGCATTTCCTATTTAATGGTATATTAGCAATATTGCGCTCACTAAAAGAAAATTATTCATTTATTTTCCGAAGATTTAAAAGTAGTGTTTTTCCACAAAAATAATGAAAATATATATAAATTTTTTTTGCTAATCTGAAAGTTAAAATATTTATTATTAACATATTCAACGAATTTCACACTTCAAAACACAAAAGATGAAAAATTAAACACATTCAAAATTCGGATTTACAACCTTAAAATCTGATACGTGCGCAGTTGCTTTTTTTTTTTTTTTTTTTTTTTTTTTTACAATCCTCACCTTCCCCACAATACAATATATTTTGCTCAGTTTCGGCTGATTATTTTAAGCATATTTGTACCCACAAATAGGGGATATATATATATATATTAGTGGTGGGACGAGGAATCGGAATCGTTAATCGTAAGAATCGTGTATTTTAGGAGGTATCGGAATCGCATCGTTAAAAAATACCTTAATTTTCCGATACCTTCATTACGATTCTTTTAATCTGATGTTGAAAAAAAGAAAAATTTCCTGATATTTCTAACTGCAAGAGAGAAATGTAGCATGTTATAAAAAGAAACCAAAGAGATTCATTATTAACAGGGCAATGCTTAGTGCCCCCTCCCTTACAAGGTTCATTCATTCATATCTATTGTAATCAAAACTACAAAAGAGTTAACTTGAAAAGAAGTATGCAGGGCTCTACATTGCGAGTAAAAATAAAAATAAAAATACGCTTATCTTTTTGGCGACTGTTTTTTTTACTGACAAATCTTCTAATAGTGAATGAAAATGCTTTTTCAACTTATATTTTCTTAAAACGAGCAAAGTCAAATTATTTAAACAGTAAAAGGTGTAAAAGAACAATATACTTTTTTTTCTTTTTTTAAAAGAAGGCTTTTGAAAGAAATATCTCTAAAATGAAATTGATCACGTAGTATTATTTCGCAAAATTTTGACAGTAGTCGGCTTCTTTTGAAGTTTAAAAAAAAACCAACCCCATACCTATCTCTTCCAAACCTAAAGTTATTAAATAACCCCTTCGTTAATTTAAGGGTAATTAATTCAATTCAGTCAAGTTTTTTTTTTTTAATTTTTTTCTCCAGAAAGATAAAACCCTGAATTTGATTATATTAAAAGCAGAATAATATAATCTTTTTTCGAGAATTTTAAATTGAAAATTTTAAAAAAAGTGTTTGACGCAGTTTTTTGCCGAACAAAAAAGAAATTAATATATACTTTTTAAAAGGTGTTGTAATCAATAAATTTTTATGTCTAAATAATATTTACGATTAATTAAATAATTTCATTTTAAAAAGTATTTATAAATAGAATTTTACTTAAGACTTATAGTTTAGCAATATTGAACCGCATCAACCATGTGTGAATTGAACACAGTCAACCAAAAAAAAAAAATTCAAAAGAAAATGCATATTTGCATTTCATTATGTAAACTTTTATACATTGGTTTCAAAAATTAAATTCTATAAGTTTTTTTTGTTAACTACTGGTTGGTACAGTTTACCGCTCCATCCCTTTATATTTTTTTCTTTTTGTCTTTTTTAGCGGATTATTTTCAACTAGCGAGGGGTACCCGGCGTTGCCCAGGTGTTTTTGGGTGTGTGTGTGAAAAAAAAAGGAAGCTTTTCCGACGCGCAGTTGGAAAATAGTGTGAAAAAACAAACAAACAAGTGTTCGTTTTTGATTGACGTGATGGCGATTTTGTGCGGGACAGTTTTTAATGAGGTCAATTGAAAAACCCGCTCGCCCGTCTGATATGACGAAGTCGACACTGGCTCTGGGCCTGCGATTAGAGTAGAGTTTCGCTTTTGTTTATACCGAAAAGCGAATGTAACGCGTGCCGATGTGGGAAATGTGGAATAATTAAGGTTTGAAAGTGAATAAAATTAAATAGACAGGCGAGGTCCGTGGCTAACTCTGAGATATTACAATTTATGGGTGATATAAACAGTTTTAAGAAGTTGCGAAGCGAGCGAGCGCTTTTCCGAAAGAAGCCTTTTGCAGACATCGCGGAAAAGCGCACACACACACACACACACACACACACACACACACACACATTTTGCCTTTTATATAATAGATTAATTATCCAAATAAGTGACTAGCTTTAAAACAAAATTTAATAGTAAATTATTTGTCTCAAAGTCCAAAAAAAGTCTTGCATGGAAACTTTTTGAAGTTGATGAAGATGATGAGTTGAAAGCCATTTGCAAAGTCTGTCAAATTAAAATATCGCGAGGAACAAAACCATCTAACATGACCACAACCAATATGTTAAAACATTTAACTATGAAGCATCCAAATGAATTGGAGGAGCAAAATAAAAAAGAAAAGGAACAAAAAATTACCAACTAGTCACTCAGAGCAGTTTTATTAGTGAGGGTCGAAATCGCAGTGTCTTTTTTTTTTTGCCTAAGTCACCAATTTTTTGAACCTTCCTTAACTTCAAAGAGTAAATACAATATATGCAACTAAAAAAATAATTTTTAAAAATGCTGATTCTATTCATGAAAAATTCTTTTAACTAGAAATTAAAACTTAGGTAAAGATAGCTGACTGACAGCAACAGGAGCACTGGTTAACTACTGAACCACGTGGAAATGTGTGGGGGAGGAAAAAAGGAAATTAAAGGATGATAATAAATTATGATAACCGTTTTTGAAAGGCACTAAACTCCTAAAATTTTAGGCGGCATTCCCCGGCGATTTTAAAGCACTCTCTCTCCAAAAAAAAAAAATAAATAAATAAAAGATTTAATTTTTAAGTTTGGGAAAGATATATTTATTATAACCGAATTCCTGTATGAAGACTGGATCTACTTTATTGGACGTTAATTTGTGAGATAAGTAATTTTTCAATGTTTAATGTTTTTAAAGTTTCAATTATCAATTAAATTTTTTTAATTGCGTTTTTTTTTTTTCAATTTATTTATAAAAAAAAAAACAGGGTTTAAAATGTATTTTTCAAGGTAACAAGCTTCGAAATAAGTCTAATTAAAAAAAAAATCACTTAATTTTTAATTTCGACAACCCTGAGAATTTAATTATTAAAAAAATATTGAAATGTGACATTTTTTTTATTTAACATTTCTATTAGTTCAATTAATTTTCTTTCAATAATTCATTTCACTCAACAAACTTCGCCAGTTTTTGTTTTGTTTTATCTTTTTCTGTAATTTTGGTAACTATTTTTGCTCAATTTTATCTAGTATTTCATTTGTTTTTATAGTGGTATCATTTTTATATGTGTTCCTTTGATATACCCTATTTCAAAATTAGTTTGGCTAAACTTATTCTTCACGTTAGAAACAACGTGCA
Source organism: Euprymna scolopes (assembly GCF_053919585.1). Classification (NCBI taxonomy): domain Eukaryota; kingdom Metazoa; phylum Mollusca; class Cephalopoda; order Sepiida; family Sepiolidae; genus Euprymna; species Euprymna scolopes. The sequence continues at coordinate 42,160,978 of NC_136517.1, forward strand.
AAAGTAATGAAAAAGTAAGAAAAAACAATAGGTGTTAACTACTCTTTGTGAATTATGGAGGTCTGAAGAACTGCCGTCACAAATACAACTATCAATAGCCAAACAAAAAATCGTTTTTGAAATTCTTTTACTTGTAACTTTTCGCTATACCTACCTTTTGGTATAAAACACAAAAACTTTTGATTAATGGTATTTCTCAAATATGGTCGTTAACTTTGGAATGGTTATTTTGTATCTACAGTGCCATGTCACGTGGTATATTGTTTTTTTCATTACGCACGTTATTTTTTTCATTTAATTCATTAAATCTGTAAATTATGAGGACCAAAATAATGAATCATGTTAATTTATTCTCTAATTTTCTTGTTTTTGTTCTGTTATATAAATTCTATTTTATTTGTTTTTGCCCTGAAGGATAAATTCTATTTTCTTTGTTTTTTTTCTGTATTCCAATTAAGTAAAATAAATTTTCTCTAAAATAAATTTTGCTAATTTTTCCGTTTAGTTTACTATATAATAATTTTATTTAAACCAAAACACGACGGTGTAGACATAAAATATCTCTTCCAAAGTTAAGGAACATATTTGGGAACTACCGACCATAAAGTATAAAACTACCTGGTATATTTCAAAACAATAATTCCCTAGGAATCGGAATTGTACTTGGTATCGGAATCGTTAATCAATATTTTCCTGGAATCGGAATCGTATAAAAATTAGGAATCGTCCCAACACTAATATATATATACCAATTATGAAAAGTACACCATTATAAAGTTCATTTTCTACTTAATAATCGGTGAAAATTTCATATTGATCGGCTAATTACTTGATTTTTGATAGATTTTTAAAGTGAGACTCCGTCAAAAAATACTTACTCCCTTTTTTTGTTTTGGCCGTGCCTACTCTTTATTGACCCAAACACTTTACCTTGAATCTTGAGTTCTGCTAGTTTTAAATATGCACCCTCCTTTTCTATTTCTTTATGAAATTTTAATTTAGGTACTTATTCAGAATACGGACCATGTTGAAATAATCTTATTTAGAAACGCATTCTTAACATTCAAAGGGGAGACTTTAAACTATTCTGTACTTTCACCTAATGATTTAATAAACAAAGGATACTATAAAAGTTAAATTTAATTTGAAATTCCTGTCTAAAAAATAGCACGATTCACATTCTGCAGAAGTACCTTAATTTGCATAGATGTTTGCTTGGCTGAACTCTAATTTATGGTTCCCCCATGCCAAACATTCACAAAAAGAACACTCGACTAGTTACAGCCACTATAAACGATTCCCCCCACTCTCTATCTGTGCCTAAATCTAAACGCAGATTCCATGAACAAAGCTTCTTTCCCAGAACTGCCCACCTGTGGAACACTGTTCCTCTAGTCTACTTCCGGGTTGAATACAACATGGTAGCTTTCAAATCCAATGTAAACAAGTTCTTGTTGAGCCGTTCCCATAAATATTCAAATTCTATCCAATTTACACTGTTAACAATTACTACACTTCCATCTTACATTCATGAACCCTTATCCTCGAGTGGCCTTCGGGCCTTGATAAGTGATGACTCCCAAGTAAAAAAACAAAAAAAAAAACAACCATAAAAACACCTTTCTAATCAAATAATCTAGGAGTTAACAGTGGAATGGTTGTGACAAAAGTGGAACTCCTAAAAAGAGCAAATATGGGCAGCATAGAAGTGCTTGCAACCACACAACTGTGTTGGAATAGTCATGTAAGAATGGCGGATGACAGATTCCCAAAAATGTTACTCTATGAAGAGCTAAAGAATGGCAATAGAAGAGTGGGTGGGCAACAACTCAAGTACAAAGACAGTTAAACGCCACCTAAAGGAAATGAGCATTGATATCCCAAACTGAGAGGCAGAAGCAAGTGACCAAGGGAGTTGGTGCAGCAGTTTATACATAGGTAAGATAGTTATCAAGGATAGGAGAGAGGTCGCAGCCCACACTAGGAGAGGAGAGCTTCAACACTACCAGATAATGCACCAAGCCCCTGCCTAGTCATCTTCAGACATGAAGAACTGTGTTTTTTTTTTCTCGCGCCTTTAGAATGTTATCTTTTTTAAATGTGTTCACTAATTTTCGATTATTAGTATTATCAGACGTATTTCATCTCTGAAGGAAGAGGAGGGCTTAAAGTAATTTTAAGTGGCTGAAAGATATGTAAGTTTTTTTTTGTTTTTTTTTCTTGGCAGATATGTAGTTTTGGTTGAAAAGATAGCCTCTAACCCTTGCATGACTAAAATGGGACAGCTTTTGAGATTACAATGTTGTGTTATAGATCAACACACTGTCCGAATTCAAATTGATTATAAACATGTATCTTGCAAATTTTTTTTATATTTTTCAATAGTTTTATTATTAAGGCATTTAAAAAAAAAATCATCTTATTTTTTCCTTTTGTTTAAAAAAAATATAATTTCATTTCATTTTGTTTTTTCTGTTTTTATCATTTCATTTTTAAGAAAAATTTGAATTTCATTTGGTTTTGTTTTTATCTTGTTTTTTTTTTTTTTTATTCTTTTCTGTATTTACAATTTTTTTTTTTTACATTTTACTCCATTAAAATTAATGTTTTTGGACAATTTTATATTTGTCGCCCGAAGGATCGAGCTTGAAAGTGATACCGATCTCATGAGGATCCGTCGCGTGTGTCGAAAGTTTTTATGACACACACACACATATTTTGCCCTTTATATATAGAAGATAGATGTATGTATAAAAAAAATAAAACAAATGTTAGTTGTTTCAAATTTGGTGTGCATGATAATCTTGTGATTTTCAAGTAATTGTTGTTGCAACAGTGTTCACCCTGATTGGGTTGAGCCGCTATTTTCTTGGCTTACAGCACAACCCAAGCATGACAGTCCTGAGCAAGGTCACACGTACAAGAGTAGAATTGTACATTTGTAAAGAGAAAAGCTTAAATTTTGTATACATTTTAAATGTTATCAAAATAACAAAAAAATATAAGATATTGCAAGCTGAAATTGAAAGGAATTCCACTATTTTTTTGTACTCTAAACTAGACTGGTTTGTAATACCTAATTAGGTGTGAAATTTTCTTTTTGTTTTATAAATTACAGATTTTTCATTCATTAATTTTTCTACTTTTAGGGTCAGAATCAATCAGGAGCTTCAGGTGGTCAGGGTGGGGATAAGAAAGATGATAAGGTAAGTAATGTTTGTTTTTATACTTATAAAGATTTTTTTTTTTCTTTTTTAATATAAATTTTTCAATCCATCAGAAAGCATTTATATTTAAACAACATGAATTTTCAATTTCGAGCCTCTTTCAAACAGTATTTTCTATGTTTGAAATCAAGTTTATCAATATTGTATAAATCAAGCTTCTGGTAGAGTTTTGGCAAATTTTTTTGTATACAAGAAAATCGTATCAAATGATCTGGGGGAATTCTGGAATCTGGTATATGTAAGAACCATGTATAATAGATTTATGTTTGTCAAGCCTGAATCAAATCATAAATTCATTATTGTGTTACCATTAAACTGTCCTTAAAATTTTACTAATGCATGAATTTAAGAAAAGTTTGTTTGTATAAAATTCAAATTAGAGAAACTAAAAAAAATTGTATTTAAGTTTTATTGATTATAGCTTTATTTTTATACGTAACTAGTATTCACCAGCATTGCCCATATGGAGGTATATTGTCTTTGGAAAATATTTTCAAATATAGTTGTATTTACAATTTTTTACACATATATAGAATGAGGAATGTGCTATCATTGTAAATTTTTGGCTAGTTTATGTAGAACTCTGGAAACTGTTGAACAAAATTTTCGTGATTTTATTTATTTGTGCAAATACTGGCCAATTCTTTTTTTCAATGAAAAATATATGTTGCGTTCAATAAATTTCCAGACTTTTTTGGAAAAGGCATTTAAAATTGTCGTAGACTCTTGAAAAGTCAGTATGTTTTTGCTATGCATCTTATGAGATGACTGACCAATTTTTATGATATCAGGTTCAAATGAACCGTTACAGCAGGAATTGGAATACACTCTACTAAAGCCTGATTGTCACAGCTGGTGAATTTCAAAAATGCAATCTAGATGTGAGGACACTTTAGAAGAACAATATGCAATAAATTCTGTTTTAAACTTGAAAAAAAAAAAAAATGCCACAGAAACAGAATGCTTCAGACTGCTTTTGGACCATCTTGCATGAATCGAGCGTCAGTTTGTGAATGGCATAAGAAATTTAAGGAAGGCAGGGTGTCTGAGAAATGATGAGAGGTGTTGGAGGAGTCAGGGAGTCAGAACACCAGAGTTGATTGGCCAAATAAAGAATTTCATGGATAAGGACAGTCGTGGGTCTATAGAGACAATAAATGCAATTTGATGTCGGTGTGGAAACTGTACACAATTATTTACAAGAAACTGAAGATGCGCAAAGTTTGTCCCAAGTGTGTTCCATCCTTGTCACAGACTATTTGACCAAGATGGGCATCAAGACAGTTCCTCACCCTCCCTATTGTCCAGATCTTGCTCCCTGTGACTTTAAGTTATTCCCTAAGCTCAAGGAAAACTTTAGAGGCTGTTGTTATGAGACAATTGAGGAAATAAAAGAGGTTGTGACACGATCACATAAAAGGACTTCTATGGGGTCTTACGGAAGTTACAGTACAACAAGTGGATTGTAGCCGGAGGAGATAACTTTGAAGGGGAAATAGTTACATATGTGTACTATTAATAAAAGTGCTCATACAAAAAAAGTTAGGAAACCTATTCATGGTACCTCATATTATTTCTGTTTATTAAGAAGATAATTCAATGTAAAATTAATTGGAAAATGAAAACAATATTGGTACCCCGATTTATCGGAGAGGGACCTATGTTTTCAGTGGCTTCCGTTACCAGATGACCGTCCATTAGTTTTTCCTGAAATGTTGCCACAAATTGTATTTCATTAAATAAATGTGCATAATAAAAAAAATTTTTTACAGAAATTTCCGTTGCACCCCCAGGGGCTCAAAAATGCCTCAAAATGGCCAAAAATGACACATAACTTTTGATCCATCCATTACCTTTTTTTGTCTGACTATATGGTGGTTTTTCATGGTGGTCAACTCAAATATACATGTGTTAAGGCCTGAACTGCATTGCTATCCATTTACACTAGGATTTGGCATCCCCAGGGGCTCAAAAGAGGTAAAAAAATGTCCTCAAATGGCCAAAAATGGCACTTTTTGCCCCATAGTGTTTGATCCATCCATTAGATTTCCCTGAAACTTGGCCAAAATGTGAAGGCCATTGTTTTTAATATCAATTCAATATGGCAAAATTCTGGTTCGCATCCCTCTGGGACTTTTAGGGCTAAAAAAAAACATGCCTTTTTTGGAGCTCTTTTTTCATATTATTCAAGAACTTGATATGTATGTCTATATAGTAGTTTTCCATGGTGCTGAATTCAAATATACATGTCTTAAGTTGTGAAACTGCATCGTTTGTCCATTTTCACTGGGATTTGACATTCCCAGGAGCTCAAAAGGGGTCACAAATGCCCCAAAATTGCAAAAAAATGACACTTTTTACCTCATAACTTTTGTCCCATCCATTAGGTTTTTCTGAAACTTGGCGCAAATGTGAAGGCAACGTTAGCCATTCACACTTCTCACATTCATCATTTCGTCACTATTTTTTGTGGCGTCAACTCACATGCAGCACAAGAGGGGGACCACGCACGTGTGGCTTGTTATTTTTGTTGTCAATAAATAAAGAAAATACAATGGCAATTCGATTTTTTTAAGAAACTAAATATTCAATATTTAGATTATTATTTTTTTTATAATAAATCAATGATAACAAATAAATGTTTTTTTAAATGATGGTGGCTGCTGTGATTTTATTGACTCGGTATTTCGGCACTTTTCAGTGTTCTACAGAAATTGCCTCAATAATTCTGATTCTAGCACGATCCTTATTCTGCATAAGTACCCAATTTTTTGTCTTTAAAGAAAAGTTAATGACATTTGCAATATACGGTCAAGTAATTAAAAAAAACTGTTAATCTGGTGATTTAAAAAAACCGTTTACACTGCGTTTGAGTCACCAACCTGATAGGTCCTGAACTGTCATCTAAGCTTCAGCCTCTGTCCCATCGACAAAATGTTGCAGCCCTCTGCCTGTTGTACAAGTAGTTTAACAGTGAATGCTCTGACGAACTGCAAGCACTTGTGCCCCCTCAACATAAATACCCCCGACAAGCAGCTAAATCACACCCCTTTACAGTAGAGATCCCTAGATGTAAGAGAGCCTTCTACTCCAGTAGTTTCTTCCCTAGAATCGCTAGACTTTGGAATTCCCTTCCGGGTCCCTTCTTCCCCAACTGTACTGACATACAGAAGTTCAAATGTAACATGAACCAACATCTTGCTGCCCAACTCCCTACATAGTACCCCTGTAGCTTATGTCCCTGATAGTAGCCTCCAACATCAAAGTGGAAACGTGCCTTGTTTTTGGGGGTGAAAATGTAATAGAAAAAAATTTTAAATCTGTAAAACAGAAAATCACTGCAACAAAGCAAGTTTATTTACATGTAATTATCTTAAATCCTAAAGTAAAATAATTCAAATGTTTAAACCTACTTTTTAAGTACATTCTTCACTGGGAGATTCTTTGTTTAGTTTTACTTTTGTTTTATGTAACAAAGAAAATCTATTTTTTAAAATGAATTTTCTTTGTTTTAATATATTTATTTTTTTATTAACCTAACCAATAATGTCCTCTAGTGACCCCAGAAAATTTCAATTTATGTTCTCTGAAAAATGTAACGCTTACTGAAACTTATTTGAACGTTCTGTTAACATATATTTTTCTATAGCACACAAATACTGACTTATACAGCTTTGTTTTTATGTATAATTTTTCTTTTAGGAAAAAAAGAGGAAATATGAACCACCTGTACCAACTCGAGTAGGTAAAAAGAAGAAGAAGCTGAAGGGACCAGATGCCGCTAATAAACTGCCCCAAAGTAAGTTCTCCTTCTTCTGTCTACGATGATTAGTGATTTGAATTCCATAAACAGGCGAAAGACAGATTGTACGTGCATGTGTGGATTATGTAAAAATGAAATTTTTGTTTTGAAATTTGACTAGCCTGGATGCCCGCCATTGCCCGGAGGTGTGTGTCTTGAGCCAAAAAAAAAAAAACAGCAGTAGTAGGCAGGAAGGCTCGAACCCATACTGCGAAGGAGGAAAAGAACATGAAAAAAAAAAGTGATGTCTTTGCTGTTGCACCCATCGCTAAACTGGAAGTGACAAATGTTTAAATTAAGGCTAGTCAATCGAAAAGAGGGGATGACTTTTGGAAATATCGGCAAAAAAAGCGACCCTTCCCTATAGAAAAGTGCCCAGTTTGAGGGTGAAGGAATTAATGTTTTTAGTCAAGTTTTTGATATTTATCGTCCGAAGGGTTGAGCTTCAAAATGATACCGATCTCGTAAAAATCCGTTGCCTCTGTCAAAAGTTTTAAGCAGACATATAAACAAACATACATACATTTAAACAGACAGGTGAGATTTATATTATAGATTATGTAGAAAGTAAATTTCTGTTTCAAAATTTAGGTTAAAAAATTGTTTTCTTTTATTTTACTTCAATCAAAGTTCTCAAAATACAAGGACCCCTTCTTAGGGGCTAACACTTGATCTCTATATGAAATCCATAGATATTAGAATATTCCGTTAAATCTCCTTTATGTCTCAAAAACTAATAAAGCAGTTAAGAATATTAATTTTCCTTTCCCCAATTCACCATTTAAATATGTCTTTAGTATGGTCTCTTGGCCTTACTGGATTTCAGGACTAGAATTCATCTATTCTGGTGGAGTATCCGGCTTCGTGCTCTTACTATTGGTAATATTACTCGCGGAAAAGTGCATCATTCTTCTTAAAAGCTGATGTGGGTTAGCCATACCAAGGAGATCTTATTTGGCCGCATATACTGTGTATTTTTTTTACTGTTTAGTCATGGTTTACTTGTAGGGGAAAGTATCCCCATGCCAGATTGTCCTGACAAACTTTTGTTAATGTGTCAAAGAAAGAGACGTGATAAGAAGGAAAGTCAAAAGGAAGAATGTGGCAAAAAGAAAGACTAGTCTCTGCTACTTGGCTTTTGTCAATGTAACAGGCTAGACATATTTCATACATATCTCCTCCTTGTCTCATGGGAGATATGGACTGCGTGGAAGATTAATATCGTGTATTATGCTAAGAGCAATTAAGAAAAATTAAACCCAAAATGAAAATGTGGTGTTATTAAAGGATGACTAACAACTATTGCAACTGCTGATATTAAAGAAGGCAAGAGAGTTAATTCTACAATCACTACTATTATGACTACTACGATCTATATATCTATAAAAGTGAAATTGTGTGTGTGTGCATGCGTACATTTCTCTACCAAACTACTCTGTCAATTTTCAGTCTACAGACTCGAGATTTGAGAAAATCTTTTTAATCGGTTTTCGGCCAGAAATTTGGCTGTCAAGGGGTCAAAGTTCAACGATTTGACCTTTGAAAACTCAACCAAACTCCTCTGCCAATTTTGGGTCTGAACACTTGAAATTTTAGATGTAGGCTACTTGGACATGGATCAAACTTTTTAATTTGATTTGAGCTCAAAACAAATGTTAAGGGGGTCAAAATTGGGGTCAAAGTTAAAAATAATTGTACTTCTGCGGTCTCTACCAAATTACTCAGCCAATTTTTGGTTTAAACATTTGAAATCTATAAATATAAAAGCGAAAATGTATGTATGTATGTGTGTTCGCTTTTTCTGTGTGTCTTCAAAAGGCTTTTTTCAGAGAAGCGGTCACTCGCTTCAAATTTTTAAAACTTTTTATATCACATATAAATCGTAATATCTCACAGTTAACAACGAAGCTCGCCTGTCTATTTAATTTGCTCGATTTCGGAAAGATATTCAACATTTGTCGCTCGCCGCATGTGGGTTAGTCTTTTTCCTATAACATCTTGGGAGGGGGGGGGGCGTTCAGCAGTAAATGAATACTATCCGGCAGTCAAACTTGACCTCATTAACTCATTAAAACGGGCACCTGCTAAATCCAAGTAATTAAATAAATTAAAACGTGTTTCCGTTAGCATGTCACGGTGGGGCAATGGTTAACGTCGCACATTTTTTTTTTTTTTTCACGCTTTAATTTACAACTTTGCCTCAAGGGTTCGGGTTCGATCCTCATACTTTCTTTTTTTTTTTAACCCCCCACACACCTCCAAACACCCGGACAACGCCGGGTACCCCTCGCTAGTTTTACATAAAGTGTATTCAGACATAGGGCAATCAGTTTTGGGGCGAAAATTTGGCTGCCAAGAGGTCAAAGTTGAAAGAGTTGACCATTGCAGACTCTACCAAACTCCTCCACCAATTTTGGGTCTAAACATATGAAATTTTAGGTGTAGGTTACCTGGACATGAATTAAACTTTTTAATATATATATATATATATATATAAGTTATGAACAGTACATAGGGCCCGAGCAAAGCCGGGTTGAACTGCTAGTGAAAAAGAAAGAAAACAACTCTGTAGACGATAGATAACTGTTACTTTTCTACTGCAACTACTAATGTATCAACGACACATATTTCTGTATATTGCCACATTTATTAAAACTTTTAAAAACAGTCTTACTTAGCAAAATCAGAAGAAAATAAGATTAATCTTATATATAGAGTAATGTCAGTCTCTATTGTTTCTTTGTCATTGGTAGCTTTCTTTTTATAAAATCGACAATTGATTCTGTTCGGTTAGTTTTTCTTGTAGATTGCTGCAATATTGTTAAACAGAATAAAAATATAATTAAATTGAATTCTTTCTAGGAAATACTTTTTTTTCTGGATCAAAATTATTTTCATATGACCGTCATCTTTAAAAGAAAAAAAGGGGTGTAACTCTATATTTATTTGTCGATAGAGTTACTTCCCTTAGATTAAAATAACAGAAAATGTTAGCGTTTAAGAAAAAGTCAAAACAAATTGCAAGTACATACACTACCGGGCAACACAAGGCAGAGACAGCTAGTATCTTATATATTAATGTTGAGAGACAAATTAAATCTTAACTTCTTATTAACTAAAATATACATCAGTAAAAAAAAATCTATATATATAAAAGCGAAAATGTGTGTGTGTATGTGTGTGTGCTTGTATGTCTCACAAAAACTTTCGACAGAGGCGACGAATTTTCACAAGATTGGTATCATTTTGAAGCCCAACATCTTGGACGATAAATATCGAAAAATTGGCCCAAAACATTGATTCCTTCACTCTAAACTGGACCCTTTTCTACAAGGAGGGTGCCGAAAAAATCGTTCCTTCATTTTCTCTCCTCCTGCTACTACGACAATGACGTCATGTTTGACCTAGAAAACATTGTTTAGTTTAAACCACCTGCAAGTGTTTTTAAAGGTTTAATTTTATCCGTTCTCAATTGTATGTCTCTTTGGCGTAGGGGTAACGTGTCAGGCATTTTTTTTCCGCCTTGATGCTTCGGGTTCGAGCCTAGCTTCCTACCTAAACTTTTTTTCCTCTTTTACACCTTTTTTTTTTCCTTTTTTGCTTTGTTTTGGTTTTTCCAATTTTTTTTTAACATCGTGTTTTTTTTTTTTATAATATTAAAACAGGGTCACCCTCTCCTAATACACACCTCCAAACACCCGGGCAACGCCGGGTACCCCTCGCTAGTAAATAAATAAATATGAAATTTGCTGAATTACTAGTACATCAACTGACTACCCCATTAAAATTCACTCATGGCCATATTTGATACTCATCGAATAAAGTATCAAGAATCCTAACTAGGATGGCATTAACTCTAAGCTGGGCTCAATCAGATAGGAAAGTCTGTTTTCATGAAGGCCAAAAACTTTCTTGAAAAAGCGCTTGGTACGTTACTCGTATGCAGAAATAGAGTGGAACTTGCTAACGAAACAGTAGCAGAAACTGTCTATGAAGCAAGCAGACGACAAAAAATATTGTTATTTACGATAAACAGCTTACCTTATGGGCTTGTAATCATGTTTTATTGTCTCTTTTCACTTGTACAATCTGTAAGAAAAATTGACCAACCACCACCATTTTGGTTGTGATCCATATCTTATTGCTTGATTTGTGTTCGTTTATAATCCTTTTGATTGATTCTGATAAGGTTGATCTTATCTTTGCAGTCACACCACATACAAGATGCCGTCTGAGGTTGTTAAAGTTGGAAAGAATAAAGGATTATCTTTTAATGGAAGAAGAATTCATCAGAAACCAGGAACGTTTGAAACCACAAGAAGAAAAACAAGAGGTATGTATATTCATACTAGCATGGGAACCCATAGGAATTCTACAGTTGCTTTCTACATCAATTTTGATGTTAATATTTTTTCTCATAAAATGTTTTAATATTTTTTCATCTCTTTTCTGTAAAAAATAATCATTTTTACATAATTTTTTTTAAAATAAATAGAACGAATGTCACTTTGTAAATTAATTTTATTTAACATTGTAACAGATGTGTATCGAAATTTCATTAGAATAAAGAAAGAGGATGAAGAGTAGGTTTCTAAAACTGAAGTTAATGGAATGATAAAATTTGATTTTGGAACAATTCATTTTAAAATGAGTAGAGTTGGATTTTTTCTTTTTTTTTTTTGTACCTCAACAACATCAGTTGATTTTCGATTATTTCTGGCATTGCATTTCATCTTTGATGATGTATTTCTACTTGTCTTTATAACATCCCCAAATTTGACTTTTCCTGAGTTGGGACAGGGGCTCTTGGTACCTGTTCACAAAAAGGTTACAACTCTGATGAAGACCACAGATGTCAAAGGGTCCCATTCCATCAAATTACCACTCACTCTATATTGTTAAAGATCAAGAAGGCAATCGCTCGGCATTGTATCACTGAGGAGCAGAGGTCATTTTTAAGCACAAAAAATAAATAATTCGACGGTTTCTTTTTTTTTTTTTTTTTTTTGTATAGAAATAATTATTCTGAGTAATAGTTACAATGTTGCATTTATTTGATAAATAAAAATTAAAACTTCTAAATGCAATTTGATTTAAAATGTTTATTGACTGGCTCTATTATCAAGTTTGGGCAATTTAAGTTTGTCATTTTTAACTCCTAAGTTTGGGGGTCTGTCGCTGTAAGATGTTAATGTTCTTCAGGTTGATATGCCATTAAATAAATATTAAGTATTCAACTGTAATTGTCGTCAAGATCAAAGTCTCTTTTCTATCACTACTTAACAGGTACAAAATCTTTTCGTCTTTCTTTCTTTACACAATCCTCAGTACGCATTCCAACAGGCTGAATTTCAAACTGTCCCATTTGCCAAAATTAACACTTATGTATATTACTTGTTTTCAACTCATTTGCATATTAAATTCATCATTACTTCGTCCTAAGCCTATTCACTGTATTCATACACACATTTCCAAAAAGTAGTGTTTTCACTAAAACAACGATTACTAATTTCAAAAACTCTTACCATTTTCATCACAGTCTCTTAACGACTTGAAGTCAAGTGGCGCGAGCAAAAAAGGAATCTCTTGGCTGATTATATTGTCGAGAATCCAGCTAAGTTCTGATGTTGCCCTGTCCTCTCCAAACTCACTCTCCCTGTTACCTCAGGAAGAGGAGCTTCTCTGCTCTCACTGTTTCAAATTATTACATCATACTGTTTTCTCTCCTTCATTATACCTCAGAAGGGAGAGATTCTTATGATGCAATTAATTTCAAAATTCTCCCTATATTAAAAACAAAAAGAAATGACGTACATGTCTGTAACCAAACAAAAGTATTGTATTCCAAAAATTGCGTAAATTGTTCAAATAGTTTTATTTTTATAAAGAAAATTATTTGTAAATAATTAATGGGAATTCATAAGCATTACAGCATAAATTTAGTATGAACTATTGTTGAGTTATCTCCCTTTTTTCCTTTTCTTTTTTAAAAAATTTTTTTTTCTCAAATAGGGGAGGCGAGATATTCACTTCTCGGGTGATCATAAAATTTGATTTTCTTATTTAAAAATAAATTGTTTCAATCAATTTACGTGATTTTCTTATTTAAGAATAAATTGTTTCATCAATTTACGTGATTTTTGGAATATGTTATTTTCATTTCGTCATGGGTATGTACATCATACAGATTTTTCTTTATTTTTTGTTTAATATTGGAAGAATTCTGGACAAAATCCAAAGATTTTGTTGTTGTTTTTTTTAAAGGAAAGGGGCATAATTCTGTATTTATTTGTGCAGAGCTAATTCATTTTTAAGGGAACAAAAAAAGTAATAATTAAAATATATATATGTATATCATATCAATTTTTCTTTTCATTTTTCTTTTTTTTTTAATATAGGAGGAATTCTAGACAAGGACCAAAACTTCTAACTCTGACAAATGTTTTATAGAAAAAAGTAATCAAAACAAAGTAAAATGCTACCAGGCATGTGTTACACAGTACAAAGTAAAATGCTTCCATAGCATGTGTTACATAGATTTAGGTAATAATTGAATATGGACAAGGAGAATAAATCAATTAGTTTGAAGAATTATTTCCGTTTAGTATTTGTTAATGAGTTAATAAAAAAAAACAAAAGCAAACTTCCTAAGTAAATTGTCTAAAAATGCTTGTTTTCTTTTTGTTTTCAGGAAGAAAGAAGTAAGGTCGATGAGTTGAGAGGGTCTCCAATGTCTGTGGGAACCTTGGAAGAAATCATTGATGACAGCCATGCCATAGTGTCAACTTCTGTGGGCAGTGAACATTATGTTAGCATCTTGTCTTTTGTTGACAAAGATCAGCTTGAACCAGGATGTTCAGTTTTGCTCAACCATAAGGTGATCACACAATTCCATTCATTACTTTAAAATCTTTTCTTTCTTTTTTTTTTTTTTTTTTCAATTATTTTAAAATGTTTTTTTTTTTTTCAATTATTTTTTTTCAATTATTTTTTTTTTCAATTTTTTTTTTCAATTATTTTTTTTTTCAATTTTTTTTTCAATTATTTTTTTTTTCAATTATTTTAAAATTTTTTTTTTTTTCAATTTTGATTATTTTTTTTTTCAATTATTTTAAAATGTTTCTGTAGACACTATATACAGTAATAGATCTGAAAAAGAAAATACAGAATCACATTTCAACATCCCTATACTGATATGTTATTCAATCACCTTTATGATCATGCTACGATAAAACAACGCAAGAAGAGTACTTGATGCAAATCAGTCCGAGTTCTAGGTGTGTGTGTGTGTGTGAGTGAGTGAGTGACACCATGTGGCCCCACCAACAAGTCGCCGACCCCTATATGTTGTGTACTGTGGTTTTCACCATCTTCATCTTTTATTTCTGGCTGTGTCGTCATCGTTTTGTTCACAGTGGTAACTGATGGTGGGGAGCACACTGGTCCACAAGTATAAATAAAATAAAACAAACACCAGAAAAACACAGATACCGATGCTTCACATGTCGGTTGGACTATGGGTGTGTGTGTGTGCCCTCATCAACTCTCTACGTGCTAAGGCCAACATCTACATCCTGTCGAGGCTGGGTGCATCTATTGCCATTAGTTCATCTCCCTATCTTCCTCGGGAACTTTCAAGCGACCAACTGCCCTCAGTCGTATCCAAAATCCAACTGTCAACCTCAGAGTTCAGGCCTCAACTAACTAAGCATCCAATTGACCCTCCCTCTCACTGTCAAGTGTTATTTCTATTGTTCCTAAGACTCACAGTAACCCTACCCCCAAAATGCCTATTGGCCCATTGTTCTCCACCTTTCAGTTACTTGCCACACCTTGAATTAAACCCTACCCATATTTCTCTTTGTCTGCGTTAAAAACAAATTCTTATCCATTGGCTATTGATAAGTACTTTTGGTAATTGCTAAACCTTCTTTATCTTTTGTCATCTATCCTTCATTCTTTTCCTACCCCCTCCCCCAGCACTTGACGACCCTAGTCAAACATAGTGTCACGTGTGTGTGATACAGTAGCGTAGAAAGAGGAACCCCACACGTACATCGTTAATTGTCTGGTCAGGTCACAGTCCCCAGCAGTTTTATTCTCAGTTTTATTTCCTCTACCTCAGCTTTGACTCCAATCTCTCTGATCACTCTCTGAGAAATAGACAGAAATAAAAGCGGATACATCCAGTTAAGAAGCAGATGCACTGATTGAAAGAGAAGGAGATCCAAATATAAAAAAAAGGGTTGAGTTGGCAAGAGAGATTGAAAGATAGAGCTGCTTCATTTATGCTTGTTAGATTTATAGAGAAGGCTGCAGATTTTTTTGTGTGTTTTTTTTTTCTATTAGCTGTACCTACCCGGTGTTCCTGAAAATAAAAGAACAAAAAATGTATAACTGCTTTACAAAGAAATAGTAGTTTTGATGACTTTAATTTTAAAAGCAAATTATTTTGATAAATAAAAATTATTTTAAAAAAATGTTTTTAGTACTTGGTATTAATGAATTATTAGTAAAGAATAAATAATGGTACTTATCCAGTTTACGACCCAATCTCTAGCAACTTTGCATTGACAGGTTACATAAACAGCCGTTAGCCAATCAGCTATCAGAACACAAATTTCAATGAATGTGTAAAGTTCATTAAATCAATAAAATTTTAAATAAAAAATGACTTTCAGCATGTTTTGTTAACGTGAACTCACCCCCTTTCCATTCTTAACATAGGGAAAGGGGGATGCTACGTTTGAATTAATCGTCTTGCAGCCTTAACTTCATATGCAGCATAATCACGTTGACACATCGGTTCTCATTAAATCATCGAAGTTAAGCAACATTGAGCCTGGTCAGTACTAGTGGGTAGCCATTTGGGAATACGTTAACACCTCTCTGCAAGAACTAACATTGTTATTTTCCCTAACCGAGACATACATGCGACTAGGGACTGCTGTTGAACTTGTTATTCCCATGAAACTTCCTCCTCCAAGAGAAGTCGTTTCAACTCGCTTAGGGTAAATGCCTTGTGTAAAAGAAAAAAAGAAAAAAAAAAAGGAAATAATTTATAAGATGATTACTTTCCTTTAATGCATAATAATATTTGATGATTAAAAAAAATTTCCACTATAAAAGTTTTCTTTTCCAGAATAAGTATTTTCAGAAAAATATATTCATGCCAATAACATAGTGGAAGGAAGAAACAAAAAAATAGGCTAGTTTGAAGCAAATATCGATGTATAAGAGAGACAGCTATTTGGATTGGACATTGCAAATCTGGCAAGATAACTTCCATGTTAGACTATCACAAGCACTGAATTCACCTACTTTGGCAACACACTTGATCCAATGGTGAAGCTAACACAGCTTTAAGACAATGTATGTCTGCCATATGGAGAGTCTTCAGACAACTGTCGATAATTTTACAAAACACAGGAATCCAATTCCATGTGGGGGAGGTAGCATGCAATACATGTCTCTGGTCTGTACTTTTGTCT
Source organism: Euprymna scolopes (assembly GCF_053919585.1). Taxonomy (NCBI): domain Eukaryota; kingdom Metazoa; phylum Mollusca; class Cephalopoda; order Sepiida; family Sepiolidae; genus Euprymna; species Euprymna scolopes. The sequence continues at coordinate 42,177,498 of NC_136517.1, forward strand.
GTCTGTGAGATGTTGGATAGAGAAAAATTACGTCGCATTGTAATGGCTTCCATAAAAAATTGCACCATACAATGGGTTCTAAACTGATATGGCAGCATCGCCCACTTTCATGGATGTTGTCACCGAAGCCATGGAATAGATCAGTTGATGATGACTTCTAGTGGGCAACGTGAGTGAAACGGGAATAAAAGTTTGTAAGTCATTCACAAAATGTGTAGCATCAGTATGAGCCAAAAACAAATGAAAATTAAAAAATGAACAAGCATATGCGTATTTGAGTGTAGAATAATTTATCAAAGTATTTTTGTTTTTCTTGTGTATCTTATTTATGTAAATACTCTTTTTCACACAGGTCCACGCTGTGGTTGGTGTCCTTTCTGATGACACTGATCCTATGGTTACCGTCATGAAGTTGGAGAAGGCTCCACAGGAAACCTACGCAGACATTGGCGGCTTAGACTCTCAAATTTTAGAAATAAGAGTAAGTATTTTTTTTTTTTTTTTTTTTTTTTTTCTCCTTTTTGTATGTTTCAGAATTTTTTAGATAAGGATTGATGATTTGGATTATTCAGACTACTATTCTCATCTTGGTTATTATTTTTGCAATGTTTTAGCTGATGTAACCTCCAAACATCTTCAGGTGAATCTTTCCAAACGTGGGAATCTTTCTTCAAACTACTGTTCTAATTTTGGTTGTTATTTTCACAACGATTCTGTGAATGTAATCCCCTCCCCCTTTTTCTTCAGATGTATCTTGTTGAACTTAGAGAATCTTTCTATCAAACCAAATATGGGAACCATTAATTATAAGTAATAGATAATATGTATATGAATATATATAGTAATAATTAGGGGGTAGAAATATATATGTATATATTCGTGTTGAGATAATTGATTGAAATCAGGAATCGAAAAAAAATCGGAACTTTTGGAGGTGTCAGGATCAGAAAAAAATGGTGCCTATTTTCCGATTCCAAAAACGATTCTTTTAATTATCTTTTTTATTTGATTTTGTTTAAAGCAAAATCTTTTGTAATGATATTTATTGATTTTTAAGCCACCAGTAAAACTAAATTCTTTCCCTACAAGTGTGTTTCTATATTTGAAAAAAAAAACATCTGCACATTTAACGTGTTTTTATGATAATCTGGGAAAAATAATAACTTTATAGATAAATATTAATAGATTTATAAAGAATAAGAATCAGGAATTTAGTATGGAATCGGTAATTGTATTGGAGTCGTCTCATCACTAGTATATATAGATATGTAATGATAAGTAATAAGTAGTAAGATTGTACAATTAGAAAATAAGTTAGGTTTAAGGCTCCTAAAATTCATACTAGGACCTGTGGCATAGTGGATAAAGTACTTGGTAAAATTCAGTTGTAAAAGTTACAAGGTTCAATTCTCAATGCAAGTGACACTCAAAATACAATTACAAATTCCTTGATGGAACGAGGGTATAATACCATGAATTAAATAAAGGGTTCTGTTCGAAATTCTGTTCAGATCCAAAATTCAACAAGATATGGTCGGATATATTGACCAAAACATTGTGAAAATAACACTCAGGATGAGAACAGTAGTTCAAAGAATGTGAATAATCAATCCTCATCTCAAAAATTCAGAGACATAATGTTAGGAATTTTAATCAAACTCCAGAATCTATAAAACTGAACTTTTTATTTAATCCATGAAGATAGACTGTTCTTGTTCTGTAAGCCATAACTGGAGAGAAATTAGTAATGGATGATTCTAAAATATTTCCTAATTCCTATACAATTTTTAATCTGTTCTAAATTTCTGATTCTGATACAATTCTGATTTTTTTTTTTTAAATTCATAAATATTTTATTAGATATTTGTTGCTTTTTAAAAAAATTTTGAATTACTGGAAATGGATGAAACATGTCAGAGACTCAGCTAGCGATTGACGTGAATAGACTGCCTTGACATAGGACACATCCAACTCATTTGTAGCCTGCTCAACCAATGCATACCATCATAAGTGGTGGTTTAACCAATTCCATTCTCCCTGATGATAGTCAGCTAGTAAATTTTACACAGTAAAATTCTATTTAATTTTGGACAGACAGTGAAAGTTAAAATAATTCCATTTTGAAACAAAAAATGAATGCCTTATCTGGAAATTAAATCCAACAAAAATTACAAAATTTTCCAATCTTGATCAAAAGAAAATTTATTTTATTACAAAAGAAAACAGATTGAGAGACTAAAATTTTTTTTTTTTTTTTAGATAACTTATAACTTAAATTACTTTACCCCACTCTTTCATATCAAATACTACAGTTATCTTTTTGTGATACCAATAGTTGAAACTCAGTGACCATCTTTACAAAGAGAAAACATCATGAATGTGCCAATGAAAAAAATTTTAGACTTTTCTTTTATACAAAATGCTAAACCTTATTAAAGTCACCTAAAGATCTTGAAATTTTTTAATTTGGATTTACAATTGTGTATCATTTTTTTCTTGAAAGATGTCTTAGAATATTTTTTGTTTTGTTTTGTTTTACATTGAAATGGCAAATTTGCATTCAAAGAAAAAGAATAGCTTTCTAATATACTGATGGAATGTATGCGATCAAATATTCTAAGATTAACTAATTTGCATATTATTTTGCAAAAGGATATCTCATGAATTCACTATTCATTCCTATTGTTTTTCTAATTCAATAATTGTTTGCATTTTATTAGAGCACATAATGGTTTTTTTTTTCTTATATTATGAATAAGAAACCAGAGAATAATCACATTTTGGATGAAAAGAGTATTTTCAGTATTTTCTAGTTGATTTAATTTTGGGGGTTTGCCATCTGGTTCTACATTGAAAATTAGGAATGAAGGCTCTGCCCCCTTCTCCAGCACATACATGCCACACCACGGTCAAGTAAACAAATCAGTGAGTATTCCCCCAACCTCCCTAATTTCATTATGAAATTAAATACAACCATAATGCCATTTTGGTTCATTCATAAACAAATCAGCCAATTTTTGTTTTGTTAAATTATAAATCATCACCCTTGTTTAAAAATAATACACACAGGACAAGCAAACAAGTCAATGAGTATCACTCTCCTCATTCTTATATCGTTGATAAAGGCTTGTCATTTTAGATGAAAGGAGTAAGGAGTCTTTCCGGACAATTTACTTCTGGGGTTGCAATTTATGGTTTCCTCAATTTTCTCAGGAAATACAGCAACATGAACACCACTAAATATATGTTCAAACTGAGACACAGCTAGTATTATGGTTGTCTATTGTTTGTAATGTTTAAAGTGTATTTATCAATTTTATTTGTAGGAGTGTGTAGAATTGCCTCTAACACGTCCTGAGTTGTATGATGAAATGGGAATCAAACCTCCCAAAGGAGTAATTCTTTATGGGGCACCTGGTACAGGTTAGTATATTGTTTGTTTTTTTTTTATGTGAATAATATTTATCGGTTATTCCTAGGTGTTGCTCAGTAATATTCTTTTTTTAATTTAAAGTATTTCCTTTAAATATCCAGATTTTGATTTTAAATTTAATTAGTACAGTATTGTTTTTAGTTATTAAATTATTAATTGAACTAAATTGTTAGAAAAGTGTTATTATGTCGTTATCATCATCCAATCCACCACCACTTCCAAAAATATAAACATCAACAGCTATAATTGAAAACAGAACTTTTTAGATCTTCAATCTAAATTTCTTCACTGGGGTATACCTACCTAAAAATTCTAAATCTGTTTAAAGTGGTTCATTGCTATTAGCATCACCCACAACTTCTTGAAAAGCAGCCTCGCAGTAAAAAAAAGTAATGATTTTTTTTTTTTTTAACATCTATATTGTGATATATATATTAATAAGATTATTATATTTTAAAAAAAATTAAATGTTTAAAAACATTCATAGATTTCTTTTTTTATTAACCGTTGTATAGGCAGATGAAACCCTTTTTAGCCTTGTGTACAATCACCATCAGATGATATCTCGATAAAAGCACTAGAATCTAACCCACAAACATCCTGATTCAACTAAGGAAGTGACTTCCAAAGGACATCTATAAATCTTAACCATATAGGGAGATGTGTCCAAAAGAGTAGACTTTGATAGTATGGTCACACCGAAAAATCGATGAGAGTTGTTGGATTAGTAGATGTAGAAAAGTAGAGGTAGCAGATTTAGATCACAGGAGATCAAGGGAAAAGCAAAGGGAAACATGGGAAAAGGTGATTAAAATGAATTTGAGAGAAAATGATAAAGACCTGGCCAGAGATAGGTCCATCTGGAAGTCAATTTCTAAAAGCAGTCCAACACATGTCAGCATGTAGAACAGACGTTAAACCAAAGTTGATGATGATGGTTTTGAAGCCAATTCCATTTTCTGCATCCTGACATTGTCACATACAAAACCAATCATTTTCTTTTAAAATAAAATATTCATCAGATTCAAATTTGAAATTGATAAAATCGATTAGAATTAGTTTTTATTTTTTTATTTTTTAGACCGGTTCTAAAAATGACTAGAACCTTCATATCAAAATGAATTTAATTATACGTTAAAATCTATCTAATACATCTACTGATAATAAAAATGTGAGAAAAAGATTAGTTTTATGTTGTGGTGTGTCCACCCTATGGATAATAATGAACTCTTTGCTTTATTATAAAGACCAGGTGAATATGTCTCAGCATTAGCACTGATTATGTTCGAGTCTTCCACTCGTGGCAGTCGGACTGTTGCATACTCATATTCTTTATCTGTTGTATTTGCTATTCTTTAAAATATATTTTGTTTCCAATTATTACTGAGTTCTTTCTTAAAAACTGTCACCCACAACACTGGTAATGAGGGGCTATTAAGGAACCTGAAAAAAGACGCTACAACACTGGTGATAACAATTTAAAACTAGTTATTTGAGAATTAAAAAGAACCTACATAAAGAAACAACAGCAAAATTTCTCAGTGACCTCAATGACTAAAAACGAAACAAAAAACAGGCTTTATCAACAGACTTGTAAAAAAGAAGAAAAAAGAAAGAAGTTTGATCCCCCCCCCCCCTCAGCTAAGGTGAATTCCTTTCTTTTTTCTTAAAGTGTTACATATAGGGGTTTCATTAAAAGAGAGTCTTAGAGATAAAGAGATGTTGTTGTAAGAGACTTAGAGAGATTGTTCGTGTTATGAGAGATTGTTCATGTTATTACGATTCCTATATTTTAAATGTTCATTCCTTAGACGTGTAGAAGAAGAAAGCTCTTAGAATGATGAGATAGTGTTCACTGTTCAGACATTGTGTAGACATGAGATATCGAGACGTGTATGTAAAGACATTTTATAACACAGATATATAATACAATTTTCACTTTACCTTTTTGTAAGAATCACAAACACAAAGATGAGCTTTATCACAAAACACATGATGAATTTATTTCTTCACGTCCGGCCGTGGTTTTCTCACCAAGAATTCAAAGCTTCACATTTTAGTTTCAAAGTGATCGTCTCGCTTCCTAGACGTTCGAATTCCCAGACCCTCTCTGAGTTTCTCACTGACTGTCTCTCTAACTAACTAACTCTCACTTCCTATATTGAGAAATCCATGCATCCCGGCCTCGTGAGCAAAATTCACGTGTTTCAACATGCGCGACTTTGCACGTTTTTCCGACATTATGATTTCCCAATAACCTATTTTTTCTTTGATGTTTTTACAAAGGAATTCAACCTACATATCTAATTTATTTAACCCATATTTTATTATCCACATTCTTTTAACAATTGAATAGTTTATTTATTATTTATTTCATCCGAATTAACAATTTACTGGACATTCCATTTAAACCTATTGTTCTTTAAAACTTATGTCCAGGGTTCGATTTCTGCTTTCTCTCATTTTATTTTCATTTTAACTGATCTCTCTATTTTTATACTTACATGAAAAGGGGACAGCCCTTATCATGTAAAAAAAGAAGTCAGTGATTTCATTTTATTCCAGCACTATTAACTTTTAACAAGAAAAGAATATTATTTTTTCCCTCTTGGAAAAAAAGTATCACTATTGAAATTATAAACCTTTAGAAGTGTAACCATAAAACTTTTTTCGCAAAATATGAACTGAAAAATGATTTTTATTTATTTATTTATTTTTTTTTTTTTGCAAATAAAATAAGTAGAAGAGGTTTTATACTTTGCTTGTTTGTTTTACGTTAACAATGTAAGATTGAAATGCATAAAGTCGTACCTTTTAAAGATACTATTAAAACATGGAAGACTTCAAGTCTAGTATGGTATGCTCGAATTGGTGAAATACTAAATAGATTTGCAACAAAGAAAAAAAGAAAAGCAACTAGAAACTTATGAAAATTTCCAAAACCTTCAAATAGGTTTTGAATAAAGAAAGACAACTAAAAAACAGAGGAAAATTACAAAAACTTTTTGTATTATCACAGGTTCATACATAATACAGATTTTGATTTTTATGTTTTAATATAGGAGAAATTCTGGGCAATAACCAAAATTTATGTAGATCTACCTTGGATCCTTAATTAGCATCTATTATATAATACTGTTACACGAATGACCCCGGTCTAAGCCAGGTTGACATGCTAGTATATATATATATGTGTGTGTATAGGTGTATATACATATATTTATGTTCACGAATTAAAATGTGGCACGTGTCTGCGGATGAAATGTCAGAAATTTACAAGCTAAACGGGAATTGTTTCAATATTTCTCACAAATATAAACAAACCTTGTTATTGTTATGAAAAATGTAACAGAAAGGAATCTGGTTACGTGGATGTTTTGAAAAGATTGACAGGAAAAATTCACAGAAGGAAAAAGATTGCAGTTGCAGATTTGATTGTCAACCAAGTAGACGCCACAAGGGAAGAGAAGTGAAAATGGTTGAAATTAAATGTTTAAAAAAGCAGGTGGTTAAACGAACGTCAGCGTGTGCTTTTCTAGGTCAAACATCACACCATAGAGAAATGAAATCATAGCGCAAATTTTGTATTTTGGAACATCGCTGAAATAAAAGATAGATGACCTCATTTCGTAAATCAGAGATTTAATCTAGCGAGTATATAAAAAGTTCTAAGAAACAGTGACCGCCCCCTCAAAAAGCCTTTGGTGGACGTACAGAAAAAATGCACACACAAACACACACACATTTTTGCTTTTATATAATAGATGAGGACAGTATTTTTTCTTTGGTTTACGTTTGTATATCTTTATTGAGACATTTGAATCTAATTTCAGGAAAAACTTTGTTAGCCAAAGCAGTAGCCAATCAAACATCAGCTACGTTTCTCCGGGTGGTAGGCTCAGAACTAATTCAAAAGTATTTGGTAAGTAATATTGAATTCAATGTGAAGTTTCTTTTTTTTTTTTCAATTTTTATGAAGATTATCTTGTATTTTTTATAACATAATTTGAAAATAAGATTGGATTAAAAATCCAATTGTTTATGAATTTATTAAGAAGAAAAAGCAGATAATTTTAATTCATTTTTATAATCTCATATATATATACTAGTAAGTAAAGATAAATGCCCCCCATTTGTTATTAATAGCTTTATTATATTATTTAATAAATCTGTTTCATTAATCGGAAGTTTTATTTGGTAATTGCGCATGAAGCAAGACCCTAACTTTCAAACACGCCAGCAGGTGGCACCCGCGTCTGTCCATTAAGATATGGATACAGTACTTCCGCCATTCTCTAAAATTGCTTACTTTTATATTTGGGCAAAATATTTACATATTTTTTGTTAATATATTTTTTCAAACATATTCACATTTTGTTTTTTGTCTTTTCAAATATAGTTACGTTTTTTTTTTTAAATATACTTTAATTTGCAAACCTGTGCAATCTATTACGGTCTTTGCCGCCAAGTACGTTCCATCTGAAACCCTTGCCAAAACACATAATGGATGAAATTGTTGAGGTAATTTTTACCCATAAGTGACATGTGTTCTCTGGATTATTCTTTAAAGCATCTTGTATTAGAAACAAAAACGTTGGAGTGGCTCACTAGACATGACTTAACTGCAAATACCATCATTTGTAATAATCCTAATCACTTTGTGATCGATCACAAGTACAATTTTGTGGATCTGGATGATCTGGCAGTACACACAAACACAGTTGAAGAATCTTGGAGTCTATGTAAGAGCCATGAGAGGCACTAGCTCAGAAAATTTCTACAGTCACCTACAGGAATTTATGTGACGTTGCCGATTTAAAAAAAATGTTTTGGCAATAGTATCTACTGGATTCATACTTATTATGTTGTTTGAATTTAATGTTTTTTTAACATGTGAAATATTCACATTTTAAAACTATTAATTATTTTTTGTTGTACATTCATCTTTTTTAAACTGCTATAACTGTAAAAAATGTGACACATTCATTGTCTTTTTTTTTTTTCGTCTTTCTGTAAATAAATATATTTTAAAAATATCTGAATAGTTTGACAAAATATATAACATTAATTTAAATAAACATAGTTATTTGAAAAGGTATGCAATTAAAAAATTAATTGATAAAAAAAGTTTATGTATCTTATATTTTTATTATAAGAGGGTGAAAAAAACGAATAAACATAAAATATATTTGAAAATTGTATCCATTTTGTGCTTCCATAATTGACAGATGCAGGCACCACATGCTGGCGTGTTTGGAAGTTAGGGTCCTGCTTTATGCGCTATTACCTTTTATTTTAATAGATGAACAAAAAATTAAACCCTGAGCAACAATCGGGGTAGCTAGTGTGTGTGCGTGTATATATATATATATATATATAATTAGAGATGAGTGACTTATTCAGTTAATTACAAAATATGGATAATTAGTACAAATTAAAATATAATTATAAAAAAAATTTTTACACATATTAGTGAATATCCTCAAAATTAAGGAATATTTTAGCATATATTTTGTATGATGATAGATATATACGGACTTAAAATGTCTTTATGCCATTCTTTTAACATTGTTTCTGAATTTGTTCAGATTATTCTCAACATTGTCTATACAAATTTTTGATTTGGTTTAATCTGTATAATATATATTAACTGCTTGCATTGTATATATAACAAAGAGTTTTTTTGTTTTGTCTTTTCTTTCCAGGGTGATGGTCCGAAACTTGTACGGGAATTATTTAGAGTAGCTGAAGAACATGCTCCGTCAATTGTCTTTATTGATGAAATCGATGCTGTAGGAACAAAAAGGTAAGTTTTATTCTATTTTTTTGTACTCTTTAGTATGGATATGGTGTCTTCATCTGTCTGTCCAACAATGCAAATGAAAACCTAGTCATGTATCAACATCAATAACAACATTCCCCAGGTAAAATTTCATGTACAATCCAACTATTCAATATCAAAAAAGGGCATGACATACTGACACCGTAATGATAATAGTAACAAGACAAGATGGACTAATGTTCTATTTGAGCCAGGTATATGGCATGCAATGTTTTGAACATTTGTCTTATGTTACATGTCTGCTAGTTTTTATGCTAAGAAATAAAAGGAATTTTGTTTTCTATTCGAGCTATAATGAATTTGATCAGAAATGAAAAACGTTTTTTTAACATGTTAAATTGGCTAGAAGTGAATCTATGATAAAGCAACTTCTATTTTAACATGAAGGAGTGGGGGAGTCTCTTTTGACTCCCATGAATCTTGAAAGTCCCACATTAAAATATACGATAAAACTCTATAAATCGATTTTTACTTGTAATTTTTTTTCTACTGGATCATTTTTCGTAATTTTTGGAATTTATACCTATTTCGACATGCCACGTAAGTACATAATAATATTTTTACCTGAAATGCGTTGGTTTAAAACATCGCTGTTCTATACAAGCACCTAACGTTTAAGAGAAAATCATCTCCTTTATTCGTGATTGATCCTAAGGTAAAAGTTTTACATTTAAAATCAATTAACGCAATGACAACGAATATGTTAGTCGCACGTTAGAATAGGTCATTGCAAGGTGTTAGTTCTTTGGTTTATTTTAGTTTTGAATTTCTTTTTTTGTTTTCTTCTTTTCTAGATATGAATCAAATTCTGGTGGTGAGAGAGAGATCCAGAGAACTATGCTGGAACTGCTCAACCAGTTGGATGGATTCGATGCCAGAGGAGATGTTAAAGTGAGTTGTTTTCTTTAGTCCAACTGTTTTTGTCATAACTGTTTTAGATTCTTACATGGTTTTTGTCATCCATCTCAATGTTGGTGTTATGAGGAATTTATCTCCTTTTACTTCTTATCAATTTCAGAAAAACATTTTTTTTTCACAAAAGTTTCAAATAACTGGGGAAAGAGAAATAGAATGTTTCTGAAACTTTTGAGAAAGATCAAAAAGCTTCTGGAATGTTCTATTATTAGTTGTGTTTGCTATAAAAAGCGACAATCCGGCAGTTTTTATGTGAATGTGAACAGTTTAATTTCAACTCTTGTTAATCTAGCCGAAAGAATTTATGGAAGAATCTCCTGGTAAAAATGAGTAATTACTTTTGAAATTTTTCTCTGCATAAAACTATTTTAAATTAAATATTTGAGATTTCATTTTGTGAGTAATTAAATTAACATCTAGGAACGTTCGTTTCTCCTCATCAAACTGTGACCTACTTCTCTTCTACCCTCATAACAATTACTGAATTAGCCGTTGGTCCAAGTATGAAAATTATTTATTTTTTTGTTTGTGTTTTTGTGTTATAAAGTAAATGTTACATTGAAAATTTCTCCCTGTAGTTCTGGTTCTATTATACATTTCTAACAACATAACAGTTGGCAATTGATAGCTGAACTTGGTCGGCCTTTATTCTTTATTTGGGACACAGTGAATTCATTAAAAGGGGCCAGTTCAACCGACCCAGGGTGAATTTCATCACCAGCTTGAAATTTCTTCGAAGACCTTCTAATGGGAATTTAACTTGACAAAATTAACATTTTTCTTGACACCATACCTTCAGTATTGTGATCTCTATTTCCGTACAGATTTTAGTGTAGTAATATATTTTTAGCATTTCTATAGCTGAGGATTCACGTTTGCCTGGTTGGTTCTGATTGTAGTTTATGGAACAGGCTGAAAATAACTGAACTGTTACTTAACAGTCAATTAGTCCTGACATCAAACTTGGAAATACGATTTAAAAAATAGCGCGGATCACTCTCTGCACTAGCACCCAACTTTTTAATATTTTCCATGGCTTAAGGTTAGAGGTCACTTACTTCCCCTCTCCCTTTTACAGATGTCATCTCTACATGGGCACATGTGCTCCTAACTTGAGTAAGCCTATATCATCAGAACTGATTTCTATCAAAGAATAAATAAATTAGAACCATATATAATGTAAATTTACCAACTCGGATTTCAGTGACCCTTTAATTGCTTCCAACTACAAGACTGATTCTGAAGCCCAGATAACCATATAGTTCCAGAAATTTTCTTTTCAGATTTCATGAACATTTATAAGTTAAAGTCAAGTATGCTTTAACCATGGATCCCAAGACAATTCTCCAAGCTACAAGGATAAATCTGGCGTGTACAATTTAGAGAGTATTAGTTGAGCTTGGCATCTCATAGTCCAGTGCCGTTCATTACCATCATGATTTTGGCAAAAATAGGCTATCAAAATATTACGAAGTTTGTTTTTACTTATCCCCTTCTCCTCTCGTAGAATAAATTAATGTTAAAAATTACAATAAAAGTATATCAGTGAATGTTATTCATTATTTATATTACTCAACACTTAATCCTCCTTGTGATCATAAAATGTGATATCATGTCAGTTACAAAGCCAGCTCACTTGTCAAGCAAATTTACTATTCACAAGATGAGAAAAAACATTTTTTTGCTCCCACTTAAGTTCACTTTTCTCTAATTAAATTGTAAGTTTCACATCAACCTCTTTTTGATCCAACAATATTGTCACATTGCAATTACAACGTCTGTACTTTGTGTTTCAGGTTATTATGGCTACCAATCGTATTGAGACATTAGATCCTGCTCTTATTCGTCCTGGCCGTATTGATAGGAAAATTGAATTCCCACTTCCCGATGAGAAAACCAAACGTCGTATTTTCACCATTCACACCAGCCGCATGACGTTGGCTCCAGATGTTAACATTGATGACTATGTAATGGCCAAAGATGATTTGTCTGGAGCTGATATTAAGGTAGGTCATTCTTCAATGATAATTTATAGAACTAAACTCTTGAACTACTGTTCTCATCTTGGATGTTATTCTCACAATGTTTTCATCAATATAACCTCCAATATTCTTCAGATATATTTTGTTAAACTTTGAAATTTGTATGGAATTTCGAACAAAACCTTTTATCAAATTCATGGTGGTAGCTTACTTTTATTTTGTCAGTCATGACCAGGTAGAAGTCTGATTTTTAAGTTGTAATTGTATTCTTGGTATCACTCGTAATGAGGTTCATAAAACTGCCATTAGAATTGATTATTATTTAGCAGTTTTAGCTGTTGCATCACAAGTCTGCAAAGACAGTCTTTTGGAGATTGATGGTTCAATCCTCGGTAGAGGCGATACTAAAAATACATATTCGAGGACTTGTGACCTGAAGGATCATAAATCGTTGAATATTGGAATAGCAACCCTCAGGTTATGATCTATTTTAATGAATAATCTCATCTCTTATGATGACATAAAAGATCTTCCCAATGTCTTCAAACAAGTGAATGATTAATACGATCATGAATAGATTATAATCTGTGTGATAGAATATGCCAATTTTAAAAACTTTGAAATCTACACATCTTAATTTATAATTTATGGCTTACGGTAAAGAGATACATTAAATCTGTCTGCATGATCAGAAAACGCTCTTAATTTTATATGAGAGTACCAAATTTCATAAAAATAGTTTAAAAAATAAATAGTGTAAGAATTCTTGATTTTTTTTGTTTTTTTTTTGTTTTTTAAATAATGAAAAGATTATTAAAGAAAAACACAAATTTCGGCATTTCAAATTTCTATTACAATTGAACCACTGAACATATTTGCATGATTCAAATGACTTTGAGCTTGTTTTTACACAGCTTTTTTCGCACAATAATTTGCTAAAAAGAAAAAAATTAACTTGTAATGCTTACGGACAAAACCAAAGTACCATCGACTGGAAACATTTATCAGAGATGACTTTGTACAGAGATGCCATGTTATTGTAGCCTTCTTTGATCTTGTGAAGTCCTAAGAAACATGGAATAATGAAGGACATACACAACATAGGCCTAAAAGGTAGACTACAAAACTTTTTCTAAAATCATATATTTAGAATTAGAGATGGATCAATGATGTCTAAACTTCAAAAATATGAGATGCAGAGCAACATTTTATCAGTAACACAGTTATAATAAAATTTGTGTTGTCCTGGTGGTTAATCTTGACTTTGAGAAATCACTATTTTTGGATGACTTTTTCATTGCCTGGTCTTCATTCTTTCCTACAAATAATGGGTATTGTCAGTTAAGCATTTTTAAATAAATGTTTCTTTTTTATTTATTAAAAATTGTAGCTATTGTTTTTAACACAAATATTCTCTGATTTTTCTGCTGATTGTCAACTAAATATTCTTCAAATCAATAAAAAAAATGTCATTTATTGAAATGTATTTATTTAAAATAATACTGTTTTGTTGACAGGGGGACAATTTGATTTTGAAACAATTGTAAAACTGGTAAAGTCGGAGTTGTTTACCTTAGTGACATCAGATTAATCACCATGTTTGTTAATTGGACGATCTCATCTTTTAAAAACGGAATTGAAAGATAACATATCTACAAACATTAAATAGCTCAGTAAAACGAAAATTTATAAATGACCTCAACAAGTGTGTTTTTACATTTGTGAAAATATATGTACATATTACATGGGTTTTTGCAGTAGTCAGTTTCCCTGTCCCCCTCCCCTCAAAAAACTCTATATTTAGAAATTAAAAAAGACTCAAAATTTAGAATTTAGAACAGAATCAGTGAAGGAGGGGAATATTGGCATTATTCCATCACTTCAAAATACTCTCATCTCTAATTGCTTAACACCACTTTTTGAGCCCCATGTAAAAAAAATAATGTTATTCAATTTTAGGAGAAAAGCAAGTGAGTATTGTTTGTCAGGTTTTTGTCTCACTATTTTCATATTTCTAATCTTTTTCTCCTCAGGCTATTTGCACAGAAGCAGGTTTGCTGGCACTGCGAGAAAGGCGGATGAAGGTAACCAATGAAGACTTTAAGAAAGCCAAGGAAAATGTTCTTTATAGGAAGAATGAAGGAACTCCAGAAGGCCTTTACCTTTAAGGAGTTTCACCCCCTTTGTCCATTGTATTCTTTTTTTTTTTAAGTAATAAATCACTTCTCTATTCCTTCATCATCTTAACTGTTTTCTTTTCTCTTTATTTCACTGTTTCATAAACAAATTACTTACCTTTGTAAATATTGGTTCACCTTCAGTAAGGCATAAAGCTACGAGAACGATTTGCCTCAGAAATGCCCACGTATCTGTGCGTTTTCCAAGTCTAGTTACTTAACTATAAAAAAACTAAAACGGTAACATGCTACCAAATTAAAAAGGAAGAAATGACTAGTCAAAATCAAATATCGATTTTTCAGATGCATACCAGGTTCAGTAGTAAGCAAACACACTGCCAAGGTGTATGAATGGGAGCTTGCCTTGTTAGAAAATATAACCAATGTCAGACTGGTGTCCTGTTACAGGGGTGACTTAGTCCATCTCTTCCACTTAATACTATAAGACAAGTGATAAGCACCACACCTTAGGTTGAGAAAAGGGATTCGATGCCTTCGTTCAGTTTCGAAAGACAAAGAATACCCCTTGTGTAATTGTGAGTCGAGGGTTGCACAATCTCCAACCACACCTCTCCTGAATCATCACTGTTTGAGTCCAGTGACAAGGAAAAGTCCAGGACGACTAGAAACAATGCCAAGATAAGCGGGGAGCACATACAGCACCTGGAAGTCCCAAATGGTCACACATTTAGTACTGTCCAGTTGAAAAGGGATTATTATTACAAATTATGTGGAGGGAAAATTGTAGTGATTGCGAAAATAACTTACCTCATAAATGCCCGTGTGTGTGCACATTTTGTAAAGTTCAGTGACTTAATATAAAAACCAAAATGGCAATGTGCAGCTGATTTTATGCTCAACAGTCACATGAAAGTAACATAGATTCTGGCCGTTCGTATACAAATTAAATCATCCTTAGCTGCATAAAAGCAAGCTGTTTGAAGAACAGGTTAAAAAGAGTCCTGCATACATACCGTGCTCAGGCTTGACAGATTATTTACTTGAGTCAACACAGAAGACTAAAGGAGATATTTATGACAACCTTCTGTCTAATAAGACAATGGTCTTCTGCATCTACTCTGGTAGACGAGATGCAGAATGCCATCTGATGTGGCTATTAAGTCAAAGCTGGAATTATTAGGTTGGTGCAAAAATAATGTTATTTTTTTTTGAAGTTCAACCGAACGTCAAAAACAACATTATTTTTTAACCAACCTAATAGCTCTCTGGATGCAAGTCTGGGTGGGTGATAAGGAGACCTAGGTTTGCCTAGTTACCAGGGTCCCCCTCTCAGCATTACAGACAAAGTCTGATGGAAAGGCAAGCCAATACGGTTGGAGCCAGCGCAACTGCAAGAGTTGCCAAAAAAGTGTTGCAGTTCATCACTATTCGCCTATCGGGACTCCAAACTGGATTTTTTGTTAGGGTTTACTCCCTTAGCCTTTTCTTTTCTCAAGCCATGCACAAGGCAGTGGAGCTATTTGCCTACAGCTGGTAAAAATTTGAAGATATTTCCAATTTTGTAATTATGATAATATAAATGAAAGCAAAATCCTGAAATGATTCTTCTTAAAAAGAGTCTTAAAAGCATGAAATCCGTAATGGTGAAAATGTGAAAATATTTCCAATTTTGATGAGGAGACAATAAAATTACAAGTTGTTCATTGCTGAAAGCAAACAACTAAAGCATATAAAGATACTTTACCATCAAATGTATTTAGGACCCTACTTGGACAAACGGCTGGTGACGCATGTTTTTGTCGGGCTGAGGTATGGTTCTGTGTTGTTCTAGGGATCCACATTCCCAGGCTTTACCTTCTCTCTTTGAGAAGATATTAGTTTATTGCTAATTTCCGATAGGGTTTTTCAGGCATTTTTTATTGGCCAGTGTGCATGTACTGCTTTTCAATCCATACGTTTTGATCTTGTGTCACATATTCCCATGATGAGAGGGAGCTAAATACCAACTACTAGTTAACTCACACTTAACCTTCGGACTAGGATCAAATTTGTTCTCTTCTTAGTCGGTAAAAGTTTGTGTGTGTTCATAGTATTGGTTATCTATCTCCACTATTATATAAAAGGAATTTTATGTGCATGTGTGTGTGAATTTGTTCCCTATGAACTCCTGAATGGATTTTTTTTTTAAATTTCACACAAATGTACTTTATGTGTCTGGCAGTGTTCTTAGATAGGTTTTTTTTATCGGAATGTCTTCGATAAATATCATAAATCCAAAAAATCCGATGTAAGAAGGAACAGGTGATTTTGTCTAAAGTTAACGCCTTATTCAGCCTAACATCACAAGTGCATTTGAGAAATTTAATTACTGCACAAACGGAAAGGTGCAGCATATAAAATCAACAGTAGGTTCTTTGACATGACAGGGGTACGTTTGAAATGAATGTTTCTGTTTAGAACACGTTTCAATGTAATCTCTGACCTTCTGGTGTATCTTGTCGAACTTAGGAATGTTTCTATTGAACTCTTGGAAGTTGAAGGTTCAATTCTCAGTATGGGCGATAGAAAAAAGTACAATTGTGAATTACTTAGGACCTCTATCCAGTCATGGCTGATGGAATGAGAGCATGCTAACCTCATGAAGTAAATAAAGGGTTCTGCTCAAAATTCTGTCCACATTCCCGAGTTCAACAAGATACACCTGAAGAAGGCCAGAGGTTACATCAACCGAAACGTTGTGAAGATGACTCAAAGTGAGAACTAGTTCAATGAATTCAAAAAATATGAATAAGACCGATGTTTATTTTAAATAAAAATTTCAAGGCAATCTTTTACTCGGTCATTTTTTTTTTTTTCTAATTTTTGGCAAGGATACTTATTTCTGCATGAAAGTACATCAAAGTGTTTTTACGTGGAATGCAATTTCCACTTGTGACTAATACTATAGAAGCACCAAATAAGGACCAGATTAAAATTAGGTACCCAGTGTTGTCCACTTGAAAACAAGCGAGTCACTCTCTAAGTGGAGTGGACTTAAGTGAAAACAAAAAAAATAGGGATAGAGTTCGGGAGTGAATGTTGTCATTCCAAGACAACAAATTGGTAAAAATAAAAGTAAGGAGCGAATATCTTGGAGCTCTCTATTAAAAAAAAAAAGAAAAAAGGGACAGGACACACTTTTTCGATTTTAAGTAGATTGGGTTTCAAAATAAATTCAGACCATGTCCACCATTCTCTGGCAGGGAACATTTGCTCATAACTTTGATACTAATTCAAACGCCAAGATAAAAATGATACATTGTGAAATTGTTTTAAATGTAATATTTATTGTCTTTCCATAAAGAGTCGATGTGAAACAAAAGAGGTCATACTGAATGGTTGCAAAAGTTGTCATGATCGGCATTCCCCGGCAGTGAGGCCTCAGATGATCGACAATAAATCAATAACCCACTGCTCCCTCCCGAAGGAGGAAGAGGTAATGCCGGGTTAGGATTGCATCCTAAAATTGAACAAAATCATGACTCTTAACTCTGATATTAGCTCAACGAGAAATCCAGCTTCACAAATCTGTATGGCTGGAAAAGTTGCTGTGACAGGCAGGAGCGCCACAGGCGATCAGCAATATACCAATGAATTCTTCCAAAGAGAAAGTCGTGGCTGAGAGGATGACCTTGTAAGGAGAGGGTGTATGTGGGTATGTATTTCTCACAGCAGCAAGAAATGAAATGAGGTATTTCAATGTTAAGGAAACCAGCTGCCCTAAAGGGGATACTTAGGAAGGGTACAAAAATAGCTTATAGAGACGTTTCAGGAGACCGGGTATAATCTAATTACCTTCTCTTGGACAACAAGATGTGGAAACTTTTGACAGACATTTTGGCAGATGAGATTTACTAATACAGTAGAACTCCTGAATACAGTGGCCTTAGGATACGTTTTTTTCAGGTTACGATGTGGAATACGATGTCTTTCCAGCTTCTGTATTTGCCCGGCCTTACGGTGTTATTTATAATGTTATTTGATTATATACATGTGTATTATATACTGTACTGTATTTTGTTACTAATTTTTAATATGTACTGAATAAGATTTTGCTTAGGCCCTGCTATACGGCGATTTTACCTAACGATCCCAACCCCAAAACGGATTAATGCCGTATACCGGGCTTCTACTGTATCTGGAACAGCAAAAGATCATACCTGAGGAAAAAAAGGGATGTCGGCGAAGTAGTAGAGTGGCCAAAAATCAATTGCTTATTAATAGGACAAAGCTTTCAGATTGTAAGACAAGAATGAGTTGGAGCAGATACATTGAGAGCATTGCCAAGGCTGCTGCGAAGAAGGTAGGCTCTCTCTACCATGCTAGAAAGCTACTTATGCCTGAAAGTATCCTGCACCTCTACAAGGCCACTATTCGCCCATGTATGAAGTATTGTTGTCACATTTGGGCTGGTGCATCTGCTACTAGTCTCTCACTCCTAGATAGGGTTCAAAAGAGAGTCGCCAACCTGATAGGTCCTGAACTGTCATCTAAGCTTAAGCCTCTGTCCCATCGACGAAATGTTGCATCCCTCTGCCTGTTCTACAAGTATTTTAATGGTGAATGTTCTGACGAACTGAAAGCACTTGTTACCAACTCGACGTAAATGCTCCCAACAAACCTGACAAGCAACTAAACCCCACCCCGACACAGTAGAGATTCCTAAATGTAAGAAAGCCTTCTACTCCAATAGTTTCTTCCCCAGAACTGCTAGACTTTGGAACTCCCTTCCGAGATTCTGTTTTCCCGACTGTACTGACATGCAGAAGTTCAAATGTCATGTGAACAGACATCTTGCTGCTCATCTATCTTCATAATATCCTTGCAACTTATGTCCCCAATACTAGCCCTCTACTTCAAAGTGGCATTGTGCCTTGTTTGGGGTAAAAATTGAATTTAAAAAAAATAGACTCACAAATCTATGCATATCATGGATAGAGTATTGCAAAGTATATGATTTGGATCTACATAGCTGGATTAAGGAATGCGTGGAAATATTTGGAATAGCAGTGAATGTGCAAGATTTCTTGGAAAGAAGCATGAAACAATGGAAAATGTCATTAACATTAAACGAGTAAGATCTTGGTTGGTTGTTTTTGTTTTACGGCATATCAACCCTTTTTGGGTTATTTAATGCCGAATCCAAAGATTTTGAAGAAAATATTTTTAATAAAATATATTTATTGTTTTCAAGTCGGTTTCTATTTAACCCATAGTTGGAACCCTAACAGGTACTACCACTCCGGGTCAGAGTGGACCTGGGAGCAATGGTAATTAAAGGGTGGCTCCACGCTCCCCAAAGCCCGCAAGCTGGGGCCTCACCACTGGATATAGTTTAAGGTCATATCCAGGACCAGTAAGATCTTGGGGAAGTTCAGTAATAACATAGGTAGGAATTTGGCATGAAGAAGTGTGGTGTCCTGAAATTGGAAAGGGGAAAAGTTGTTGAAAGCAAAGCATAAAAGCTTTAAATGGAGAAATGATAAAAAAAAAAAGTTGGAGAATAAGGATATACCTACTTAAGAATTGTGGAATTAGATAAAATAAAAGAAACTGAAATTAAAGAAATAATAGAAAATGAATACAAGAGATTACGATTGGTTCTTAGTTTAAGTTTTAATGAGAGAAACAAATATCACCAGTAAACACATGGGCAGTAGCTATATTTTGGTATGGGGCAAGTATTATTCAATGGAAAGAAAGTGAGCTGAAAGATATGGGCAGGAAGACAAGAAAAAACGATGACAATGAATGGAACTTTTCATCCAAAGAATGACGTTGATAGATTAATTGTGTAAAGAAAAGAGGCAGGACGAGGACTAATAGGTGTAGAACGATTTGTAAAAGAAGAAGAAAATAGTCTGAAAGTTTACGTCTCCAACTGTAAGAAATATCTTATAAGGGGGTGTGTCAAAATTTAAACAACTGGAATCGAGCGAACTAGTAAGTAACAAAAGAATTTAAGGCAAGAAATGAACAAAAAGCGAAGGAGAAGCAGCTTGAGAAGAAAATGCATGGTCGATTCAGTAGGGATCTACTAGTGAAGAAGTTAACAACATGGTGATGGTTGTCAAAATATGACTTCAAGGTTGAGACAGAAGCCCTAATATATGTTATCACTCAGGACAAATTATGTGAAGTATCTTATTGATAAAATGAGTGAAAGTCCCCTGCGTTGACCGTGTGAGCAGAAAGGTGAGAGTGTACAACACATTGTCAATCGTTGTGGGAAGTTAACTCAAAAAGAATACAAGAGGCGTCATGACATTATTGTTTTTTTTTTCTTTTACTCATGTTCACCCCTTACAAAACATATCGCCGCTTGGACATAAGGGGCTACTATTTGGGGCCATGTCTAGGAAAGATTAACTAGATATTTGTTTATGTTACATTTAAACTTCTGCGTATCAGTATAGCCAGGGAAGCAGGCAGCAGGAAGGGAATTCCAAAGTCTAGCTGTTCGATGGAAGAAACTATTAGAATAGAAAGCTTTCTGGCATTTAGGGACATCAACAGTGAATGGGTGAAATCTTATTGCTAGGCGGGTTTGTCAGAGATATGTATGTCGGGGGGTGGGGGTACAAGTGAAACGAGTTCATGAGAACCATTCCATTAAAATATTTGTAAAACAGGCACAGTAATGCAACATTGTGGCGATGGGACAGGGGCTGGAGGTTAGTTGATAAAGTTGGACCGATTAGATTGACAACTCTTTTTTGGACTTTATCTAAGAAGGAGAGACTAGTGATAGATGCACCAGCCCAAATGTGGACACAATCCTCCATGCATGGGTGAATGGTGGCCTTGTAAAGGTACAGGATACTCTAAGGTGTGAGTAGTCTTCTAGCTCGATAGAAGGAACCCACCTTCTTTGCAGGAGGCTTTGCAATGTCCTCTATGTATTTGTTCCAGTTCATATTGTGAAAATTTGATTGAAGCAAGGAGACCAGATTTAATTTTGTTAAAAAAAAAAATTGAACACAAGACAATGACCATTGATATAACAGTACCAACTGTTTTGGTAGATTAGTTGTTTTTGTTTGGTTATTTAATGCCGGATCCAGTGATTTCGAAGAAAAATTTTTAATAGAATAGATTTTTTTCAAGTCATTTTCTATTTAACCCATATTTTAATAGAATATATATTTTTTTTTGTTTTTTTTAGGTCGGATTCTATTTAACCCATAGTTGGGACCCTAACAGGTACTACCACTTCAGGTCAGAGTGAACCTGGGAGCAATGGCAATTAAAGGGTGGCTCCACACTCCCCAAAGCCTGCAAGCTGGGGCCTCACCATCGGATATAATTTAAGGTCATATCCAGGACCCAACATGTGAATGTGGAGGAAAAAGAATAGAAGGTCGAAAAGTAGCAAGACTTGTAAATAGAGATAAAAAGAGTGTGGAAGTTGAAGAAAGTAGAAGTTGTAGCTGTTGTGATGGGGGCCCTGGGAATTGTGACAAAAAGATTTGACAAATGGACTGAGAAAATTAGGAGTCATTGCTTTGTTGGAGTACTTTAGAAGACTGTCTTGTTGGGAACTGCCAGAATTTTATGGAAAGTACTGGAGAACTGAGAAAAGAAGATACTGATAGCCTATGATCATCTGTTATGATCTGCCAATCAGCATAAAATTAACAATAACAACAGCCAGACACAAAATGTGACAACCGAAATATTGGTGGTGACAACAACGACCAGCATCACCATCACCCAGGATAATGCCTGGGATGATGATTTCCTGGGGTATTTAAATATGTACATGCTTATTACAAGATGTGACATAAGGTCTTTTAATGTTGTGGTGGTGGTGGTGGTGGTGGTGGTGGTGGTGGTGGTGGTGGTGGTTGTGGTGGGAATTCAGCTGCTTTGAAGGAGTACTCTGTAAGGTACAAAATAACTGTGAATGGACCCGTTGGCATTCTCTTGATAGAGGCACCATAAATGATCGGTAATAAAGCTTATCTCTCTCAAAGAAGGTAATGTATGGGATGATGATCTCCTGGGAACGAACATTACTCACTCTTAGCCTGAGTAGGAATGCAACTCCTCAAAAAGGAACATTATGAATAATTGCAAAAGCTGTCATGATTGGCTTTCACCGATAGTGATGCCTCAGGCGGCTGGAAATAAACCAATTATCCTCTCCCTAAGGAGAAGATAATGCCTGAGAGGATGTCCTCTTGCGAGTAAGCGGGTATATACATGCTTCCCATGGCAATAAACGGACTTTGGGTTGGGATCAAAGTGTAGTATTACATTAACGACAACGTCGGCCCGACGTGGGACAGGGAGAAATAGATGGTGTTTCTCGCAATCTTGGCTGTAGCATGGATGGTGGTATGGATGTTGTGGCTGAGAATGGACTAAGGGATTGAATCTTTTGCTGATCACGATCTGATCGCATTCTTCAAGCACCAGCTGAAGGTCAAGATGAGATGTGATAGAAAAAGATTACATTTCTCGGAATTTGAAAGACGATGGATCAGAATGGCAAGCTTGTATGTGAGAAGAGGAGTCAAGTATGAGTATGTGTTCCCTGCCTAAGGATCTCACACTATGTGGTTCAAGGTCCAGCCTTTTGGGTAAATTTTTAAGCTTCTAGACTCTTAGCTAGTAAGCTAGTAGAGTGAATAATCTCCCCTATCCCTGGTAATAGAAATCCTCCAAGACTTCCACTCCCCACTTTTATTTCTTTTCATCCTTGGCCTTTATCCCCAACGTGAACTCACCTTGGAAGGACTCTGCCCACTCCCTAATGCCTCCATCTTTTTTTTTAACCTACACTTAGATCCCACTCCCACTTAGAGATTGGCCTGCTTGTTTTTGGCAAACCGACAAACAGCAGGAGGTCTATTATTTAGAAAGGGTTACTAACTTATTTTTATTGTTTCTTGTTTATTCCCCATTCCCTTGCCAATGAAATGTTATTACTTCAAATAATTCAATAAAATTCTTTTCAAATTTATCTTAAGTAGGACAAGCCCTGGAGTGAATGTAGTATTATGATAACTGAGATATGTGTAGTTAGAAGTAGAATAGACAATTTGAAATATTGGAGACCAAGGATGACAAACGACACCCATTATCCCCACACTTTTGAATGGCCGTGTGCCTCATTTTTTTTTTTTTTTTTTTTTTTTTTTTTACACGGTGGTCACCACATATCAAGGCCCGGAAGCCACTCAGGGATAAGGGTTATTGCAAGTACAGTACGTTAGTGTGGAGATTTATTGAAGTGTTTACTTGAGGTGGCGGTTCATTAGGAATTTGTTTACGTTGGACTTGAAGACATCCAAGTTGCAGTCAGGTGGGAAGCAGGCAGACGGAACAGAGTTCCATCGGCGTGCAGTTCTAAGAAAGAAGCTTTGTTCATGGAATCTACGTTTTGATTTAGGCACAGATAAAGAGTGGGGGAAAATTGTTCATAATGTATTTTTATATTTTGTGCAAATATTTCAGTGTTGTACTTATCAATGCTCCATCCTTGGTCAGCGACAAAGAGATCCTTCTAGACTAAAGAGTACTTATGCAGAATACAGGCCGTACTATATTTTGGATATGATGTTCACGTTAAATCCAATTTTTTTGGTCTCTTTGATTCATTGAATTTTTTTTTTTTTTTTTTTTTACACAGTGATCACCACTTATCAAGGCCCGGAAGCCACTCAGGGATAAGGGTTATTGCAAGTACATTACATTAGTGTGGAGATTTGATGAAGTGTTTACTTAAGGGGGTGCTTCATTAGGAATTTGTTAACGTTGGACTTGAAGACATCCAAGTTGTAGTCCGGAGGGAAGCAGGCAGACGGAACAGAGTTCCACAGGCGTGCAGTTCTAAGAAAGAAGCTTTGTTCATGGAATCCGCGTTTTGATTGAGGCACAGATATAGAGTGGGGGAAATTTTTCACAGTGGATTCAGCTAGACGGGTGTTTTTCGTGAAAGATTGGCGAGGGGGGACCAGAGATTGGAGTTCAGACGAGCACCTGCTATGGAAATAACGATAAAACAAGGATAGGCTCGCAACGTCTCTTCTGTGGGAGAGAGGTTGCAGGGTAGAGAAAAGGGCATCCCCTACTAAGCCACAAAGTCTATTTTGTACTCTGTCAAGGCAGGATAGGCTGTTTTTAGAAGATCCTGCCCAGATATGGCAACAGTATTCCATCCTTGGACGTACTTGGCTTTTATATAGATAGAGAATTGCATCAGCAGTGAGATATCTTCTGGAGTGGTAGAAGAATCCCACCATCTTTCCAGCGACCTTGGCAACAGACTTGATATACGTGTTCCATTTCAGATCAGGAGTAAAGGTCAAGCCCAGAAGCTTGTCAAAACACGGGGCCTCACCCAGACGAGAGCCATCCATCACAATTGATGCCAGATGGGGATCAGAGCGTTGATGATGTAAGGATAGGAGTTTTGTGAGGTGAAAGTACAGAATAGTTTTAAAAAAAAAAACCCATCCCCTCTCCATGTTAAGAATGGATTTCTAAATAAATACCTTATTATTTCAGCATGGTCCAGAATTGCATAAGCACCAATTTTTGTACTAATCCCATGTGCCCCATTATGTGGAGCTGGATATTTCCCACATTAAAAACCATTCTCATGTCGAACTCTGCTCTTGTAGGGAGGCAAGTAAACAGAGATGCAAGGTATTTTGATAGGGAAGTGGGGAAACCAGCTTCTTCGAAGGAGTACTCTGTAAGGTACAAAAAAGCACTTTTTTCAATAGAGGTGCTTCAGGCAATCGGCAATAAACCAAGTGTTCTCGCTCAAAGGAGAATGTAATTCCTCCGAGGATAGCCACTTGGGACCCGACAGAAGCATAACTCTATTGTTTCTATTTTCTTGCCTCCCCACGAGGGCAAAGTTAGACACAAACTTGATTTTTAATATAGGGAAAATCCAGCTCCCCAAAATGAAACATTCTGGATTGAAACGAAAATAAAAATAACCTCAGTCTAGAAGGATTTCTCTTTCACTGACTGAGGACAAAACCGAGACCGACATAAACCGAAGATCATGACAGAACAAAGTGTAACACCAGAACAGATACTATACTTTATTCCTAGCCAAAAGGCCAAAAACTCTCGGTGCTTGTATAGATTAGAGATGTTTTAAATCCTAAAAGTTACAAAGAATGATCCAGTAGAAAAATAATTACAAGTAAAAATAAAATTTATCAACTCATCGAAGAAGAGTTATACGACCAATTCAGTATGACAAACGGACTTACCTTTCCATTGACTTAAATTAAGGGCACGCCATTTTTAAAACACATGTCCAAATGTAATCGTGACTGATTTTTTGTTAAAAGTACATCTAGGACAGGGATCTCCAAACTATGGCTTGTGGGCCAGAACCGACCCGCCAAAGTCTTTAATTTGGCCCACAGAGCTATTACGGAAAGCGTAAAAATATTAATGAAAAATTTGAAAAAAAAATGGAAATGTGTAAAAATAGTGTTGTGGTTTTTCTTTTTTCTTCAGAAAATGATTAAAAGAATGGGGTTTTGGAGGACAAGTTTTATCAAAAAGCAAAGCTAAGGAAGAAAATAGGATAAATTTTTACGACTGCACCAGCGTATTATAAACACCCCCAACCTCCCCATGTTAAGAACGGCTTTCGGAATAACCCCACCCCCAACCTCGAAAACCATTCTTAACATGAGGAGGTTGGAGGGTGTTTATTCTGAAAGCCGTTCTTAACATGAGGTGGTTAGGGATGTTTATACTACGCTGGGGCAGGTCGAAAAAAAATAACGAAAACAGTATAAAACACATCCAGCTCATTTATTTTATTACTGCCCCCCCCCCCTGCATACTTCTAAAAAGTCAGCAATATGCTACCCCGACCCCACCCGTTCGAAAACTTTGAAGGACCCTGATCTAGCTTCGGCCCAAAAATCTGTTGAGAGTAGACCAATTCTGTAATAACCTGGTCCCTGTTGATCGCTTGTGTAATGCTGAATCTGTGCAGTTCTAGGAGGTCCATCCTCCCAGGCTTTGCCTTCTTTCTTCGAGAAAGGGTTAGTTTATTGCTAATCACCTGAAACGCCTTTATTTGAGAACACCGACCGGACTGCCCTGACACTTTCCAGGTCAGGATGCCCCACCCCAGGAGCGCTGACTTCTCAATTCCACTTTCCGACCCAGATGTCACAGTTCTTGAAGAGAGAGAGAGAAGTAAATACCCAAACACCCCGCCCACTCCGATATAGGACATTTTTTACTGGATTATTTTTCGTAATTTTTTGGAATTTGTACTACTTTCGTTACGTAAGCACGTAATAATGTTTTCACTTAAAATGCGTTGGTCTAAAATATCATTCATCTACACAAGAAGCACCGAATTCGTTAGGTTTGCTTGAACTGTGTGATTTATAACGAAATATTTAAGGGAGACAACTGCGCCTTCCTTATCGTCCATGTACACGTTGCTGAGTCTCGCCTTTTCATTTGTGTGAGTGTGTGCGCGCGCAGTCGCTCTCGGCCTTTTTTTGTTTGTTTTTGGGTTTAATTATTTTTGCGTGTATGTAAGTGTGTCCATGAGTGCGTGCGTGCGTCCTTCTTGACGTCGCTACGTCTGCGGTGTTTATAGTACGGAGAGAGGGCGCATGGCCTCTGTCTTTCCTTTCTGTTGCGGGCGTTATTTATACACAGAACATGTGGATGGCACTATGAACGGCATGCCCGAAGCTGATCTACTCACGGACAAGCCACCTGATTGGAAAAATAATGTCCAAATCTTCGGATGTTTGTACAAAAGGCCTGTCGGGCACCAGTCGAGCAAGTGGTCGAAAAGGTACGTGAATAATAATAATAACAATAATAATATTAATAATAGAAAGCTTTACATAACAACAAGTTAACTACGAAAGAAAATGTACCTTTCAGTTGGGACACAACGAGACGAATCTGATTTTCCCCTTAAAACAAAATAATACATACATACTTATTTACTTAATTTAACTTAAATAATTACTTATTACTTAATTCTTTTTTATTTCATGTCCCCCCCCAAAAAAAAACATTCTAATATTTTGTTTATTTGGTTATATTGAAGATTTCTGCTTTAAGATAACTGCCATTAAAACAATATTATCTTAACCAAAATTAGGTATTTTTTACGACCTGCCTCAACCGCCCCATGTTACGAACGGCTTTCGAGGTTGGGGGGGGGGGTATTCCGAAAGCCGTTCTTAATATGGGGGTGGTTGAGGTGTTGATAGTACGCTGAGGCAGAGAGGCAGAGGCACGTCGTAAAAATTTACCTACAATTAGTTCAATATTTTTTTTTTCATAAAAGATGTAAACATTTTATTTGATAAATAACAATAATAATAATAATGATAATAATAATAATAATAAACAATACTGTAATAATATAATTTTAATTACATTTTTATTTTATATTGTTTAACTTATTTGTGTACAATAACTTTATTTTTCAAAAGTGAAATTGTAAAAAAAAATAAATAAATAAAATTGTTTTACTTTAATATTTGCTTCAGGAAGGAGGGATGTTACAATGATTAATTTTGTTTTAATTTAAATTTATTTTTATTTAAAATGTCTCCGCCAACTTTTACTTGTGTGTGTGTGTATATATATATGTATATATATATATATATATATATATATATATATATATATATATATATATATATATATATATAAATAACTTTTACCACCAAACGCAATAAAATTTAATTTTCTACCGACATGTATACTTCTAACGTGTTGAAATTGTTCATAATTTCAAAATAAGTTTTTTGCCCTTTTGATTTTGATTTTTTTTTTTTTTTTTTTTTTTTTTTTTTTTTTTTTTACGAATGTCTTATATATATTTCAGAATATTGCTGTTTCTAGTGTGGGTGTCAATTTATTTAGTGTTTAAGATTTACCCCCCCCCCCGCGACTCCTCCCTAGGTACTCCATTCCTGTCGTAGTTGTTTTTTCTGTATTTTTAAAAAAAAATCTTTTCTTCATTAAGCAAAAAAAAAAAAAAAAAAAAAAAAATGATGACGTAAGCACTTTCACTTTTTATTTGCTTTCTTTCAACTTAAAAAAATAATTAGAAAATTATTTAATTTTTGTACTGACATTATTAAGATTATTGTTGCTGTTTTTATTGTATTTTTAAGAATAACATTTTTCACTCGGAAAAAAATTCTTTTTAAATCACGTGTCTTATTTGTTTTTGTTGTTTTGTTTTTTGATAGGAACTTTATTAATTAATCGGATAAATATATTATCATTATTGTCTGGGTATGTTTTAATTTTTCTATGTATAAATTACGTTTGTAAAATTAAACCGTGAAAAAAAATCTATATTAAAAAAAAAAAACGATTTTTTTTTTTGTATTCTGTACATCCGTACAAACAATAAATGCACGTAACAAAATAAAAAAAACAAACAATTGTTTTAAGAAAGAAAGAAAAAAACTTTTTATTACTAAAAATTATATACAATACTGAGAGAACTATTTTGAAAGTCTGATTTAAAATCCATATTTTCAATATTTGTTTACCAACATTTGAATACACAAAAAGTAAAACAAAATTTGACAAATATTATTTTACGTTTTTTTTTATTTATTTTTTTTTTTATCTATTCTAATTCATAAATTCATTAATTTGAAATTCAGAATGAAATAAAATAAAGCTAAAAAAAAACCGAAGTTTATAGTTTTACGTTTTACGAAAGCTACGTTAATTATTACGCTTCAAACAACATAAGTTATTATAACGCATTTACGACGTAAAAAGATTGTTGCAATAACGTTTTTTTTTTTTTTACGTCGTTTGAATCGAACTGATGGAAAAAAAAATACATATTTACATAATTTTTGCCCTTTGCCCTTCGCGTTGCCAATTAAAAAGTAAAAATGAGATTCATTTTTTGGTGCTTATGCAGAGAAGGTACCATGAAGTTTTACGGTATCTTTTGTTTATTAAATTGTTAGATGAAAGTACAAAAGAGTTACAAAACACCATTCCCTCTCCAATGATGAGAAATCTTGCATAAGTACCGATTTTTTTTCGCGATTACGCCCCCCCCGCCAAATACTTGAACAACAAAAGTTAAAAATAATAGAATAATTAAAACATTGCAGACGTTAGAATCGGAATTTTACTTTACTATATAAATTTAACGGAAAATGATCATCCAGTGTTTTTTTTTTGTTTTTTTTTACCATATTAGCGTAGGACAGAACGAGTAACCATTTATTGTAGTTCTAAAATAGCCGCCAAATAGTTACTCGTTCTGTACAATGCTATGTGGACATTGACAAAAAGGGAGTGCTCATTTCTTGTTACATTTGTACAACTAAGTGAACCATCTTTTATTCTAAAATTTCCAAGGCGTGAGCGTTTAAATGCACACATTAATAAATAAATAACAATTACATTAATAATAATAATAATAATAATAATAAATAAATAAAATCTAATTTTTTTCTTTTAACAGTGGGCAATGGGTGAAATTTACCCCCATCATCTCACCCCGCATGCAGTTATATATATATATATATAATGTTTTAAAATACATTTGCAGAACTTCTTGCGCAATGGCATGCAAAGGATTGTCCTGGAAATTGTCGAAGCAGTTTACGATTTGAAATCTTTTTTTTTCTTTTTTTTTTTTTTTTAACTCTTGGCAATGACGGCCCAACTCAAACCTAATTTTTTTTTTCATGCTTAGTGGCGTCTGCTTATTTATTTATTTCGCTGCTATCAAATCAGAAACCGTTCTGATCATTTCTGCCACTAATTCGTCATTCGGAACTGAATCCACAAAGTTTTAGGAGTATTATACTAGACCCTTACGGATCGTTTATGGTGTCTGTCGTATGGATGACGCTATCCTTTTGTTACTTTTAGTGGCTAACATCATTCCTTTGTGGCATCATTCAGTGTGCACGGATACAATCAAACAAGCCCCTTGTTTTAGTAATGTCGGTGTTTTATTTATATAAACGAAAAAAATTAACTCATGACGGACAAAAACTTTACATTTATTGAACCATCAAATGATTAAAATAAGAAGGAATACATTAAAAGTTATTCTTTAATCCGTGGAGTTTCAAAAATTTATACTTTTTCTCATCAAAGGAATTCAGTAGTTCAGTCATGTAACAAAAAAAATTTCTGAAACGGTATTAAAATTGAAAATTTAGAAATTGAGGTTTTAGAATCTGATTGCAGGAATTGGAAAGAAAGTAGAATCCACAATGAATAAATTCAATCCAATATGTCTTTCAAGTTTATTTGTACTCCTTGTCGGATAATTAAAAATGTTGTATATCTTCTTTACAGGTTTATGTATTTTTTTTTTTTTTAATTTGAATTAATTTTCAATGAAAAGATTTTTCTATTCTCTCTCTCTCTCTCTCTCTCTCTCTCTCTATATATATATATATATATATATATATATATATATATATATATATATACGAATTGAATGTACACTTTGTAAATTCTAATTTACAACAAATTGTTTGACAAGAAATACAAGCTGAAAACTTAAAAAAAAAATTCCTTATCCCATGGAGTTTCAAAGAATGGCACTTATAAGAGGAAAGTAGTTAGCAAAATGATTATTCATAGGCGGGTTTTAAATTTTGCTGGTTAACACATATAAACTAAATACAAATTATGAAAGAAGCCATATTTGAATTTTACAGAATTATTCAATTTGTAAACTTGAAAAAGAAATTTGTTAACTTGTAAAAAAAACAAACTTTGGAATCGATATATATATATATATTACACATTGAATAGTAGAGTAAAAAAAATTTTAAAATGTGAGTAGAGCTAGTTAGTAAGTTATGAAGATATATATGGCAATTAAGCTACACAGAATATTCCATGTTTCATCTTTGTGAGCAGGGGATTGATGTTACTGTGTTATATATATATATATATATATATATATATATATATATATATGTGTGCGCGCGTGTGATATTAAATTTACTAGTCAACGAATCACTTAGCTAGTTAAGAGAATACTGTAACGGGGACTGGAATTTGGATAGACTCAGAACTGCATCCACCATATTTTGGTAGGAGACATGCATGTATCTAATTTCATTTTGTATGCACAAGCTTGCAACTTATATCCACTTTTTATTGAATTCTATGGAATGTAATCTTTTTTATCACATCTAATTTTAATCTTAAGCTGATGCTTGAAGAAAAAAATATAATCACAAGAAGATTCATCCCTATACAATCTTTTGTGACACGTCCACGTCACCATTTTTGCTATGGTCAGGACTGCAGGTTGACATTATCAATCACGTACACAACATCCTGCAATAACAACTGCTTAGGATTGATGTGAGCTATCACCTCATTGATATGTGTTTTTTTTTTTTTTTTTTTTTTTCTTAAGCCTAGCTCCAGTGCAGAGATCAAGCATTTCCACTTTGCTTGAATTGAAACGCATGACATTAAAGGGATAACATGTTCTAGTCATAAAATACACATAATATTATATCTTAATATATAAAGAAACTGAAACGTGCATGCGAGTATATATTTTTTCTAAAATAGTTCACTTATTGTAAGTGGGAAAAAAAACCCCACTCGAGCTGAGATTGAAACCAAAACCTAAAGACAGTGAGTCAAATACGATAACCATTAGACCGGCTTGACACAATCTTTAAAAAGTGTTTTCAAACCTACTTATACTTAACATAAGGAAGCTGTCATGTAAACCACTCATGCATGCAGATTCGTGGAACAGTTAGCAAACAGATAAAAATCCAATGACCCCCACCCCCCACGTTCCAATTTTTCAATTTTGACCCCTTAGCATCCCTTTTTTCCAGATGAAAACCGATTAAAAAGTTTTCCACATGTCGCACTACCCTACATACCAACTTTCAAGTCTATAGTTAAAAAAATTGTTGAATATGTAGGTTGAGAAGTGTCCTTAGACACACATACACACACTCTCACTTTTATATATATACTAGAAGTTCAGCCTGGCTTTGGTCGGGCCCATTGTACTGTTCATAACTCTATGTGCATATGTATATGTATATATTAAAATGTTTGACTCCTGTCCAGGTAACCTACATCTAAAATTTCAAGTGTTTAGACGCCAAATTGGCAGAAGAGTTTGGTATAGCCTGCAAAGGTCAACTCCTTCAACTTTGACCTCTTGGCAGCCAAATTTTTGCCTAAAAATTCATTAAAACACTTGCTGCATGTCTCAATACCCTTTAAGTAAAATTTCAAATGTTCAGACCCAAAATTGACTGAATAGTTTACTCGATACCGCAAAGGTGAAATCTTTTGAACTTTGACCCCTTGGCAGCCAAATTTTCGGCCAGAAAAACGATTAAAAAGCTTGCCCTATGTCTGAATACACTTTATGTAAAATTTCAAATGTTTAAACCAAAAATTGGCTCTGAGTAATTTGGTAGAGACCGCAGAGGTCAAATCTTTAACTTTGACCCCAATTTTGATTCCTTAACATTTGTTTTGGACTCAAATCAAATTAAAAAATGTGATCTATATCTAAGTAACCTATATCTAAAATTTCAAGTGTTTAGACCCAAAATTGGTGGAGTTTGGTAGAGTTTTCAAAGGTCAAATCGTTGAACTTTGACACCTTGACAGCCAAATTTCTGGCCAAAAACAGATTTAAAAGATTTTCCCAAATCTCAATACCCCTTGTGTTAAATCTCGAGACTGTAGATTGAAAATTGAGTAGTTTGGTAGGGAAATGCACACACACACACACACACACACACACACACACACACACACACACACACACACACACACACAAACACTTTCACTTTTATAGATATATACATAGATTTTCACTGAAAGATGTTTTGAAATATATAATTAAATGTGAGAAAACGAGAACTGTATACGATAAACATAAACAAAACGAGTTCAGAAGGCAAAAAAAAAAAAAAAAAAAAATTATATTTAAAATGGAAGATTACAGTAATGGGAAAAACGTAGAATGTCCTTGGGTATTTTTAGAGTTCTTGTAAAAACAAGGGAATTCTTTAGTTATCGAAGAAGTCAGTCGATAGTTTAAAGAGCCGTTTATTTACAAGGATCAGAAAATCATAATCAAAACTCCACTCAATTATATTTCATTAAAAGTTATTAATAAGAGTCAGTGTTCATTAGCTTTCATATTAGAATGTTCAGTGAGATGGGTTGGAATATTTTAATGAATAAATTGACTTTCGAATGGGCAGACGAGAATGAAAGAATTCGAGAAGTTTGTGCCTTGAAAGTATGAATCTTGTGTGTGACAGTGTATAATAACTAGGGCTCGGACAACAGCATATCCTTTTCATTGTTTTGACTCTGGAGTATATATCCGTTGATATCTTATATGCTTTTATATAAAGTGGTGTGGTTCTCGGTTGATTAACTTTGTCTAACTGCGTCAGATATATAATCAAGAGTCAAAACAATAAGAATATTCTGTTATCATAGCCCTAATGATAACGTGAGGTGAGAATTGTGTGTCTGTGTGCTCGCTATTATCTGTGTACAATTGTGTCGGCGGAGAGATTCGGCAAGCTCAAGAGTCAACTGGGTTCCACTGGTTTATTAAAGAAAATCTGGGCCTTTTAAAGGAATGAAGTGGCTCCCCAAAAAAGGCAATTTCGAATAAATTCAGAAAATTCTCTGATTGGTCCAAAATATAATTTTATTTTTATGAATTCAGATGGATGCCTGCGCAAATCTGGATGTACAGAAATAAGTTTAAACATTTAATTTTTTGATGTTGAGTTGTAAACATGGTCGCAGCTGTATGATACTGTGCAGTTCTAGGAGGTCCATCCTCCTATGCTTTATCTTCTCATCCTTTGTAAAGGAGTTTGTTTATTGCTTAATCACCTAATGCTGATAGGATTGCTCAGGCATTTTTTACAGGTCAAAATGCTCTGGGGCGCTAACTTTTCAAATTCCAGTTTCCCGACCTTGTGTCGCATCTTCCTGCTGTGAAAGGGATATAAACATGCACATCTTATGAATAGCTGTTCTTATTTTTCTTGGAAATTTTTAAAACCGAAACCTTCAAACAGAAGACTGTGGAAAAATTTGCTTAAAGCAATAACAGTTTCCCTCTATTCGCTTGAATTACAAAACAATTTTTGGTGTTTCTACATTATTGAGACGAGATTTTGTAGTCGATAAATGGAGTTTTCAGATAAAAAAAAACAATGGTTTCAACTGATTTTTTTAAATTTTATTTTGTCAATTCTAATAAATTACAATGGTAGCTTCCAAATTATGCAGTCGAAGTTACCTGAATATTACTGAATTATTAAAAAAAAAAAAAAAAAATTTAATCATGTTAACACGTGAAAAACTGCCGCCATATTTGTTTAATTCGAACGGGAAATTATCTCCCTGTTGAACTCTCCTGTGTTTTACGATCGTTTTCATCAAATTCTATTTTTTATCTATTTTATTTATTTTTTAAATTTTTGACCTTATCAAATTTCGTTATTTTTGGATGTAATCATGTTAAAAAAATACGAGGAATACGTAGATCAGTATGCCCTGTATTTAAGAATTCAGGTGATCGCTCATCCCCCTCTCAGTACAGGCCAATAAGTCTCCTGTGCGTCATGAGTAAGTTGCTGGAATCTGTGTTAAATACAGAAGTAATCAACCATCTCAACAAAAATAACCTTCTTAGTGACACTCAATATGGTTTCCGTTCTGCTAGATCTACAGCAGATGTGCTTACAGTTATATCTCATAGGATTAGCAAATCTCTCGACGGAGGCAACCTCTCTAGGGCAATTGTTCTTGACATATCTAAGGCCTTTGATAGGGTATAGCATAAAGGTTTACTTCACAAGATCTCTAGCTATGGTATAGCTCGAAATGTCTTCTCAATTATTAAATCATTTCTTTCTGATAGGTTCATAAGAGTAGTAGTTGATGGGCAAAAATCAGAAGCTCACAGTATTAATGCTGGAGTCCCTCAGGGGTCCATCCTGGGCCCAACTCTTTTCCTGATCTACATTAATGATCTTCCAAATCACATCCTTACATCATTCGTAGACATTTATACCATCTATGGTAGCACATCTAAGACCGTAAACGACCAAGTTCTCTCTGATTCTCTCTCCTCTGATCTTGAGCATGTGATACAATGGGGAAAGGAGTGGCTGGTTACTTTTAATGCATCTAAAACCAAGCTTCTTTCTTTACATCATCAACATTCTGATCCACATCTGGCATCAATTGAAATGAATGGCTCTCGTCTTCAGGAGGCCTCAAGTTTTGACAAGCTTCTGGGCTTGAGAAATACTCCTGATCTTAAATGGAACACGTATATCAAATCTGTTGCCATGGCCGCTGGAAAAATGGTGGAATCTTTCTATCGATCCAGTAGATATGTCACTGTTGATGCAATTCTCTATCTATATAAGAGCCAGGTACGTCCAAGGATGGAATACTGTTGCCACATCTGGGCAGGAGCTGCTAGAAAGAACTTGTCCTGTCTTGATAGAGTTCAAAATAGACTTCGTAGCCTCGTAGGAAATGTCCTTTTCTCTTCCCTGCAACCTCTATCTCACAGAAGAGATGTTGCGAGCTTGTCTCTGATGTATCGTTATTTTCATGGAAAGTGTTCGACTAAGCTTCAATCTATGGTCCCCACTCGCCAAACTTTCACAAGAAACCCTCATCTAGCTGTACACACTATCAATAATTCCCCCCACTCTTTATCTGTGCCTAAACCTAAACATAGATTCCATGAATAAAGCTTCTTTCTCAGAACTGCACGCCTGTGGAATTGTCTTCCGTTTTCCTGCTTTCCAGCTGACTACAATATGGTTGTGTTCAAGTCTAACGTAAACAAGTTCTTGATGAGCCGTTCCATATAAGTTAACAAATTTACCGAATTTTCATTACTAATGATTACTATATTTTCCAATTATACTGTACACTCTTAACCCTTATCCTTGAGTGGCCTCTTGGCCTTGATAATGTGGTGATTCCTGTGTAAAAAAAAAAAAAAAGATACCATGGTTTTCATGAGAAATTCAGTTTTACGATTTCCGAAAATCTCGTCTCGCTTCTACAGAAGCGTCCAATTCCCCCCCCCCCTTTTCTGTCAGCACCTTTAGTTGAAGCAGACCTCCGATTCGGATAAAAGAAATGAAAATTTTAAAACCACTACGCAATAAAATCAAAATAAACATGACAAGCTGTAGAAATTGGCGTTAAGATTATAACACTTGATACGCCAACTTCACGACTTCCGTGTTAACTTCCTGCTTGCAGATAAATTTAAGGAAAATGGTCACAAACATGACCAAAAGTAAATAGATCGTTTCTTGGTATTTTTTTTTTTTTTTTTTTTTCTTATCAAATCTTTCTTGGTGTTCGTGTATTAGATCCATTATTCTTTCTGCTTCTCATAAAATCAGTTCTCTCTATCGCTCTGAACAGTTTCTTATATCTGACACTATTCTCTCTCTCTCTCTCTCTCTCTCTCTCTCTCTCTCTCTCTCTCTCTCTCTCTCTCTCTCCATATCTAGTAAGTACTGTTGTTATATTTGCGCTGGTGAATGAATGAATCTCTATTCTTGATAAGGTGCAGAAATGTATCTGGTTCCACTCTTTCTTCTTCACTGCAACCTCTCTCTCTCACAGACGAGATGTTGCTAGTCTCATTTTTTTTTTTTTAATACTATGTGTTCTTCAGAATTGTCTGAACTTTTCCCTGCTTCCTTTGTTCCAGCTTGTTTGACTTCTTGGTCTAGTGGTCTCCAGCAATTCGTTCTTTTTCATGCTTCATTGTAATACAGCTTCTTATTCCAATTGCTTCTTTCCAAGGATTGCAAGGTTGCGGAACTCTCTTCCTGCTCACTGTTTTTTTTTCCTTCTACCTTTTCAAGACTAAAGTCAATAGCCATCTCTACTGTCGTTGTGATAACCATTTTTTGTTCTTGTTAGTTATTTATATCAAGTGCTGTCAAGCTTTGTCTTGAGCGATTTCCTTAAAAAAAAAAACTAACTCCATCTCCCGCCCCAAATATCTCTTACAATGTTTAAAAATTGAAACATTGTCTCCATTTAGTTACCCCCCTTCTCGAGAGAAGTTAGACACATCGTCAGTTTTTTTTTTTTATTGCAAAAAAAAAAAAAAAAAATGAAGTTGTTTCATTTAATGTCAATACAAATTGCTTAAACATTCACTAGGAAGAAGCACCCCCATCCCCACCCCAAAAAATAAAGTGCGAAATAAAAAAGAACCCGCCCCCCTCTAAGAAAAACAAAAACAGAAAGACTTTGTTGCGTGAACAGAACTCACCAATGGCAAATTCACCCCCCTACACATACAAAAAAAAAAAAAAAAAAAACAGCGCAAGAAATCGAAAACGAGGCTAGTTGAAAAAAAAATGGACAAAACAGCAGTCGTCATGGTTGGGAAATTTAAAAGTCCGTAAAAATATAAAATAAAAAGCATTTAAAACTACTTAAAAAAGAAAAATAAATAAATAAAAGACAAAAAATGATGCGGGGTAGGTTGCAAAGTAACTTTTATTAGCTATGGTAACATTTATTTGTTGTATACATTTGATTTTTGACCAGTTTTTTTCGACTGTGGATTGCAAAACAACCTTGTTCTTTCTAGAATTTACCGACGATGTCATTGTCACAAGTCACACGCCCGAAGAACTAGAAGCGATTCTTAACGACATTCGCAATACTAGTCATATAATTGGACTTGGAATGCGCATTGAAAAAAAAAAAAAAAAAAATCAAGTTCATTTTCAACAAATATGTCATAAAAGTTCCAGTCCCAGTGAAAGGTAAAAATGTTGAGGAAGATAAATGATGCTGAAATCATGGATGAAATCAAATGGCGAATTGCATAAAAATAGTATAAAAATGATGTTTTGTCTTTTTTTTTTTTTTTTTTTTTTTTTTTACACGGTGGTCACCACTTATCAAGGCCCGGAAGCCACTCAGGGACATCTCTCTCTCTCTCTCTCTCTCTCTCTCTCTCTCTCTCTCCATATATATAGGAGCAAACAGTTAATAAAACATGTTAAAAAACACTTTGAAAAAGAGTTAAAAACATTTAATCTGAAAAGGAAACACTTGATAAGTGGCTAGTCCTTAATCCGCGGAGTTTCGAAGAAATACTTTCCTTCTCATCAGAGGGTAGGAATTAGCAAAATGCGGGATCGGATTTTGCATACAAAAGTATTTGATGAAGCTGCAAGTAAGTCAAAGATCTTACTTGATAGCAAAAAGTGAAGCAGAGGGAATATAGTGAAGAAAAATGTGATTTCACGTAAATGGATAGTCTGGTGAAAGGTAAAGTATCCAATGACGGTTTTTATTTTATTTTTTTTTATTATATACTAGCAAAAGTACCCGTCGTTGACTGGGTTCAAAAACAGTCTACAGGAAATGGACTCTGATTTATGAAAGTATGATAGGTTATGAAAAGAAAGGGCTGTAAAGAGATAGCTTCGAATTTGGGGGTATCAAAACTCAAACAAAATATGATAAAAGTAAAAATAAAATAGATAAACCCTATAATTTATTATACCATACCCGTTCACATTGAAACGCTTATCACAATATTCTGGGGATCTATATTAAGAAAACCTTGTTAAACTTTGTGACATATTTCCATTCTATGGAGGTCAGGCGCGAATGAACACCCCATAATTTTATACCATTTTTCTTCAAACTGAAACATAATTATCAAAGTATACTTACGCAGATAGATATGAAAAGTCTTTATTAAAGTTTGTGCCTATTTCCGTTCTATGGAGGTCAGGCGTGAATGCAGACCCCACAATTTTATACCATCCCTATTTAAGTTAAAACATACTTATCAAAGTATTATTATGTACATCTATATCAAAAACACTTGTAAACGTTTTTTTTTTTTTTTCATTTAAAAATTTTTTTATTTCCATACTTCGTGGACCAGGCGCGAATGCAGACCCCACAATTTTGATGAACCACCGTTCTACCAGATCAAACATACCCATTCCTGTGTCTCGATATATCTTCTATCATTATATGTAATCAGTTTTTTAAAATAGTCAACCATATAGGAGCCTATTCGCGACCACACACACACACGTTCAGCTTTATATATGTGATTGTCACTTAACAGAAGACCATCTTCCCCTTTCTTTATTGTAGATTATTCATCCGTTTCTATCTTTTTCATCTTTTTTATTTATTCATTTTGTGATTTATTTTTATTTTATTTATTTATTTATTTTTACATTTATATATATATGTGAAAATGTGATCAAAATGCAGTTTCTATCTTCTGTGGGAACGAAGGTGACTCTTCAGACCAACTCTGCTCTTACAGTTTGTCGCAGAGGTCACACTTATGCGGAGATGGAGGGACACAAACTGGTACTGCTTTTTTTTGTGGACATTCACATGACGCTTCAGATCTCCGCCTGATTTGCAGACCTTAGAGCAAATAGAACATCTGTGCTCTGCCCAAGAAAGACTGATTTCCATGTGATCACTAGTAGCTAGACCGTCTTCAGATAAAGTCATTTTAACTGCATAAATCGCAAACGTGGTTCAGCACAAAAACCTTTGACGGATCTGATGTTTGCATAGTCATATATTTTCTTCTCAAAACTATCACAGCCGTGATAGACCATGGAGCGCCACTTTTCACAATCACTGGAAACACTCTCCCAGCTAGACGCGTCAATATCGAGAGCTTTTAAATTACCCTTGATGTTGTCCTTGAAGCGTTTCTTTGGTTTGTGTTGTGGATACCTTCCTTGTATAATTTCACCATAAACATGCGCTTGAGTAATCTCATCCATCCTTGTTAGATGTTCAGTCCACAATTTACTTGATCAATTTATGATTTTTGGAATATGACATCTTTGTTTCGTGAGGGCTCCGTATATCTTAAATATTTTTATGCAATTATTTTTGGGTTTGTTTTATTATACACATAGATTCGAAAAAGCGGCCAAAAAAATAAAAACAAATATATAACAAATAAAAATGTTATCAAAGACGAGTTACTCGTCTACCTATCTGCAAAAGTCTTTAAATGTTTTACTCACTTTAACACGTGGAATCTTTCGAAAATCATAGTGTTTATCGATATATTTGAAAAAGAAAAATGGCGGTGTGCTCGCTGTTGAATACGGTAAGGTTGAGAAAATGAGTTCAAACGAAATAATTATACAAAATATTGTTAGAAACTCACTCAATATATGTTACCGTGTCATAGGCGGACATATATTCGATGGATTTCTAACAGTATTTTGTATAATTATTTAGTTTGAACTCATTTTTCCAAACTTGCCGTATTCAACAGCGAGCACGCCGCCATTTTCTTTTTCAAATATATCGATAAACAGTGTATGATTTCGAAAGATTCCACGTTTTAAATTGAGTAAAATATCTACAAATTATCCAGTTAATTAGAAAAGTAACTTATCTTGCCTCTGATTACATTTGTTATATATTTAATTTTGGACAACTTTTTCGATTCTGTGTATAGTAACACAGACCCCCCCCCTTTTTTACGATGTGTTTAATTCTTAATAAGCACCTAATTTTACTAAGAAGACTAAAACTATACAGCCCCCCCCCCCTGCCAATCCGTATAAAATATTGTTTTTTTAGTCTAGACAAAGATCAGTACTCTGTTGACTCCTGACAATGAAGTAGAGTCAAAGGCGCGACAGTGGTGGGTGGGGAGTTGAATAGGGATGAAGTTACAATGGTGCCTAGGGAGGAGCACTCAAAGTTCATCATCTGTTAAAATACCACATCATTTTCTTACGTTTTTCGCTAAGTTATTTCATATGGTCTGCCTCCAGCATGTCCTCTCCCCTCTCTCTATAAAATAACTGCTTAGGTTCCGTCTAGAAGCCTCGGGTGTTTTACCTCGGTTTTAGTCAATGCAAGGGTAGGGTGAGGTGAGGATTGCCATTTGGGTTACAGATCTTCAATCATTCACTTTCACACACACACACACACACACACACACACACACATTTTTTTTTTTTTTTTTTTTTTTATTACATTTTCACCCCAAACAAGGCACATTGCCACTTTAATGTAGGGGGCTACTATCAAGGGAAACATCTACTGGGGTACTATGTAGGGATTAGGGCAGCGAGATGTTGGTTCACGTTGCACTTGAACTTATGCATGTCAGTACAGTTGGGGAAGCAGTGACCTGGAATGGAATTCCAAAGTCTAGCAGTTCTGGGGAAGAAACTACTGGAGTAGAAGGATCTTTTACATCTAGGGATCTCTACAGTGTGGGGGTGGGATTGTGTAGCTTGTCGGGTCTGTCGAGGGTGTTCACGTCGTGGGGGCACAAGTGCTTGCAGTTCTTCAGAGCATTCACCATTATAATACTTGTAGAACAGGCAGAGGGATGCAACGTTTCGACGATGGGACAGAGGCTGAAGTTTTGATGCCAGATTAGGGCCTATCAGATTTGCGACTCTCTTTTGAACCCTGTCAAGGAGCGAGAGACTAGTAGCCGATGCACCGGCCCAAATATGACAGCAATACTCCATACATGGGCGAATAGTGGCCTTATAGAGGTACATGATACTTTCGGGTGTTAGAAGTTTTCTAGCACGGTAGAGAGAGCCCACCTTCCTCGCAGCGGCCCTGGCAATGCCCTCGATGTAATTGTTCCAGCTCATGTTTCCTGTGAACGTTAGGCCAAGGAGCTTGAAAGACGTACTCTCAGCTAAAGAGTTGTTGGCCATTGCTATAGGTGGTAGAGAAGGTTTCTTGTAATTATTGAATGAAACCAGTTTTGTCTTGGTGGCATTGAACGTTACCATCCATTTTTGTCCCCATTCCACTACTGATTTGAGGTCATCCTCTAGTGTTTCTGCCATTACTTTAGATATATGTTCATTTGTTTTCCTGTCGTGCCTGCTATAGAGTGTGGTGTCATCAGCATATATACCCATCTCAGAGGCAGTTTTGTCGGGGAGGTCATTTATGAATATCAGGAACAGCAGAGGACCAAGGATAGATCCCTGGGGCACTCCCGCATTTATATTATATTGTTTAGACGTACGACCGTCGAGGACAACCTGGATTTTTCTCTTATCTAAGAAGGATTTAATTATGTTAAGTATTCTACCAGTGATACCGTAAGATCTAATCTTCCTGAGGAGACCCTCATGCCATACCCTGTCAAAAGCCTTAGATATATCTAGAGC
Organism: Euprymna scolopes; assembly: GCF_053919585.1. Classification (NCBI taxonomy): domain Eukaryota; kingdom Metazoa; phylum Mollusca; class Cephalopoda; order Sepiida; family Sepiolidae; genus Euprymna; species Euprymna scolopes. The sequence goes on from NC_136517.1 coordinate 42,220,085, forward strand.
TACCGCTCTGCCCTCTCCCGCTTTGTCCAGTGAATGGTATATGCGTTCAGAGATTACAGTGAGGATGTCTGCCGTGGAACGGGCTTGTCTAAATCCATATTGATGGTCGGTCAGGAGTTTAGCATCTGTAAGGTGCTGGACTAGAGCATGGTTAATTAAGGTCTCAAATATTTTGGCAAAAAGTGGGAGGAGGCTAATAGGGCGATAATTTAATGGGTCAGTTCTTTCGCCAGAATTCTTGAATACTGGTACAACAGAAGCAGTTTTCCAACAGCTCGGAAAGCAAGATTCATTAAGGCATTTGTTGTAGAGTTTGGAGAGAACTGGAGCTACTTCGGCTGAGCACTTTTTTAATAGCACAGCTGGGATGAGGTCGGGTCCACATGCTTTGGAAGTGTCAAGGTTTTTTATGATAGCATGTACCTGAGCAGGGGTGATTTCCAGATCGTCTAGCGTGGCGTCTGTCCGTATAGGAAAGTCGGGTAGGGGGTGGTTTAGAGGGTCCAGTGTAGAGTTGGAGGCAAACCGACTGGCAAGCATGTTAGCCTTCTCGGTTGCTGAGCAAAGAACCTCGTGATTGTTGGTTAGTGGGGGAATTGTTGATTGCCCATTATTTACTACACTGTTGTAGATTTTCCAGAAGTCACGAGTTCCTAATTTTTGTGCTTCGATGCGTTTTGTAGTGGTTTCCGTAAATTCCCTCTTAGCTGTCGCTATTTCTTTCTTAACGTTACTTCTAGCTTCTATGTACTTTTGTCTGTTTGAACTGGACTTATGTCGGTTAAACCTGCGGAATGCATGCTGCCTTTGAGCAATGGCAGTTGCGCAAGTCGAAGTAAACCATTGGGGAGAGTGGGGCTTGCTATAGAATTTCCGCATGGGAACATGCGCTTCGATTGCAGTTTTGAACCATTCAGTGGTCTCAGTTGCACACTGTTCAGCAGGAAGAGAAAAAATATTTCCCCATGGGGCGTCTCTGATAAGATCTCTGATAGCTTCCCAGTCAGCCTTTTTATAATATCTCGTTGTTTTGAGCACTGGCTCTTCAGTTTTGGGTCTGGAGTTTAGGGCGATTTCAACCATTATTACCGCATGATCAGCGTTCCCAAGTGGGCTGTCGGCTTTCGTTACACAATCATCAGGAACTGTGGTCAAAAACAGATCTAATAGTGATGCGTGTTGCTCTTCCTGATCAGGGAAGCGGGTTGGGAAAGTAACAATTTGCGATAGGGAGTGAGATACAGAGAAGCTATGAGTTGCGCTGCCTGCTGCATCTGTATAAGTAGAGAATCCAAGCCAGTTTTTGTGATGGACATTAAAGTCACCAAATACATGTACTTGGGCGCTAGTGTCAAAGGAGAGTGCTGTGTCTATGCTGTCAGATACTTTGTTTATTATGGTGCAGTCTTGGGTCGAGGGAGAGCGGTAGAGAAAGTAAAAGTAGCTAATATTGTGTTGCATGATAAGTCTAAAGCACATAAAAGCTTGATCATCCGTTTCTAGGTTTGTTTCTCTATATATATATATATATATATATTATGGCTGAACAAATTGCCAGTCTTTCCGCCTTCGTTTTTGTTCCTGATTTCGTTGAAGAAAAAAGAAAAAAAAAAAAAAGACCAAACCAACAACGGATATTCAGTCTGCGCGTTTAGTAGGGAAACTGCCGTTTCCAACGAAAACGTGATATACAAAACCGGAATGCGGCTGATGATGGACAGCTCTAATAAAACCATTTTTTTGATGTTTTTTTAATCTTTCCGCCTTCTTTTCTCATTTTCTCACCATTATTTAGAAAACATTTGTCTTTCGTTGATGGCTAAAACCTTTTTTCCTTCTTTCTGCTTCCATTCTCTTTTTCTTCCTTCCTCTCTCCCTCTCTTCTTGCCTCTCTCCTTTTCCCTCTCTTCCTTCCTCTCTTCCTTCCCCTCTCCCTTCCCCTCTCACTCTCCTCTTCCTTCCCCTCTCACTCTCCTTCTCTTCCTTCCCCTCTCACTCTCCTTCTCTTCCTTCTCCTCTCACTCTCCTTCTCTTCCTTCTCCTCTCACTCTCCTTCTCTTCCTTCCCCTCTCACTCTCCTTCTCTTCCTTCCCCTCTCACTCTCCTTCTCTTCCTTCCCCTCTCACTCTCCTTCTCTTCCTTCCCCTCTCACTCTCCTTCTCTTCCTTCCCCTCTCACTCTCCTTCTCTTCCTTCCCCTCTCACTCTCCTTCTCTTCCTTCCCCTCTCACTCTCCTTCTCTTCCTTCCCCTCTCACTCTCCTTCTCTTCCTTCCCCTCTCACTCTCCTTCTCTTCCTTCCCCTCTCACTCTCCTTCTCTTCCTTCCCCTCTCACTCTCCTTCTCTTCCTTCCCCTCTCACTCTCCTTCTCTTCCTTCCCCCATCCCATATTTCTCGTCCCCCCTTCTTGTTTTCCTCTTTTTTCCTCTTTTATTGCATCTTTTCCCTCGTCTTTTGTTTTGTTCTTATTTTCTCTTTGTTGTTCGTCGTCTTCTCTTTTTTCTACCCATCTTCTTCCTCTCTTTTTCTTTTTCTCTTTCTCATTATTTCTTTTCTCTTTATTTCTCTTTCCCTTTTTCTATTTTTTAATTTTACTTTCTCTTTTACTTTTACATAACTTTCCCCCATTTTTTTTTTACCCCCTCCCATATCCCAAATGCACATTTTCATTTCTGAATATCATAAACTGATCACATCGCATTTAAGAAAAATTATTTTCCTCCTCCTACTTTTCTTCATACCAATTTTATTTCCTTGTTTTTTCTCGGTTGCATTACATTTCAATTTATAAAAAAATACAAAACAAAACAAATATATATAAAAAAAATCTCCAACTTTTTCACCCTCTTCCACCAAATCAAAATGTCACACATTTTTAATTTAAAGACCAGAAATATTTCTGTGTGTTTTTTTTTTTTTTTTTTTTTTTTTTTTTGGCCTTTCATTTCTCTCAGTCGTTTCGGTTACGTCCTGATTCGAACACGCCTTGTTTAAATTAAAAAATAAATAAAAAAAAAAGGTCGTTTTATGTCATATTTTTAAGATGTTGCTTTAAATCTGTTAACAGTTTCAAATTTGAAGATTAAGTTGACAAAATGAAAATTAATGGTTTTAAACTGGTTGCTTTCTGTATCCGCAGTAAAAAAAAATATTTGTACAGGAGTGCGCATGCTCACAAAGACCCAGTATAGATGCTATTACCGCCATAAATATATGGGATGTCTTTTACCATTTTTTTTTTTTTTTTTTTAGGGTTGAAGGTCATTAGTTTTTAGGGATGTGTTTGGATTCATAGAAATATTTCCAGTGAAAAAGGTTTTTGGTTTTATAATCAAATGTGAGAAAAACGTGAGATGTTGTGATATGATACTCAAAACAAAATAGTGAGTTAAGAAGGCATGCATTCACAGGAGATATTCAGTACATGTTTAAAATTGAAGGTTTATAACAATAGAAAAAACAGAATGTTCGTTAAAATTTTTTTAGAGTTATTGTAAAAATAAGGGGGTTCATTAGCTGAGACTTTGGAAGAAATCTGGATCAATTAAGAGCCGTGAGTTACAAGGGTCAGGAAAATCGTATTCAAAACTTTTCTGCTCATTTTTATATGTGACTAGTGGGGGTGCCTGGGGTGTTTGGAGGTGTGTGTTGAGAGAGAGAGAAAAAAGTGTTAGTAGGCAGGCAGGCTCGAACCCGTGGCACGAATGCAGAAAAGAAAATGAAAGAAAACCTGAACTCTTACCGCTACGCTATGACGCCACAGGAATTGAAAACCGTTCAAATTTAGCGATGTCAATCAAAAAATTGTCAATTCAATGATAATTAAGTTGAAAATCATAGGAGTCGGCACAGAAATGAAAGTAGCTTTTAAACCTGGCCTGGGGCCAGTGAAGCTTTCCGCTTTCTCTCGTCGCATTTATTTGTTTCCCTACGAGGTTGTTACCCCGAAAAAGGGGAACTCCTGGTAGCATCAAAATGAATAGCAATTGTCTGATATGGAGGGTTTCCCCGACATTGATCAAAGCTAATTGCTTTCAAGACGTCCCGGCACAAAAGGCCAGGCGCTGTACCTTTGCTCTGATTAGGTTCACTTTATTTATACGAAAAAGACGAAAAAACACGGGAATTTTTTAAAAGTCGATGTAAATAAATGTAGATACGACGTCCGTTCGCAAATCATAGATATTACAATCTAGGGAGTATATAAAAAGTTCTAAAGAATAGTAAACCCCCCCAAGCCTTTCTTGGGCATACAAAAATGCGTGCGCCACTTTTGTCTTTTCTATAAATAATATATATATATATATAGAGATAATTCATTGAAAGTTGTTTATAAAAGTCAATGTTGATTTGATTTCATATTAGAATTGGAATTCAATGAAAAAGATTGGAATATTTTAATAAAGTTTATATAGATCTACAGATGATAATGTGATGAGTTGTGTATGTCTGTGTATTCATTAATGTTTGTGCGCATGAGTGAAGAGAAATTTTGTAGAGATGAGCACCCATAGTGAGGCGAAGGCCCAGCGACACTGATCTGCAGATTCGAGTCAACTGTGTTTCACTGGTTGATTGAAGAAAAATTTATCTGTTAAAGGGTTTAGGTAGCTCCCAGAAAGACGGTTTCAACTAAATCCAGAAAGTTTTCTGATTGGTCCAAAATATATCTTTGTTTTATTCATGGCAATGCATGTGCAGACGATGTACGTACAAATGCGTTTATGCATTTTAGTTTTGTATGTCGATGCATAAACAGCGACCGCTACAAATATACCTGCATTTTCTTCATTAAAATCTAAATTATTATTAAATACTAGGTTGACTCACCGTTGCTTGGAGTACCTGAGAGTTCACTCCTCGTCTTAACATTCACAGGCAACGTGAATTCGAACAAATACATTGAGGACAATGTCAAGGCTGCTGCAAAGAATGTTGGCTCCTTCTACCATGTTAAAAAAAAAATTACTCGCACTAGAGAGCATCCTATATTTCTACAAAGCCACCATTCGCCCATGCATAGAATATTGTTGTCACTAGTCTCTCCCTTTTAGACAGGGTCCAAAAGAGTCCCCAAGCTAATAGGTCCAGCACTATCAGCCAAGCTTTAACCTCTGTCCCATCATCACAGGGGTGCTAGTTTTGCAAATAATTTAATGAAATATGCTCTAATGAACTTATGACCATCTAATGTGTATACTTCTGACTAATCCGATAAGCACCAAAATCTCACCCCTTCACTGAAAAGGAGAGAGGAAGAAAAAAAATCTTCATTGTGTTAGTGCATATTTTTTTTTTTTTTATAAACTGTTATCCTCATCTTTGTAGTTGTTTTTTCATCACGTTTCAGCCAACTTATACTCTGGCATTCTTCAGGTGGTTAACTACGATGGGATAGGAATGCTGAGTCTTGTAACTGTTTCCTCAAGGCTATGACAACAGCATATTCTTTTCATTGTTTTGACTCTCGAGTACATATCTGACACGGTTAATCAACCGAGGATCACATCACTCAAAAATAAAAACATAAGATATCAATGGATATATACCTGAGAATCAAAACAAGAAAAAGAATATGCTGTTGTCATTGCCCTAGTAATTACTGCCTTCTATAATTACTGGGGATAAGAATGGATTTCAGAGAAAGAGAGATAAATAAAGGATTGGTCAGAGATAGGTTAGTTTAGAAGTCCATTTCTAAAAGCTGTCCAACATATGCCAGCATGTCAAACAGATGTTAAGCCGAATATGAAAATGATGATGATGATTGTGATGTTCTTGTGTAATGCTTCTAACAGAGAGATGCTGGTGAAAAATCTAACCAATTTGCCAGAGGTTAGAAATGTGAAGTCATTACCAATTCTACCAGGACTCGAGAGCAATATGTTTGACACTCCTCCTGTCTCTGTAAGAATCCTACATCTTTGGCACAAAGGAATAACTCCATACTTAAACATGCGGGGACCCAGCACTTGTGCTACTGAAATTTTTTTCTCGCTTGTCTGCGTATTTTTGTATTTTTTTTTTTTTTTTCGAATGTCATGCTGTAATACATTTCTCGTACCTTTTATCTTATGGTTTCGTTACGTGATTTTCCACATAATGAATTCAATGATCTTATAACCCGACCAATCTCTTTCACTCAAAGAGACGCCACATTCTGCGAGACCTGAAATACTGTGTCTTTTCTGTAATTGTAAGGCGTTATTTCGATGGCATTCTTGTCCACCTGCAATGGAGTGTGACACTGTTGAAAACATTTAAAACTATGCATAACTAGAAGAATACCCGTCCTAGGGTAAGTAAAATGAATTCCCCAAACAGAACAGATTTTATGTCCATGTACGAAAATTAAAATCAAGATATAATGATGTGCAGCCACATGCTCCCTCTTACTGGACAACACTTGACCCCAATGCTGTGTGCCGTGGATTTCTTCCCTTTCATCTTCTCTTCTGGTTGTATCATCGTTTCTTATATTTACAACTGCCAAGGAGGCAAGCATGGGTTCGTAAGTATTTAGAAAAAAAAATAAATGGATAGAGTAGGGAATACGAACTCAGACTTAGACTTCACTGCAAAGAAAGAAAGAAAAAAAAAAAGGACATATTTCGGTCAACACCAGTTTGACCTTGACCTTCACACACACACACACACACACACACACACACACACACACACACACACACACACACACACACACACACACACACACACACACATTGGCTCTGTAAACAAATATCGCGACAATAAAATTTTTAAAACCAAACTTTGGACTTCTTTTCGACCATGTCAGCAGAAATGTGTCCTTTCATTTTTTTTTCTTTGTAGTGAAGTCGGTTGGGTCCTTATTCCCTACTTTATCTAAAACAAAAACAAAAACAAACCATTGCAAGAGAAAATACAGAAAACAAACTCTGACACATTCTATATATGTTCGTTACAATCTGGGTATGTGTGAGACACCATCGACCTTTTTAAATGCTAACTTCTGCATCTTGGTCTTTTGTCAAGACCGTATTCATCAGTTGATGTTAGCTCATCTCCATCTGCTCTGAGCCACAACCTGACCCAAACTGTAAACTGTCCTTAACTGTTTCAAACTAACTACCACTCCTAAAACTGCCCTTAAAATAACTCTAAATACACAGACCTCTTTACCTGATTTTTTTGTCCCTGTTACTGGCACACTTTGATTAACAATCCTATTTCAGCTGCCTTTGTGTACCTTGGTGAACAATTTCCTTTCGATTGTCTTTCTACTGACTTAACTGCCTATAACCTTTGTTCTGCTGAGAAACTTTTTTTTTTTTCACTTCCTAACTCTTTTATTTTTGACTGGGGGTGTTGACAGTATCACAATGATACTAAACCTGATGTCTAGAATAAGCAATGTTGATAATTGTTAGTCCTATGTTGAAACATAAACATGGGCACAAAAATGTCACGTGACTTGTGTATATGTAAAATGTGACCTGGGAAGGGGGGGGGCGAAATGTGTTTTGTAAACAAATAGTTTTGATTTCAGCGTCCTAACAAGTGCAGATTTTTTTTTTTTTTTTAATTAAAAAAAATTTTCTTTTAAAAGTCGAAAAAAAGAAGGTCTTCATTGTAAACAGATAATCTTGGTTTCAGCATCCTAAATTCTCGTATGAAACAAATGAACGAATCTCTTTTTAAAAAATAAATGCTACGGTTTTTAACTCAACGTTCGTGTATTTTTGTTTGTTTTTGTTTTTTTGTTTTAATCAGAAAAGAAAGTTCTTGATAATAATTAAACCATTAAAAATACTTAAAAATACTTAAAAAAAAATAAAAAAAAAAAAAAAAAAAAGAAACGCATTTTGATTCACTTTCCTCGAGGGTACAATTTACACAAGTCACGTGACATTTTGGTGGCCATGTTTGTTTCAACATAGGATCTACAATTGTTAACATTGCCTTTTCTAGAACTCGGGTTTAGTATCATTTGTCAACATTGCCCTGGAATCCTTATTCCGAGTTGATTCAAAATCTATTACATCATTCTAGAAAGTATCTCAAATTTATGGTTTATGCTTAAGTGTTCTTAAGAAGAGACTGAAATTCATAAAATCTTGCTTAATTGGGTCTAATAACTCTAAAATTTAATTTAAATCTGGAATATTTAAAAGGTACTTATAGAATACAGACTATGCTAAAATAATATTATTTATAAACTCATTCTTAACATAGGGCATTTTATAACTATTCCGTACTTTCACCTAACAATTTAATAGGCAAAAGTATAATGTAAAAATTTAATTTAGCTTAAAAATAGCATGATCCGTGTGCTACACAAACACCTATTTGAATTTGCAAATTGTAGGTTGTACTTATACTCCCTAAAAGCTTTTTAAAATGCCCCAAAGAGACTAAAATTTGGAGAATATGTATTAATTTATATCTAATATTGTTTCAATTTCACAAAAATTAGAGTTATTTGAATTTTTATGAAGGGCTTCCACTCTTCTTTCTTATTGTGCATAAATCTTAATTAAAACTAAATATAGCCCAACCTCTTATGCCTAGCAGCTATATTTCAAAATTCAAAATGATCAGTTCATTAGTTTAGAAATGAATCCTGTGCATAAGCAGAAATTGAAATTCAAAAAAACTTGCTTAATTGAAATTGAATGACCATGAATCGTATTCAATGCAAGTCTGATATGTCTAAAGTTTTCAAATGGTAGGTTGTCGTTTTATTATGCTTCTCGAACACCCTTTTAAATACTCCAAAAGAAACTGAAATTTGGAGGATTTTTTTTTTTTTTTTCTTACAAAAGAGTTACCACTTATCAAGTGCCGAAGGCCACTCAAGGATAAGAATTAATGAACGTAAGGTTTAGTAAGTTTAGTAATCATTAATGGTGTAAATTGGGTAGAATTTATATTATTTAAGGACGGCTCAACAAGATCTTGCTTACATTGGACTTGAAGACTACCATATTGTAATCAGCTGGGAAGCAGGTCAATGGAACAGTATTCCACATGTGGGCAGTTCTAGGAAAGAAACTTTGTTCATGGAATCTGCATTTAGATTTAGGTACAGATAGAGAATATGGAAAATTGTTGATAGTGGTTGTAGCTAGTCGAGTGTTTTTTTTTTGTTTTTTTTGTGTGAAAGTTTGGCAAGGGGGGACCGTGAATTAGAGCTCAGATGAGCACTCGCCATGAAAATAACAATAGAGCAAACTCGCAACATCTCTTCTGTGGGAAAGAGATTGCAGGGAAGAGAAAAGGACATCATTTTAAACTGTATCGAAGCAAGATAGGGCATGCCGAGCAGCTCCTGTCCAGATGTAGCAGCAGTATTCCATTTTAGGATGTGTTTGGTTCATATACAGATAGAGAATTATTAATCGATATCTAATTCACAAAAATATCTGAGATATCTGAATTTTTGCCAAAGGCTTCTGCACTCTTTGCATAAAACTAAATTAAACTAAATATAGCTCACATTATCCACCTTTATGTCTAGATTGGTTTCAAAATTCATAATGATAGCTTAATTAGTGTAATGTAAAAAAAATGGCAGAACTTCTTATTACCGCAATTCACACCAACTTCTCTTTAACTTAAATTTATGCTGACGACACTACCATCTATGCCAACACCTCAAAGGCCGTAAATAACCAAGTTCTTTCTGATTCTCTCTCTTCTTTGATCTTGAGCATGTAGTACGATGGGGAAAGAAGTGGCTGGTTCCTTTTAATGCATCTAAAATCAAGCTTCTATCTTTACATCATCAACACTCTGATCCCCATCTGGCATTAATTGAAATGAATCGTTCTCGTCTTGGGGAGTCTCCATGTTTTGACAAGCTTCTGGGCTTGACCTTTTACTCTTGATCTGAAATGGAACATGTACATCAAATCCATTGCCAAGGTCGCTGGAAAAATGGTGGGATCCTTTTACTGCTCTATTAGATATCTCACTGGTGATGCAATTCTCTATCTATATAAGAGCCAGGTACATCCAAGGATGGAGTACTGCTGCCACATCTGGGCAGGAGCTGCTAGAAAGACCTTATCTTGCCTTGACAGAGTTCAAGATAGACTTTGTAGCCTAGTGGGGGATACTCTTGTCTCTTTCCTGCAACCTCTTTCCCACAGAAGAGACGTTGTGAGCCTGTCTCTGCTTTATCGTTATGTTCATGTCAAGTGTTCATCTGAGTTCCAATTTATGGTCCCTCTTTGCCAAACTTTCACAAAAAACACTAGTCTAGCTGAAACCACTGGCAATAATTTTCCCCCACTCTTTATCCGTGCCTAAACCTAAACGTAGATTCCATGAATAAAGCTTGTTTCTTAGAATTGCATGCCTGTGAAACTCTTTCGTTTGCCTGTTTTCCAACTGACTACAATGTGGTAGTCTTCAAGTCCAATGTGAACAAATTTTTGATTAACTGTCCCCTTAAGTAATCCAATTTACCAAATTTCCACTACTAAAGATTACTATATTATCCCATTGATTACTATACACTCAATAAGCCTTATCCTCAAGTGGCCTCCGGGTCTTGATGTGATTCCTATGTAAAAAAAAAAAAAAAAAAAAAAATTCACACCAACTCTCAACATCTATATTTTCTCTTGACTGTCAAAAACTCGACTCCTTATCCTCTCCAATTCGTCTTTCTTATAGCCCCTGTTCCTATCATATGCAAATTAATGCCACGTATATATAAAGAATTCATCTACAAACTGCAAAAGTTTTTCTTTTTTACTTCCCTGATCCTGTCATCTGACAGGCCAAACAGATGCGCTGCTGCTTGTGTAAGTATTATCTTCTAATACGTCTGGGCATAGAGTCGTCACAATCTACAAACTTAAGTTTCTTTTCTTTTTTATTTTCCTGATCCTGTCATCTGACAGGACAAACATGGGTGCTGCTGCTCGTGTTAGTAGTGCCTTCTATTATAGGATGGAATGTATCTTGGATATAGAAATATATAGATTTCCCCAAAACCTCTGGCGTTGATGGAGGGGAGATTAAAACTTGCTGCTATGGTTTCAAATGATCTGAAATAACAGCAAGAGATAAATATTTCTCATATTTTATATCTCTTTTCCTTTGGAAATAGGCTACGATTAGGAATATCTTCAGTATCAAATAATCTTTATATACTGTGAAATTTACTTTATGTATGAAAACCAAAGAGGGGGGGGGGAGATATAGAATATGCAAAATATTTGGAATCAAGTCTCCCCTTGCTGTTATTTCAGATCATTTAAAACCATAGCAGCAAGTTTTAATCTCCTCTCCATCAAGGCCAGAGGTTTTGGGGAAATATCAAATATTTTATAATTCATATGCAAAACTAGGAAAACGAATGACTATGATTGAAGTATTGATGAAGGTGTAGTATCTTTTCACCCACAAAAAATCCTTTAAAATTGCCACTATTATAGGTTTTCGAGATTGCTTAAAATTAAAACAATAGTTAAAATCCTAGGAAACGAGTAATTTCAATGATATGAATAAATTATAGTTTTAAAAAGTGGGGGATCACTTTCTATATCAATTTAATGTAAAATAAACACCCACTTTATAGCCAAGGTGGCCATAAAGTGGTGTTCATTTTATGTTAAATTAATATGGAAAAGTGATTTCCCATTTGTTTAAGCAATAATATGTGACCTTAAGGGCAAATGTCACAAAGCCCACTACACAATTCCGGTCATTAGCTTTCCAACGAGCCTTCGTTTGTTAAATTCTGATCAATAATCGCTGAGATTTTGAAGTTATAAAATTGCCAAAAAAAGTGGTATCTCTCACTCTCACTCTCTCTCACTCTATCTATCTATATATATATATCTATATATCCGTAGCCAAATTGAATACTGAAATGCTCATATCTTTGGTTCTATGGGACGAAATTACGTGAAAATTTGTAGGCTTTTAGAAGATAATACTATTCTGTGGTTAAAATTTTATGACAATTGATAAAAAAGAACCCGTATTTTCAAACCAATAAAATATGCCCAAATTTGCCTACATTTGTATACATAGTGTCCTGGCAGGTCAGGTTTGTTTTGCTGCTTCTGTTTTCTCCCCTGTGGCCTTGCCTAGCCACTAATATAAACATACACATATACGTAACTTTATATAAAGATATACCGTTGTATGTAGCTTATCAATATGATGGTCATTTTCACAGCATGTTTATCTACTTCTTTCAGTGTACCAAGTTTCACTTTTGTACAATTCAAAATGTCAACAAATATGTGGCCTGCAATAAAACGTGTGTGTGTGAGTGAGAGAAAGGATAGTCTTAAACAGTGCATTGCGTCCACCCTTCAACCCCCAAATGCCATATATGTCAGCGGGTTGAACCGGCTTCCACCGGAGGAGAAAGTTCACAAGTGACTCCCAGTCGCATGTATATCCCAGTTGAGAGAGATGATGACGTTCGATTTTTACAGTTCTTGCAAGGAGATGTCGACATCCTCCTACATACAGCACCTGGTATTCTCAAATGGTCACCCATCTGGTAGTGCCCAAGTTCAACATTGCTTAACTTTAGTGATCTAAGGAGAACCGGTGTGTCAGTGTGTCATCCATGGAAGAAATGGTTAATGAAATTTACAATCCTTTCAGGAATCCAACCATATTTGATACAAATGAACTTTAGATTATGCCTGACTTGTCCACCAAGTTCTAGTCTTGAATTTGTAACAGTTTTTTTGTTCATTCAGATATATGGGGGGATACTTTAGTTATCATCTTATAGGGAGGAGGTATGATTTTGAATGAGTTTCACATTCACCGGATCATCGCACCCTTCTGCCGATTTTTACCTGTGGGATTATCTCAAAGATAATGTCTATCAAAACAATCTTTATATTATTCCTTAACTAAAAAGGGCCATCACAGCAGAAATCAGGAAAATTCCAAGAGAGGAATGTATCAGTTATAGGCAGTTTTGCATGTTGTATCCAAGTATGATTATCATTGAAAAGCAATAAAACAGACTTGGATATTTATGCTTGAAATTTGGACAAGTCAGGCATAGGGTATTTAGTTCTCTCCCACTACAAGAACTGTGACATCATAGTTGGAAAGTGGGATTGAGAAGTCAGCACCTCCGAGGGGGAGGGGGTGGTACTCTGATCTACAAAAAGTTCCTGGGAAGCCCTGTTAGCATTACCTGATAAGGGCACTTCAGGCGATTAGCAATAAACTGACCCCTTCTCAAAGAGAGAAGGCAAAGCCTAGGAGGAGGATGGACCTCCTAGAACTGCACAGAACCAGCATTACACCGAACTCAACAGGGACCAAGTCATTACAGGAATCTAATCTCTATTGATTCTGGGGCAAGCATAGATTAAAGTTTATTTGTACCAAATAGTGTGTGGATTACAGAAAGATTATGAATTTTATTAACGATTTGATGGGTGGATTTTTTTTTTTTTTTTTTTTTATGACGTCACCTTGCTGTAATAGACAAGTGAATTCTGTCTGGTGCGTCATGCACCTTGGGTGGGGAGGGGGGGGTAGATGGCTTCCTCCAAAGTAGGAAATTTTTAAGGTACATCAAATTCACAAGCATGTGTATCTGGCCCAGGTAAGACTTTTTACAGTGTTAAATTTTTTGCAAGGATGTGTCGCTGTCCTTCCACGTACAGTGCCTGGTATTCTTAAATGGTCACCCATCTGGTACTGGTCAGGATCAACATTGCTTAACTTCAATGATCTAACGAAATTATACGGTATGGACAAGTAGATCAGCTAGTATAAAATACTTACCTCACGCACCCCTCCCCTTCACTCCACTCATCTCTAACCTGTCTGTCTTGAGCCTTTGCTTAACATTCAAGGAAACCATTGATGTTTCGTCATTGTAAGGTTGCGACCTGTCACTTTGTTGCATCTTATTGTCATGCTGTTGAAGAAGGAAATCTTACAATGTTTATCTTTTTTTGCCTGACAAGTTCCAATCTGATGATATTCTTCTGCTTATCATTTCTACCAACAGCAAAAACAAACAAAAGAAAACCATGAGCAACTATAACTAGCGGAGGAGTTCACGATTCATAAGACCTTGAACAGATTATAGTAACTTGTTACTTGGAAGTTTCAGCACGGCTTCTTAGCTATCAAACTCGCTGCAATATCCATGATGAGAAAGGGATAGTTTATTGCTAAATGCCTGAGGCGCTCCTACGGGGAAATGCTAACAGGGTTGTTCAAGCATTTTTTGCAGATCAGAATGCTCTTCTTCCGGGTGCTGGCTCCTCAATCCCACTCTCTGACCCTACATTTCTTGTAGTGAAAGAGAGGTAAATACATCATCCAAATGAACACCATATCATGACGTCATCCCACAACATCTAAAACTGGATGAAGAAAAAAAAAAACTTTGTACTCATGTGGAGGCAAGTTTGGAGAGTTTGAGAATCGACTGTGGGTTTACTTTCAGCAGCTTTATAACTCTCCCTTCTCTTATTTTGCCCTTCAGTCCTCACATTCGGTGAGCGACGTTTCTGATAAAGAGGGAAGAGTTGCTATTTTTTAAGTCGGAATCTTTCCATCTCACACTTATTGTTGCCTGGCTTTTGACCTTGAAGTATTTTTATTTTATGTTTTTCAGCTTCTTATATCAAGTGGCTTTATGACTTGTCTGGAGCGATTTCCATTAAAAAAAAAGTATATAGGTACTAATAGAAATCCGTTTTTATTTATTCTATAAAGTTAAGTTGTTGTTCCAACCGAGAGATCTTAAGATTTTGACCGTCCGTTTAAGTACAATTGTTTCAATCTCTCTTGCACTTGGTTCACCGGGTATATTTGCCAGGTAACTTTTGAAATTCTTTTTCATGAGTCCAGTTGCTCCTATAATCACTGGTCCTGGATATGATCTTAAACTATATCCGATAGTGATGCCCCAGTTCGCGGGCTTTGGGTAGTGTGGAGCCACCCTTTAATTGCCATTGCTCCCAGGTCCACTCTGACCCGGAGTGGTAGTACCTGTTAGGGTCCCAACTATGGGTTAAATAGAAACCAACCTAAAAAAAAAAAATATATATATATATTCTATTAAAATTTTTTTCTTCAAAATAACTGGATTCGGCATTAAATAACCTGAAACGGGTTGATATGCCGTAAAACAAAAACCACCAACCCACCTATAATCACTGGAATGATGGAGATCTTCCTAAGATTCCAGTTTCTTTTCATTTCAAGACCTTGGTATTTCGTTATCTTTTTCCTTGCTGCTCTGTTTAACCCAGCGTCATTGGGAATACTAACTTCTACTAAGGTTGCTTCTTTCTTCTTCTTGTTGTCTCATATCACTGTCAGGTTTTATTGCTCCATTTTCTAAGTATGTAGCTTTAGGGATTGCAGGGATTGTTATCTGTGTGTGTTTAAATAAAAGTAAAAAAAATTACACATAGCAATAGCAATAATGGTGTAAAAAGTTTTTGACTTGTAATGGGGGTATGAGACGAATGGATTCGCCAATCATTTTTATAACCAACGGCTGTGCTAAACAACCAATCAAAACGTCGCAAAATTATTATAAAAATCGTCGAATTTTGGATTCAATCAGTTCGCCGTTTGCTACGTCACGGACTGCATTTAATTCTTCGCCGCCATCTTGGTTACTGATCTGAACTACGCCAACATCTTGGTTACTGATCTGAACTATGCCGCCATCTTTGTTCAACATAATATCTCAGAACTTAAGAGGTTAACTACGCGACGGACCGCATTTGATTCTTGGTCGCCATCTTGGTTACTGATCTGAACTACGCCGCCATCTTTGTTCAACACAATGTCTCAAAACTTAACAAATGGTGATTACATTTTATTGATTTGCCTTAATAAATCTGTTTTAAGAAAAAATATTATTTTATCGCTCCAGACAAAGCATGAATCCATTTCATGTAAAGAGAAAAAAAAAAAAAATAATCTACTTCAAGGTCAAAAGCTAAACAACAATGGATAGATTTTTTTTTTGCTCCATAATCACTTGAAATCATTCTTAATATCAACTCCCCCACCTTGACTAATTCTGAAGAATGAATATTTAAAAAAAAAAAAATGTGCCTATATTTTATCCAATACAATAGTGAAAAAATATATGATTTATGACTCAAAAAATAGCAAATCTTTCCCCCTTCATCAGAAACCTTGCTCATGGAATGTGAGGACTAAAGGACAAAATAAAGGAAGCGAGAGTTAGCGAGGCTGCCGAAAGTAAACGCAAGGTCCACTTTCTACTCTGCTAATTTTAGTGTCTTAATGAATCCAATAAATCTAATTTATAAAACTCACTATAACTGTCTCCATATTTTCAAACTCTATCTCTTTTGAAACTAAAAGTCACAGAGCGGCGCTAGAGGCCTCAAATGATTGAATTTTTTATGAACCGTTCTTATATGGGTCCTTAGCTGGTTAAAATAGTTTTTAAGGGGTCAAAAATGGGTCAAAATTGAAAAAATCGTTATACATTTTGTACATTCATCTTAGTTTATTTTTAATCAGTTCATATGCGTGTAATGTTGGTGCAGTGATTATGTCACTAACTTTGAATGCTACAGTTTTGTTTTCAGTTTCGATTCTAGCCGATGGTACCCAAATACATTTTGTTTTTGTTATTTTTGAAATCATGACTCCATAATAATATATACGAAATCTGGACAAATTAAAATATCATATTTAAACGTATTTTACGACCGGGCAAAGCCAGGCCCCACTATTTATATAAATAGGTGAGATTGATTTTTGCTTCTAAGTCCTAAATTACTTTTAAAGGATTGCATCGAATCCATTACCAACTACCATGTTTCTATCTGTATGAATAATAGTCTCATCCCCATTTTAATTTAATTAGTGAAATAAAGTTTCTTGACCTTCTTGTTCATCGTCAGTAATTCAAAGCAATTTATAAATTCACTAACACTGAATTGAAACATTTTTGTGCGTCCTTGGTGATTCAACGTTGATCCTGACATATGACCTGACAGGAAAGTGTTGGAGACTTGAACGATTAACCTTTGTAAGTAGTCCCAACTGATTTATCAAACTACTTATCTCGTGTCACCTTTGTCAAATGTGTTGCCGGCAGTTTGTCATATATGGAAGCGCTAAAATCACTATGCAACACCTATGTAGAACAAATGAAGCATGCATGGTCCCTCGTGAGTGCACAGTAAATGAGGCATAAAAAAATGACCAAGTTCATCATTGCTCCCCCCCCCCCCCCCATTTAGCCCCAAAAGTCCCCAGGGGACGTCAAATCCTGGTGAAAAATGAACAAACATTGCAGTTTTAGGCCTTAACATATGTAAATTTGAGCTCTGCACCATGCAAAAAAAGAAATGACTAAGTCCATCATTTGCACCTTCCCCCTCCATTTAGCCCCAAAAGTCCCCAAGGCCTTAACATATTTAAATTTGAGTTCAGCACCATGCAAAACTGCTAAATAGATATACACAGAAAATTTGGGGCAAATATGGTAAAATAGTCCCAAAAATGGAATGTTTTTATTAGCCCTAAAAGAGCCCCTGGGGCACCATAAGTTATCACGAAGTATAGATAAACAAAATTATATAGAAATCAGTTACAACTTTTCAGAAAGGTTTATAAAAATCTAAGGCATCAATTTTAGCCATTTTAACGCGAAAGGCAGCTCTAGGGGGGCAACCGGAGTTTTACTGGGAAATCCATTGTTACATTTTTATTCCTATCATGTTTAATGTTTGTGCAAAATTTCAAAAAATTCCAAGGCATAGTTATTGGGAAAAGTGCAGACGGGCGAAAGGACGAACGTACGAGGGTGAATTTACAGGTCCACCCTTCTTTTTTTTGGTGGCTTAATGTTTCAGTATTTATGGTTGTTATGGATTTCTAAATAATATTATTTTAGCATAGTCTGTATTCTGCAGAAGTATCTTCAAATATTTCAGATTTGCATGAAATATTATCTATAGTGTTTTATATATATATATATATATATATATATATATATATATATATATATATATAAATATAGTGTGTATCAACAAATGCATCTATCTTGGTCAGTGTGTGTGGGAAGTATCTAGTGATTGAAATGTTCCTCTAGTGTATGTATGTATGTATGTATGTGTGTGTGGGTGTTTGCATCATAACAAAGAAACGCACACGGAACAATCATTACGAAAAAGGATACTATCTTTGTTCGTTTGGTCTAGACAAAAGAAAAACATACCTTTTTCATGGGGACTAATAGGTCTCTAACTCTTCTGGTCTTCTTCCAGTCCTGAAATAAATGTCTTCCTTTGAAGGGCTGCCAAATACCAAGTTCACTTTATATAAACTTTACTCTCGACTTCCCATGGAGAGCTGCAAGATGCAAGTTCTACATCATGCTAAGATCTCGTTTCTCCCAGCTTCCAAATGTGGAGACAATATCTTCTTTGTTAACTTGTCCAACTCTCCCACTCTGACTCCAAACTATAACTCAACTGTACACATCTCAAAATCTATCTCATTACCTCATTAACTTGCGTAATCAAAAAATAGCTGATCTCTCTTTGTCATATATTTTGTTTATTTAGTTAATATTCCACGTTAACATTCCCGATACATTTCTAATATATTTTATCTGTAAAATACTTAATTTGTCTCCATACATATTTCTAACATTCTATTTTCCAAACATCAACAACGATCATAATAATAATGATTCAGGTTACTTGGCTCGACCACCCCCACCCCCCTCACCCGGCAGTGCTCTATATAACATTAGTTATTAGACGCCGATTAAGCAAGATTCCCTGAATTTCACTTCTTAAGATCCCTTAAGCATAAGCTATAAATTTAAGATATTTTCTAGAATCACGTGATAAATTCTGAAATTAGAATAAGGATTCTAGACATCAGGTTTAGTAACATATCTTGATTTTAATCTTTATAACGAAGGCATAAAAACTGTTCTGTTTGGGGAATTAATTTTACTTACCCTAGGACGGGTATTCTTCTAGTTATGTATAGTTTTAGATGTTTTCAACAGTGACACACTCGATTGCAGGTGTACAAGAATGCCATTGAAATAACGCCTAACAGTTACAGAAAAGACACAGTATTTCAGGTCTCGCAGAATGTGGCTTCGCTTTGAGTGAATTAGCCAAAGAGATTGGTCGGGTTGTAAGAACATTGAATTCATTATGTGGAGAATCCCATGACGAAACCATGATAAAATAAGGTATGAGAAATGTATCCCAGCATGACATTCGGAAAATACGCAGACAAGTGAGAAAAAAAACAAAAAAAAAAACAGGAGTAGCACATGTGCTGCCATATTTGAACATGCTGGGCCCAGCATGTTCAAATATGGAGTTATTCATTTGTGTCGAAGATGTAAGATTTTTACAGAGACAGGAGGAGTGTCAAACATATTGCTCTCGGGTCCTTGTAGAATTGGTAATGACTTATAAACATTTCTAACCTCTGGTAAATTGGTTAGATTTTCACCAGCATTGTTAGAAGCATTACAAAATCATCAAAATCATCACCACAATCGGTTCAACATCCGTTTTACATGCTGGCATGTGTTGGACAGCTTTTAGAAATTGACTTCAAAACTAACTTATCTCTGACTAGGTCTTTATCCCTCTTTCTTTCAAATCCATTCTTATAAGGCCCTGTCGGTGGGGCATCAGAACACACCGACTGCCCCCCTGCAGAGAGTAAAAGTCCCTCAATGGGGGTCCTGGATATGACCTTACACTATATCCAGTGGTGTGGCCCCAGCTTGTGGGCTTTGGGGAGTGTGGAGCCACCCTTTAATTACCATTGCTCCCAGGTCCACTCTGACCCAGAGTGATAGTACCTGTTAGGGTTCCAACTATGGGTTGAATAGAAACCGACTTGAAAACAACAAATATATTCTATTAAAAATTTTTTCTTCAAAATCTTTGAATTCGGCATTAAATAACCCGAAAAGGGTTGATATGCCGTAAAACAACCAACCAACCATTCTTATAAGTTCCTCCCATATTTTTCTTGTTTGTGCCATACCAAATGATTGTGCCCTACCAGCTGTTCTACATCTACTAACCTAAGAAGTCTCATCCATTCTATTAACATGACCACACCATCAAAGTCTCCTGTTCTGTGCACATCACCTTATACTGTACAGATTTAATCTTCCTCTGAGGTCATCAGAGCTAAGCCTCACTTTAAGACTCATTACATGCCCACCTTATTATTCTCATATCATTGTTTTTCATGCAACACATGTCCTCAACTCTCACTGGTCAGGTTTAAGATCTATACATCATCACACTTCGTACACATGTCTGGTAGACTTCCCTTGGTCAACAGTAGTAATGCTTTTCTAGTTACTAATTGCAGAAGATCCCTAAACTTATTTCATAAACTCTAAATTCTGACAATCTCACAAGCACCTGTTCCACCGTGTGTTCCAATAATGTTGCCAAGGTAACAAAATTTTCACTTTGGTTTAGATAACATTCACTGTTAAACTTTTACTCTCTATAGCATTCGCCTCATCCGTAACACAACAAATAGGTCTTCCAGAACTGATGTCTGATAAGTATCGAAAATCGATAACGGGGAAAAGTCTGATTAAAGGGAGTCCAATTTTGACCAAAGTTGACACTTTTATACACTTGAAGTTTTTATTCATCATACAAGCAGAAAGGCCCATTCTATAAAATCAACTGAAGATTCTTTTATAAGACAGGGGCGCTTTTAAAATAAATGTTTCTTTTTTAGGACACAATTGAACCATGATACTTGACCTTTGCATTTAAAACTTTAGGTGAAGCCATTATTTACAGAATTTTATCAAATCAACAATAGATTCTCTACAGTGCAATGTAGACTGTATTGTGGGGTAAGTCACTGCAAGAAGGTAGATGAAGCTTCTTCCTGGTACACTGCGTGGGAGGGGGGGAGTCCCTAACTAAAGTAGACAATCAATCAATTTGATAAAAACATGGTCAATTTCACCAATTTTGATGATGTATGGTAGGGTGAAGCATTTGTTGATCCTCATTCAATCCCGGAAAACGTTGGGTATCCCTGCTTCATAATGTGTTTTTTTTTTTCTAACTTTGCGTTTCTAACTGCTTATTGTCTTCGTGTCCTTAATGTCTTAACGGTCCATGACTCCTCATTCGTGGGTGCGTGTGTGTATTACATATAATTCACATTACATTTATAACAACAGACCTGTTGCTGCATGGCCTTCTGTCTTTTGGCCGCTGCCTGGGAGATTTGCCAACGTCTTTAGGAGCTGGGTTCTGCTATAACAAGCCGCATTCAAGACGGACACAAGACGATGTTTGTTTTTGTATATTGGGTTATTTCACTTCCAAGCATCTCGTCTTCCACAGCACGGAGCAAAATCGATGATCTCGGACATGTTGTTTCTCTGCATTCATTTAGATACCATCGCCTTCTTATGGGGAAACCGGTTTAACCCATCTTGCTTCCTCGGTGTCTCAAAACCAACTCCCTAAACTTAATTCAGCCTATTAAGACCAGAATCCCTGACACGTCACGTGTAATCCCTATTTGGATACTTCTGGTGCAAACTGATCGGTCAACCAAGTTTGATACATGTTACAACATGACCTTTTGACTCTTTCTGCACCTGCAAGCTGGCTGAACCTATTATTGTTTCCCACGATTCAGTCTCTGTTGTTTACTTTGCTAGACAGATAATTAGATCGATTGATAGATAACTGGTAACTGAATAAATGCCTTCTACCTGGCGTTGCCCGGCGTTTACCTAACGTCTGCCAACGACTAAATATTTGAAGATATTAAGAACTTTAAATATAAAGGCTTTTAACAAAATAACTGGATTCAGCATTGAATGATTCAAAAAGGGTTGATGTGCCATAAAACATAACAACGAAACCAATCTTATAATTTTGTACATTGATTGATGAGATAGTGCGTTTTTTTGGCCTGCCAAGTATTCGATGCAGTCGTGAATCATAAGCTTATTGATTATGTATCTTAAAAGATTAATATATAATGTCCTTCCTTATCGTCCAATCGAGTTTAGTGTTTTTTATTTACCTCCTGTTAGGTTAGAGGGAGGCTCGGGAGAAATAAAATATTGATTTTTTTTTTTTTTTTTTTTTTTTTTTTTTTTTACTGTCTGTAGATTAAGCTAAACTTGTACAAAATGGGGGAGGGGCGAAGATGTAAAGGTATGGAACAATGTCAATTTTTTTTCCCCCTCTCTGGCTCATTCCAAACAAGGCATATTGCCACTTGGGCTTAAGGGTCTACTATTTAGAATCATGTCTAACAGACTGTGGTGAATTGAGTAGCGAGATGTTTGTTCACAATACATTTAAACTTCTGCATATTTGAGGTTCAAAAATTTTTTTGTTTTTTTCTTTTCTTTTCCAGTATGCATGCATAATATTCCCAATAGGGGAATGAGAGCAGCTGTCCAAAAGCCTCTCTTGTGCTGTTGAAAAAAAAAAAAAAAGATTTGATCAACTTATTCATTATGTGTCACAAACGACTTCATGACCAACATAATATCTGGATATCTCTACTTCTCACAGCTATATGAAACGAATTTCTCTACAATTATATTAAAAGAACTTTTTGTGTGTATGTGAGTTTGTCCCCTATGGACTTGAAAAACGGCTAGGCTGATTATATATTTTTTTTTTAATTTCTAATTTCACATGAAGGTACTTGATGTGTCTGGGAGTGTTCTTACGTGGTTTTGCACTGGAATGCATCTGATACATATGGAAAATCTATAATGTAAAAAAATCTGATTAAAGAAGGAAGTCCGATTTCTGACCAATGTTAACAAGTACATTTGGGAAATTTTATCACCACACAAGCAGAAAGGCATAGCCTATAAAATTAACTGTTGATTCTTTTATAAGACAGGGGCACATTCGAAATGAATGCTCCTTTTTAGAGCACAATTGAACCATGATACTTGACTTTTGTATTTTAACTTTAATTCGGATGATTATGTAAAAATAATTTCATAAAATCAACAGCTGGTTCTTTGATAAGACAGGAGCGCATTCGAAATGTTTCTGGTCAGAGCATAATTTAACCATGATACTTGACGTTTGCATTTTAAACTTTAAGTGAAGCCATTATTTACAGATAATTTTATAAAATCTACAGTAGATTCTCTACCATGTAATGTATTGTGGAGTAAGTCACTGTGGGGAGGAATGTGAAGTTTCCTCTCTGTGCACTTCAGTAGATGGGGAGAGGTGTCTCTAACTAGAACAAGTAATCAATTGATTTGATTGAAAAGAAGAGAAAAAAATGGTCGATTTCACTGATTTCGATGACAATAAAAGTATGGGAGGGTGTGTTACAGAATGGATTGAGAGAGAGAGGTGAGTAAACGTGGAGTGTAAACACGTTTACCAGAACCGAGGGTCAGCTGACCAGATTACGTATGAGTGACGTGGTCAGGTTGGCTAGATCTGTGAGACTGGATTTGGGCTTTGAAGAAGACGGACGGCTTAATAGCTGTTCCCTCCCCTTCACTGGGGGTGGGGGACGCTGACGTGTTCAAAGCAAGCAAGATTCACTTCCATATTCTGTGTCGACATCTGGAAGGTAAATAAAAAAACTATAAAACCAATTCATCGTCTTGGAGTGATAAATCTTCGTCTAACAGGTACCAGTCTCCCTCCAAGAGAAGATGAATTCCAGATGGATCAACATCGACGACACATGAAGTAAGGTATGTCGAAGAAAATGCATGTAACACACACACACACACAAAAGCATATGAACAATTAGATATGAACACACACAACCGCATATGAAACTAGACGATGATACGCACACAGAATTCTTTTATGACACGCATAATCTCCTTTCATTCTAATAATAATCATTCCATGACAACAAATACAATTATGGTCATCCCCTTTTATGTTATACACCAAACGTCAATTTGGTGCCCCTCTATGATAACCCTAGTGATAACTTCAATGATAACACTATGTAACAGGTGGAACATTTGTCGATCCTCATTCAATCCCAGACCACGTCGGGTCTCCCTACTTGTGTAGTTATAAATTGAAGCTTTTGACTTTTCATGGAATTTTCTGCTACTCTAACCTTAGATGGGAATTAACGGTTTTGCTCATCCACATATAACCTTCCTGATAATTTCCTATGGAAATATCGGCCATGTTTATAAGGTGTTTGCAAAGGAAATGATTATTGTTAATTAGATTTGACTTTCACCCCTACACACGCTTCCCCACCCCCAACAACAAAAAACATTTTATTTATTTTTCACCAAACAATGCTGTGCATATGCAGAGATCCTTCCTAGGCTTCACCCCTAGCTATCGCCATGTATTATTATTATTATTATTATTATATAGCTAAGTTAATCCACATTTATTTCTCTATAGCTAAAATATTTCTCAGTTTCGGGATTGAGTTATGTTTAAAAATAAATACCCTTCCGTTTTTAATTGTTCTAATTAGCTGTAATTTGCAATTATCTCACTGAATGAACCATTTCTTACAAAATTACTGAATTTTTGTTAAAGGCTGAAATAGGATATTATTGTATCGTATTGGTACTCACCCTAGTTGGGTTGAACAGGCTTCCTCCAAAGGAGGGTATTTTAGGGGAATATCAAATTCGCAAACGGTTATCAGTCACTTGTATATGCCTATCAGGGCAAATAATGGTGTTGGTTTCTTGCAGCTCTTGCAGGGAGTTGTCTACGTACTCCAACAAAAGGCACTTGGGATTCCCAAATGGTCACCCATCTGGTACTAACAAGGCTCAATGTTGCTTAACTTTGGTGATCTAGTGAGAAGCAGTGGCCACATGATTATGCCGTATAAATATAAATCGGATATTCATTACTAAGCATGCAGATTGAATGAAAGAAGCAAATGGGCTCGATGATTACACAAGGAAAGCGAGTTCAAAACCAGGTTAAGTTTTATTAAAAAAAAAAAAAAAAAAATGAATTAATTTAATTTCAATTCTTAGATCCATAGAGGATAGCCTTTTCACCGCTAAACAGTATTTTGAACGATCAGTGAAAAAAAAAAATTGAGTTACTACTTACTAGTGTTGGGACAAGGAATCGGAGTTGAGAATCAGAAAAATCAGAACTTTTTTGAGGTATTAGAATACCTATTTTCAGATACCAAAACCGATTCTTTTAATTGTATTTTTTTTTTTTTTTTTTTTTTTTTTTTTTTTTTTTTTTTGCTTAAAACAAAATCTTTCACTGTTGGTAGTAATGATAAAATAATAAATATTTATTGATTTTTAAACAATCAGTGAAATTAAAATCTATAGATCATCCATCACAAGTGTTTATTTTTACGTTTGAGAAAATATTTGTACATTTTAACATGTTTTTACGGTAATCAGGAAAAATAACAACTGTATAGTTTAACATTTAGAGACTTATAAAGAATCAGAATCGGTAATTGTATCGGAATCTGGAGAAATATTGGAATCGTCCCATCACTACTGCCACTCGAGAATAAATGTTAATGAGATTGTCAATTGGATGATGAATATTACTATGAGAAAATTGGAAAACGGTCGTTGGAATAGGCAGCGTTTAATTACTTCAGAGGATGGCTTGACAAGTATTTGTTAACATTGGACTTGAAGACTATCGTGTTGTAATCAATAGAGAAGTTCTGTGTTTTTGTGTTCCACAGATTGAGTTGTTGCAAAGAAACTGTTCATGAAAGTTTCGTCTAGTTTTTGGTACAGAGAGAAAGGAAAGTTTTTTTTGTTACTGTTGTAGCTAGGTGAGTTCTCGCTCTGAATGTTTTACAAGGAGGTAGGCCGAGATGGAAGCTCAGTCGAGTACTTACCATGAGCATGGCAATAGAGTAAAGAGTGAGAGGCTAACAACATTTCTTCAGTGTGAAAGAGACTGTAGGGACAAGAAGAGATCATTCCCCCACTAGATTAAGTCAATTTTGTAATCTGTTCAAAAAGAAAAGTGCTCCCTCTTAGGACGTAACTGGCTCCTATACAGAGAAAAAAGAGAGAAAGGAAAGTTCTTTGTTACTGTTGTAGCTAGGTGAGTTCTTGCTGTGAATATTTTACAGGATGGGACGAGTGATTGAAACTCTGTTAAAGCACCTACCATAGATTTAACTATATAGTAGAGAAGGGCCTTTTTTTTTTATTATAGGTACACAGAAAAATAAAGGAATGTTCTTTGCAATGGTGGTAACGACGAATTTTTTCTGTAGATCTTTTACAAGAGGGAACCTGGGATTGCGGCTCAGTCGAGCACCTATCATGACGATAACGTATAACGATAGAAAAACGCTAGCAACGTCTCCTTTGTGAAAAATGTGTGTGTGAGGGGGGGTACTGTACGAAATAGAAGAGATCATCGTCCCACTACATTGTGAAGTCGATTTTGTACTTTGTCAAAGCAAGAAAGAGTTTTTTTTTGTTGTTTTTTTTCTGAACATCAACCGCTTTCGCTTGTACTGAGAATAAAGGTTCAAACATCCTCACTTATATATTTGACAAAATATGTCATTCATCAAAGCTTAATTCGTATTACTTTGAAGTTATTTTTATTTTTTTTAAACTTTTTTTTATCCATTTTCAAAACAGCCTGATTCTAAAATCGTTTTGTATCCCCTTCCCCTGAATGCTTTCAACATATAATCGATATTATGATGATGATGATGATGATCATTCCCCTCTTCTCTCTCTTTCCATGCCTACCCCGCCTTTTCCTTTCTCTTTGCTTCATTTTGCTAGCATTTCCTCTAGCAAATTCACAATGGGATTGGAAATTCAATCCCCCCCCCCTCTTTTCCGACAAACCCATCACTCATCTCATCCCTCTACCCCATCTCTCTTAATATATATTGATTGCGCAAATATTTCGGTTGCAAACCGCAGTTCAAACAAGTTTTCGCAAATAAGACTGAGTATATGTTGAATGTCGGTTTTATAATTTATTTTTTTTTCTCTTTTCATGCTTAACCTGTTCTGAGCTAATTTCTATGTAGAAGCTGTCCAATTAAGTTTTCATTTGAGTGTTTTTTTTTGTTTTTTTGTTTTTTTTTCCTTTGGCATTTTTAACTAATTTGCTGGCATTGTGAAAGAATCCTGAATTAACGACATTATCTCTGCAGAATGATGTTCTCATCCTTTGAAATCCAAGTCAAAGATTTCTTTGGAATATTATAGATTAATAACAATTCTATCATCAGATTAAAAATATTTCCCCAAAATGAAACCTTTTATTTATTTATTTATTTATTTATTTTACAGGTGAGAGGATGATCAATTTTCTAAATTTAAAATAGCTGGAATACTCTTCTGCTACCTTAAAAAAAACCCAAAAAACTGTCAGCCAACATGAAATGAGAATAGTCTACCTCCATGGATTAAATAGTTTGAAACTCCATATGGCTGTACTAAGAGCGTGATGCTGTATGGTCGTGAGTTCTGGGCCCCCACCCCTCACGTAGTCGTCTTGATCACAATGACCAAATGGATATGCAGTGTCAAGTTTGATCAGTATTAATATATTGGCTCTGGTACCCTCTTCGCGAGGTTAAATATAATAAAGCTTGATGAGCTTCTGATAATGAGTTGGTTCAAACAACTAGCCCCCCCTCCTCCCTATATGCATAATTAAAACCGTATCGATTTAAATAAAATAAATAAATCCATGTTTGCGATTTTTCAAATCTACACAGTATAAGGAAGATGTGTTTAGAACAGGGGCCTTTTGTTGTTTGGTTGCATTGAAAGAATGGATGAATTTTGGGTTAGTAGATGTAGAAGAGTGGAAGGAAGTCTAAGAAACAAAGATGTAAGGAAATCTCTTGTGGCAACGTGTTCCACAAATCGAAAGTTCTTGGGAAGAAACTTTGTTCATGGAAATTGCAATTGATGTTGGATACACAAAGAAACGAAACGAAACATGGCTGCTATATACCCGCCTTCTGGCAATGAGAGAGGTTCGTTCACAAGAGGAGAGATAAAAATTTATGCTTTCAAAAAGTAGACTAAAATTAATTCATTCTTATTTAATTTTCTTACTTGGCTTAAAAAAAATGGTCGACAAACGGACAAGTCTTGAGGAAATTTCTCTTAGATTTCTACGTTGTTGGTACATCAAGATTGGCTGCTTCCTTGCCGCAAAACGGCCTAAAACTCAAACACATGACGTAATTTTCATCTAATAATTCGACATCTGCTTCTACCGTGTTTTGTCTAGGGAGCTGACCTCTGAACCCTTATCGCCTCACTCGCTAGCCGCACTGGGTTTATTTCCGTTTGCCACCAGGTTGTCCTGACATATACATAATGAAACTCTCGAAATCCATACTCGTTAACATTAATCTCTACTTACTGGTGTACCTATTTACAATGCCTCCCCACGGGGCAGAGTTAGACACCAGGGTCGTTTTTTAATGTGGAGAAAAGGAACAAAAATAAAAATTGTCTCAGTCGTGAAGGATTTCTCCTCCGCTGACAGAGAACAAGGAATTGAAGTGCAGTAGGCTACGAATATATAACACTTATACAAAATATATAAAACAAATTACGTATTCGACGAACCATTCGTATAAAAAAAGTATTTGAAAATATTAGGAATATGAAGCATAAAAACTTTTACCAAAATGACAGGATTAGGAATAATCTGAAAAAGTATTGATATGCCATAAAATAAAACAACCAAAATCTTCAGTTTTGAAGAGTTCTCAGATGTATACATCTGTGCTTTCTATATCAGTTTAACCTATTTCGCACCACTCTATCCACCGGTGACCTTTATTTGAAAAATCCTTGCCCAGAATTATAATTCTATTAGATTAACCTGTTTTTAATATCATGAACGACATATTTATTGTCCAGAACAGTAGGGGCAATTAGTGTGTATGTGTGTACATTTAAAAAAAAAAAAATAAATAAAAATATTCTTGGCTGATAAACGTTTCTTTTTTTTTTTTTTTTTCTACATTTGAAAAAATATTTTTTAAATAGTTTTATAGAAAACAGAAAATCATTCAAACTATAGCTGTTAATGGTCATTCATTCTTTATAATAAAACTAGCAGGGTTACCCGGCATTGTCCAGAATAAGTCTTTCCACTTTTGTCATTTTTCCAACTCCTCCTCTCCCTCCTCCTCCACACCGCTTTCTTTTTCGCTCAGACCATTCCTCTCTCTGGACTTACACACATGCACAACTAGTCAGCATAAGGAAAACAACTCTTGCGAAAGAAAAGTCAGTTACATTCCTTTTATATAATAACATTAAATGATATAAGTGGTCATTTGACCCCCAAATAATGAATCTTTTGTTTTATTTTAGATATTATACATCTGGAGTTATGCCAATTATTTTATTCATTTTTTTTTTTTTTTTTTTTTTAAATTACTTTGTGGATGTCTGTTGTGTATTTTTCAAGTTTTAACTGGAGATAGACATTTGCCCTTTCTATACTAAACTAGACCCTCCCGGCTTAAAAAGTTTGTCTAGTATTCGAAATTCTAGTTTTATATTGGTATGGTTAAATTAAAAGTAAAACGTATTTCCTTTTTATAAATGTAAAGCGCAAATGCAGACTTCACAATATTATTAGCATGAATAAATAAAAAATCAAACATATTTCCTTTTTATAAATTCCAAGAGTAGATGTCACTATATAACTGGTATGAATAAATTAAAAGTAAATTTATTTAACTAAACTATCTGTTCGTGCACTATATATGTATATATATATATATATATATATATATATATATTTATACACCTTTTCCGGTCATGTAAAAATGGCTAGTCATAAAAGGAGAAATCGATTTTGAAACTTCTTTGTATTTCTTTCTCATCATTTTTATTTTAGTTCATATCTTAGATTCATTACCCTTTCTTCTTCTCGTAAAATCGGTTCTCTCTATCGCGCCAAACGCTTTCTCACGCCTAAGTCTATTCTCTATCTCTACAAATCTTCTATCAGACTATGTATGGAGTACTGTTGTCATATTTGAGTTGGTGAATTTCTGTCTTATTTAAAGGTGCTTGATAAGGTACAGAAATGCATTTGCAATTTGATTGGCTCCCATGTTTTCTTCTTCACTGCAACCTCTCTCTCTCTCTCTCTCTCTCTCTTTCTCTCACACACACACAGACGTGATGTTGCTAGTCTCGATCCTATTTATGAATACTATTATGGCATATATTCTTTTGTAATTGTATGACTTATTCCTTGCTTCTTTCATTCCAACTTGTTTTACTTGTTGTCTTCATTAATTTATTGTTATACCTGATCGTAATATAACTTCCTATTCCAGTGGTTCATTTCCAAGAACTGCAGGCTGGTGGGAGTCTTTTCTTGCTGACTGTTTTTCTCTTGGTCTTTTCAATACTAAGATTAGTGGGCATCTCCTATCTTTGGGATGAGCATCTTTTATTCTTGTTAGTCTCTTACATAAAGTGGTTGAATACATTTTCTGGAGTGATTTCCATAGCACACATATGTATGTGCGTAGTCATTCACGTACAGTACTGTTTCGTTGTATCACAACTCATCAGTGCAGCTAGACTAGCACCTATCCCTAGCCGAGGATTGAACCTACAACCATTGCATTGATAGTTGGCAGTTCTAACCACCAACCAAATATATATATATATATATATATATATATATATATTTCAGGGCCACTTAAAAGTAGCCCCGCAAATGTAGTAAAGAGGAAGAATCCTCTTTTATTGTTTAAATTACCTCTAGCATTGTTTTAAGTTGCCTGTAGTAATATAAAAGATGCTGGAAGTGCTCCCCGTTGACATCTATGCCTTTCTGGCATGTTTAATAACGTTTGCAGATACTGCCTGTAGATCATCTCTGGTGATTCTCCTGATATCGTTGGTAATGTTCTCCTTTAGTTTAATCCTTTAGTGTGAGGATAATTTGCATAAATTTTTTGTTTTAAAGTCCCCCAAAGATAAAAATCACATGATGACAAGTCCGGGGAACGTGGTGGCCACAACCCTTTGCTTATTGTTCTCTCTTCTGTAAACATGTCATGAACTCATGTCAGTGATCTGTGAGACGTGTGGCATGTAACGCCATCTTGTTGGAAAAAGAATTGCATGTTGTCTTGTGGTGTCAGTTGGTAACTAAGAGAAAGATTAGAGAGGTCTGGCTACTTTTGAGTGGGCCTTCCTATATTAGTCATGGGGCGATTCCAATATTTTTCCCGATTCTACTACAATATAATTATCAATTCTGTTCTAAATTTCTGATCTCGGTTCTTTCAAAATTTCTAAATATAAAGTTGGTTCTTGTAGAGAGGAGTTTCCGATTACTGCAAGAACCGATATACTGTTTACATATATTTTTGCAAGTGTAAAAATTACTTTTGGTGTGACCTATAGATTTTAGTTTTACTGGTAGTTTAAAATCAATAAATATTTATCATTTCATCATTAATACGAGCCGTGGAAAAGTTTGAAATAAAAATGAAGAAATAAAAAAAATCATTTTTTTTTTTTTTTTTGCATCAGAAAATAGTCACAAATTTTTTCAATGCTCCAAAATGTCCTGCTTTTTTCAATTTACAATTGGTAACGTCACCAGCTATAATTTCGGTTTCAAGTCGAGCTAATGGCACTTAACTACTTTTTTTTTTTTATTTTTTTTTTTTTGAAATCATGACCCTATAATAATATATATGAAATCTAGACAAATTAAAACGTCATATTTAAATGTCTTTTATGCCCGGGCAAAGCTGGGTGCCCGCATTATTTCTTCATTTCTCATGTCCTATTTATTGCCAAGACCTGTCCAATTCTCAGAGTTTTGTTTGTTTTCCGTCATTCCTCTGTCTTTTCACATGAAATAAACTCAACTACAAATGCCAATGTCAACCTGCTACCATTTTTACTCTTTTGTTTATAAAAACATTGTTTTTAATTCAAACTGGTTTCTGCATTAACACACTTTTAACCATACATAAAAAGGTTGATTTGAGAAAATATATACAATTGCATGATTTTTAAATGCATCCTTACAACATAGTGAGGGACTTTGTCTGTCTCTGTTATGCTCAGTTTCGAAATATTTTCTTTGGATTGCCCGGCTTTAGTCATAAATTGTAATTGCAGACCTGAATCAAAGACACAAAAGCTGCCATGTCTTAGTTGCCCTAAAATGAAGGAAGAAGAGTTTGTCCAAAGAAAATGTTGCAGAAATCTTTTATCTATTTAAATAAAACAGTCGATCTATGTATGTATGTATGTATGTATGTATGTATGTATGTGTGTCTGTGTAAATATTTAACTGATACTCTTAAGCTACTAGTCACATAACACTGGCATTAACAAGGAATAACAATCGTACACCCAGGATGGTTTATAATGAGTAAAATCTTTGTTTGGCTAGATGGATAACACAGAAATCGGCAACTTAAAATATTCGTTTCATCTTGTTGACATTTAAAAGTAGTTTAATTTAATAGTTTTTTTATCTGTCAGGTTAGCTCAGATGGTCGTGAACACAGCTGGCATGCTAAATGGGTGAATGTAACTGAAGTGCGAAATGTTTTGGTTTCGATTTTAGCTGATGGCACCCAAATTATTATTTTCTTTTTTTTTTTTAACTTTTGAAATTAGTACTATATATATATATATATATATATATATATATATATATATATATATATATTTGCATAGGAATCACCACTTATCAAGGCCAGAAGGCCACTCGAGGATAAGGGTTAATGGGTATACATTAGTCAATGTGATTATAGTGTAGTGAACGTAAGTAGTGGGAATTTTGTAAATTGGATTACTTAGGGGGACGGTTCATCAAGAACTTGTTTACATTGGACTTGGAGACAATCAGATTGTAGTCAGCTGGAAAGTAGACAATCGGAAGAGAGTTCCACACCCGAGCAGTTCTAAGAGGCTTTGTTCATTGAATCTACATTTCGGTTTAGGCACAGATAAAGAGTGTGGGAAATTATTGATAGTGGTTTTGGCTAAACGTGTGTTTTTCGTAAAATTTTGGTGAGGGGGGGCATAGATTGAAGCTCACTTGCCATAAAAATAATAATAAAGCAGAGACAGGCTTGCAACGTCTCTTCTGTGGGGAGAGAGGTTGTAGGGAAGTGAAAAGGACATCCCCCACTAAGCTACGAAGTCTATTTTGAACTCTGCCAAGGCAGGATAAGCTGCTTCTAGCAGTTCCTGTCCAGATGTGGTAACGGTACGCCATCGTTTTCAATAAAAAAAAAAAAAATTGGCTCTGTAATAAATATGAAATCTGCATAAATTAAAATATATTTAAGCATATTTTATGATTCGCAAGGTCTGGTGCTCCCTTGCTAGTCTTCTATATAAAGAAATATTGAAATGATGATAAATAAAATTGGAAATTTATTAAATCGTTAAGTGTTCAAGCAAGGAATAAAAAAAATAAAATCATCCTTAATCCAGGGATTTTCATAGATAAGCTCTTCTCATCAGGAGAAAAACCAATAAAATATTGGCTAGCAAAAATTGGTAAGTTTGAAAAATTGCAAACTTTAATGCAAATCTGGGTTATTTGGATTACTGTTCTCATCTTGAGTTTATTTTCACAGCATTTCAGTCCATGTAACCTTCGACCATTTTCAAGTGTATTTTGTACTTGGAGATGGAAAGTCTAATCCTTTTTGCAGGCTAGCACTCAAAATACAATTACAAATTAGTAAAGACTTCTACCCAGTCATGACTAATGGATCATGAATATGCTACCCCAGTGGACTAAATACAAAGTTCCATTTGAAATTCTGTGCAGATTCCCCATTTGGATACGATTATCTGAAGAAGATTAGAGATTACATCCAATAAAACGTTGTGAAAATAACACTCAAGATGAGAACAGTAGTCCGAAGAATTCAAATAATACAAATTAGCAATCCTCATCTCAAAATTTCAGAAACGTAATTTAAAATGAATAAGATGATGATATTGTTGATGGTTAAAATCTGTTTTTTTTTTTTTTTTTTAGTTTGACAGTAGATAATCTTTTTACTCTTATTTGATCGTCTGCTTTAAAGTTTTAGTTAATCATATGACGGTATTTTTTTTTTTTTTTTTTTTCAGAAAAGGAAGGAATAAAGGTCACTTTGTTAATTACTGAAAAATACTACAACTTTTATTTTGTTTATTTTATTCATTAATTTAATTTAGATGCGTCCTATCACCTGTATAATGTTTGGTCCGTTGTTTCTAGGCACAGTCAAAAAAATTGAAAAAATAAACAAGTAGTTGTTGTTTTTAAAACAAATTAAAATCTATTATTCTTGAGCAACTTTTTTTTTAGAAAGATAAAAGCCTGAATTTTATATGAAGAGCAGAATTATATAAAAAATTTTCTATTTTTAATAGGATTAAAAAAATTTTAAACCACACCATTCACAGCCATTTTCGTCTCGATCGATAAAACATTAAAATATTTTTAAAAGGTTTTGGAGCCAAATAATTATTTTTCGTCTAAATAATATTTAGAATGACTTGCTATAAGAATATGTAAAAATATAACATAAGTATCTGAATTTCAAATAATTTCATCTTTTATCTTAACATGTAGAAGTCCCATGTCGAAATTCAAAATCCAAAATTTAATGTTCCTTTTTTAAGCAACTACATAATTCGTAATTTTGGAAAAGGGGAGGTAACAACTGTTTGTAAATACAGAACAACTATTTTAGCACCTATAGTCGACCATAGATGAATTCATATCAAGTAACAAGAAATTGCCGAAAGAATTATTGTATTTTTAGTAAAATGCGCAGTTATTTATCAATGATTTTTCTTTTTTGGTATCGATTCTTCAAAGCATTTCCTATTGTATATTATGGTATATTAGCAATATTTGGCTCACTGAAAAAAAGGAATTTATTTTTCAAAGATTTAAAAGTGTTTTTCGTAAAACTAATGAGTATGTGTGTATATATATATATAAAAATAAAATAAAAATTATTCATGCACAATTACTGAGCTCCCACGCAATCCTCCCATAACAGACACTAATATTTTGTCTTCAAGTTATCCTTCTTCCCATCCTCCATCTGATATAGTTACTAATCCAATATACCATTCGAGCAACCCCTCCATCTACAATCATACAACTAGCAATAATAATAATATTAATGGGAATAATATTTCTCCTAACAGCCATCCTAACACTAACAACACTCATTATCCCCTCCAAAATAGTCCTCGTACAATCATTACCCACCCTTTGTTGAACACAATGAACAAAATTCAAACCATTTAACTAATACAAATCAGCAAATTAATATTAATATCAGACCTCGAGCTTTTAATAAAGTACATACATATATCGGCGCTACTTGAACATTAATTAAGAAAAGAATATCAAACCACATTTCTTCTAACAACCTAATTCTCATAACCAAGGAACTTCTCTAACCACTTTAATTAAAAAACTTAACTCTAATAATACCCCCTTCTCAACCAAATGGACTATCATAAAAAAAGTTAAGTCTTATACTCCAGGCTCTAAGTCATGTCACCTCTGCACAACCGAAGCTATACCTATAATTACTTCCCCTCAAAGTAATCATATAATAAATTCTAAAAACGAACTGATCTCTTTCTGTAAACATAAGTCCGAATTTAATTATGGTAATTTTGAAATTACATAGTTATTACTTTAACCTTTCAGATAGATATATAATTTTTCTTTAACATTATCATTTTTTTCTACATACTTTCTTAATACTTTATAACTTAATAAGTCTTTATTTCAATTCTTTATTTCTTCTTTGCTTGGCCGGTTTTTTATTTGCAATTTCCGTTTTAGTCTTTAAATATTCCTATCTATCTAATATATCAATTTACCCACACATTCATATCCTGTATGTATATTTACTTATATTTTACTATATGCATTTACTTACATACTCACTTGCTTTATCCGGAATGTGCAGATACCGTCATCCTCTCCCCTTATAAATTTTTTATTTTTTTATTTTATATTTTATTTTTTTATTTATTATTTATTTTTTATTTATTTATTTATTAATTAATTTATTTTTTCCATTTAGTGTCTTTTAATAACTCTTGCTGACATTTTCTTAAGTAATAACCTGTACATTTCAGCTGACCTCTTTTTTTGCCCTATATTTTTCGCGCCTTTTAACGTTATTTTGTCTGTGTGGATCATTTTGACATTTGCTTTTCTATTTTCTATTTAATTCTATCATCATTTCTTTTTTCTTCTTCTTTACTGTTTTTTTTCTCTTTTTCTTCACTGATTTTTCTTAATTATTTTTTGTCTTGCAGCCGTGTCAAACACATATCTTATTTTTCTTTTATTAATATTATTGGATTTTTTTTCCTTTTTCCTTGTACATATTTGTGAATTATTCCATGGATTTCAGCCTTTTGCATTATTTTGGATCATCTTCCAATTACGTGATTTCCTTGGATTTTACTTGTGTGAATGGAAATTTAATTAACTTTCTTGGATTTACATTTTTGGATTTCATTGGATAATTTACCTTTCACCAGACTATCCATTCACGTGAAATCTCCTTTTTCTTCACCATATGCCCTCTGCTTCACTTTTTGTTATCAAGTAAGATTTTTGACTTACTTGCAGTTTCATCAAATACTTTTGTATGCAAAATCCAATCCCGCATTTTGCTAATTCCTACCCTCTGATGAGAAGGAAAGTAATTCTTCGAAACTCCGCGGATTAAGGACTGTCCACTTATTTAGTGTTTCCTTTTCAGATTAAATATATTTTGAACTCTTTTTTTTCAAACTGTTTTTTACCATGTTTTATGAACTATTTGCTCTTATATATATATATATATATATATATATATATAAATTTTTTTGCTCATCTGAAAGATAATTGTTAATATATTCAACGAATACAAAACACAAAAAAATGAAAAATTAAACACATTCAAAATTCGGATTTTCAACCTTAAAATTTGATACATGCGCGTTTTTTTTTTTTTTTTCTTTATTTACAATCCTCACACTTCTCACAGTACAATATATTTTGCTCAAGTTCGGCTGATTATTTTAAGCGTATTTGTGTCCACAAATAAAGAAGGGTGGTTGTAGACAAATATATATATATATATATATATATATATATATATAGGGTAGTTATTTTTGTGTATATCCGTTAGAAGCGTCTTACTCCGAAATATATTTCTTTAAAAATAAACACCTGTTTATTTTATAATAAATTTTGCGTTGCAGTTTTGGCTTCAAATGTATTTGTACATGTTTTATTCTTCAAATTTCACTCAACGCTTCTAACGGATATAAACAAAAATAACTACCCAGATTTTCAAAATGCGCGACCACTCGTCACCTATCTGGCTTCATAAAAAAACCCGCAGTTAACAACATCACGTGGACTCTTCATCGAACTATCTTCCACTACATCATGTCGAGGAAGAAGAGAGAGAGAAAAAAAAAGATTGATAAAGGAGTCTTACTCCGAAATATATTTCTTTAAAAATAAACACCCGTTTATTTTATAAAAAATTTCGCATTGCAGTTTTGGCTTCAAATGTATTTGTACATGTTTTATTCTTTATATATATATATATATATATATATATATATATATATATATATATATATAGAGATATATAGATTCTGAAAAAAAAAAAAAAACACCATTATAATGTTCATTCTTCACTTAATAATCGGTGAAAATTTTGTATTGATTGGATAATATCTCCCTCCTTTCGTTTTGGCCGTGTCTAGTTGTTTCAGTCAAACTTAAGTTAAAGATAGCACTTTTTTTTTTTTTTTTTCGTCGGTCTGTCATGGTTACAATTAGAAATGGCATTTTTGTTAATCTCTCAAGCTTAGATTTGAAATAGTATTTGTAGATATGGCTGTGCATCTCTCTACGCCTACCCATCTGTCATGCTTCAATCTGAAATAGCAGTTTCATTCCTGTCATGCTTCAGTTTGAAATATCATTTTCGCTGGTCTGTCATGCTTCAGTTTGAAATATCATTTTCGCTGGTCTGTCATGCTTCAGTTTAAAATATCATTTTCGCTGGTCTGTCATTCTTCAGTTTAAAATATCATTTTCGCTGGTCTGTCATGCTTCAGTTTGAAATATGATTTTCGCTGGTCTGTCATGCTTCAGTTTGAAATATGATTTTCGCTGGTCTGTCATGCTTCAGTTTGAAATATGATTTTCGCTGGTCTGTCATGCGTCAGTTTGAAATATGATTTTCGCTGGTCTGTCATGCTTCAGTTTGAAATATGATTTTCGCTGGTCTGTCATGCTTCAGTTTGAAATATGATTTTCGCTGGTCTGTCATGCTTCAGTTTGAAATATCATTTTCGCTGGTCTGTCATGCTTCAGTTTGAAATATCATTTTCGCTGGTCTGTCATGCTTCAGTTTAAAATAATATTTTCATTGGGTTTTCATTCTTTCATATCAAATAGCAAAGCTCCATAACAATACAAGCATTACTAGTTAAATAAACTTCATGATTCGGACACGATTTGAATCCGGCATTACAGATTTCACAGTGGTGACATCCATTAGGCTTATCACTGAAACTCTTATAACTGATTCTGTCCAAAATATAGTGTATTCTTTTTAAGAATTATGAAACATTATAGTCTAATTGTCTTGAAGACAGAAAAGATTTAGTGGAATTTTAGATATTTTTACGCCCAAAGATGGCGCCACCATATTCTTACATTTCGGCTACAGCTATAACTCTTATCTTATTTTTCTTATTTTATTTTCTGTGCGTTTACATCCTTCTCACTCTAATGTCATATTTACCGAGCTTCACTTTCTCCCAAAATTAGTTACGTCTGAAATATTGGGTGGAGTCGGACAGATTCTATGTTCATCTTATCCGCCTCTCAGTGCCAACCATTATACATATATGGCGGCGCTACTGGGGACAGGTGTATTTGCGCATCATACTGACAGAACTTTTCTGCTGATAATATAGACAGCACTCTCTTTCTTCACCTGACTAGATGCCCCACCCTCAGAGGTTTAGTTTTGTTTTCTATTTTGATTTCTTTGGATCTCCCCCCCCCCCCAAAAAAAAAAAAAAAAAAAACTCACGCCAAGCCTCTCTTGCTTTTAATATTTGCTATCATATTTTTGGTGAAGTGAGAAAAACAAAAAATTAAAAACAAAAAAATAATGGAACATAGAATTATCTTTGTAGTTTGTTTTGGATGTACAAAATTGTAAGATCATCATTATATTTAGGTTAACATTCGTTTTACATGCTGACATGTGTTGGACGGCTTTTAGAAATTGACTTCCAAACTAATCTATGTCTATGCAGACCTTTAGGTTTAGCTTTCTAGAAAGACACCAGGGATTACGGGAGGGACCACGTGAAGGTTACCAACATCCTAGGTAAAAGTGATTTTTTTTTTTTTTTTTTTTTTTGTGTAACGAACAGGATTTGAACTTGGAACACCCAGGTTGTCAGTAATTGTCATTAACCGCTTGACCACCGTCACCTCCCAATGCTTACCAATGTTTAATCTTATGTAAAATTTCAAAATATTAAAAAATTTAAACGGTTTATTATACGTTTTCTTTTATATATAAGTAAAGATTTATTTAATTATATTTTATTTAAATAATTTTATATTGTATCAATTTTATCTTGACACACCTGTTCTCATTAGATCACTGAAGTTAAGCAACGTAGAGCCTGGTCGGTATCAGATGAGTGAGCATTTGGGAATACCAGGTGCTGTATGTAGGACGTCAACGTCTCCCTGTAAGAACTGCGAAAACCTAATGTTATCTTCTCTGACGAGGATATACAAGCAACTGGGGGGTCACTTGTGAATTTGATATTCCTATGAAACTTCTTTAGAGGAAGCCAGTTGAACCTGTTTAGAATGAGTGCTGCTTCAGATTCAGAATTCATCCTGGACAATATTGGATGATAGAACCAGCTCAAAAAAAAAAATGATCTCTGAATAGCTTTTTACACTTTAGCAACTTTTTAAAGAAATTAACGAATAAAAAAAAAGACTAATGAAAAAGGTTCAAATAATGTCAAAAGTTCTGCTCGACGAGATAGCTTCACAGTAGTTAAACAAGTTCAATATGAAAAAAAAAAAAATCCTTTTTCTTTACACATGGCCAACTTAAGTTTCTGTTTTTACATAAATAGCTTTCAAAACATGAAGGTGAAAAGAAGATCGAGTCTTAATGAATTTAAGTCAATGCTTGCTAAAGTGATGTGTACATTCTGGGTTGTCCAGTGCATGCTGACCTATAACAGGCTTCTTTTGTTGGTTTATGTTAGTTTCTTCCTTTATATATATATATATATATATATATATATATATATATATATATATATATATATATATAATATAAAAATTACAATTAAATTTACCAAAATGGTAAAATTAAAGTATATTATAAATATTAAAGAATTAATATTTATAAAATTATCTCAGCCAGATGTAAAAGCTCAATAAAACCAAATAGGAAATAGAGCTTATAATATGAGCAAACAAGAAGGAAAGTATTCCTTCGAAACTCAGCGGATTAAGGAGTATCCATTTATCTAGTGTTTCCTTTTCAGATTAAATATGTTTTTAACTCATTTCAAAGTGTTTTTTAACATATTTTATTAACTGTTTGCTCATATATATATATATATATATATATATATATATATATATATATATATAAAGAACAAGTAGTTAATAAAATATGTTCAAAAACACTTTGAAATGAGTTAAAAACATATTTAATTTTAAAAAGGAAACACTGCATAAATGGATAGTCCTTAATCTGCAGAGTTTCGAAGAAATACTTTCCTTCTCATCAGAGGGTAGGATTTAGCAAAATGCGGGATCGGATTAAAAGTATTAAATGAAACTACAAGTAAGTCTTAGATCTTACTTGATAACAAAAAGTGAAGCAGAGGGAATAGGGTGAATAAAAAGTGATTTCACGTGAATTGATAGTCTGGTGAAGAGTAAAAATTCCAATGGCGGTAAAATCCAAAGATGCAGAATCAAATCTTGGTATTGTAAGACGAACGCAATCGATGAGCTAAATCTACAAAAACCACTGACTTTATGCGTGCATTAGCTCTTCCGACCCAGCGTTGCCCATGCCTAAATTTATAATAACCGGGTCGTTAGTTAAGTAGAAATATAATTTTATTAGTACATCTAATTCTCAATTTTTTTCGTGTTCTAGTCAAATCTATTATTATATTTGAACTAATTTAACTAACGTTTGTTTCCTTCCCTATATATTTTAAATTGCACAAAATACATGTTAAAATATTCCTTAGTTTGGAGGGATTTAGTTAAAAAAAAAAATCAACTGTAATTGTTCTAATTAGTAATAATTTGCAATTTATTCACCAAGTCACCCATCTCTTACTAAGTTTCTATCTATTGCTCTCGCCCTCTCTCTCACTTTGTCGTATGATGCCTCGTTTATTTTATACAATATCTATAACGTTCACTTCCGTTTCTCTCTCTATCTGTTAACAAAAATGATCTCTCTCTCTCTCTCTCTCTCTCTCTATATATATATATATATAATTATATATATATATATATATATATATATAATCATGTATATATAAACTGAACGAATTTTTGATCTACAGACTTGAAATTTGATATATAGTTTATTCAGTCATGTGAAAAACTTTTTAATCGGTTTTTATACGGAAAAAAGGGCTACTAAGGGATCAAAATTGGAAAATTGATACATGGGTGGGGGGGGTCATCGGATTTTTATCTGCTTGTCAACTGTTTCATGCACTGATCGTTCACATGACAGATTCTTTGTTAAGAATAAGTAGGTTTGAAAACATTTTTTAAAGATCTGGCCTAATGGTTATCGTACTTGACTCACTGTCTTTAGGCTTTGGTTTTAGCTTGAGTATTTTAAAAAAAATTTTTACAAGAAGTGAACTGTTTAGAAAAAACATAATGCTCGCATGCACATGTCTCAGTTTCTGTATTAAAATATAATATTTGTGTATTTTACGACTGGATAATGCCGGGCGACCTGTTAATAAACTATAAAACAGAAGATCAGAATAGTCCAAATAGAAAATGTCTCAAGTATTAATACCATTTAACCAATACAGAATTTCAAAAAAAAAAGGAGGGCTATAATGAACAGAAAAAATAATTTTGGGTTATGTTTTTTTAAAGTTCAACTGGTTTTGCAAACTCACTTTTCGTTTTATTTTATTTTATTAAAACGATTTTTTTTTTTTTTTTTTTCACATGGGGATCACTTATCAAGGCCCGTAAGCCATTCGGGGATAAAGGTTATTTTGCTTACAATAATCAATGGGATAATATCGTAGTAGTTGGTATTGGAGATTTGATAAAGCGTCTTACTTAAGGGGCCGATTAATCAGAAATTTGTTTATGTTGGACTTGAAGACGTCCAAGTTGTAGTCAGGTAGAAAACAGGCAAACGGAAGAGAATTCCACAGGCGTGCACTTCTCAGAAAAAAAGCTATGTTCATGGAATCTACGTTTTGATTTAGGCGTAGATAAATAGTGGGGGAAATTACTGACAGTGTTTTTAGCTAGACGGGTGTTTATCATGAAGGATTGGTGAGAGGGGACCAGAGATTGGAGCTCGGACGAGCACTTGCCATGGAAATAACGATAAAACAAAGACAGGCTCGCAATGTCTCTTCTGTGGGAGAGTGGTTGCAGGGAAGAGAAGAGAGCATCCCCCACTAAGCTACAAAGTCTATTTTGTACTTTGTCAAGGCAGGATAGGTTGTTTTTTGAAGCTCCAGCCCAGATGTGGCAGCAGTACTCCATCTTTGGACGTACTTGGCTTTTATAGAGATAGAGAATTGCATCAATAGTGAGATATCTTCTGGAGCAGTAGAAGGATCCTACCATTTTCCAAGTGGCCCAGGCAACAGACTTTATATACGTGTTCCATTTCAGATCAGGAGCAAAGGTCAAACCCACGAGCTTGTCAAAACATGAAGCCTCCCCGAGAGCCATCCATTTCAATTGATGCTAGATGAGGAACAGAGCGTTGATGATGTAAAGTTTGGAGCTTGGTTTTAGATGCATTAAAAGTAACCAGCCATCTCTTCCCCCACTGAACGACGCACTCAAGATCAGAGGAGAGGGAATCAGAGAGAGCTTTGTCATTTACGGCCTTTGATGTGTTGTCGTAGATGGTCGTATCATCAGCATAGATGTCAACGAATGAATTAAGTATGTGTTTTGGGAGATCATTGATGTAGATCAGGAAGAGAGTTGGGCCCAGGATTGACCCCTGGGGAACTCCAGCAAATACTGTGGGCCTCTGATTTCTGCCCATCAACCACTACTCTTATGAACCTATCAGAGAGAAATGATTTAATGATTGAGAAAGCATTTCCAGTTATACCGTAGCTGGAAATCTTTTGAAGTAGGCCCTTATGCCAAACCTTATCGAAGGCCTTTGATATGTCAAAAACAATTGCCCTAGAAAGGAAGCCTTTGTTGAGAGATTCACTAATCCTATGGGATATAACTGTTAGCACATCAGCTGTAGA
This sequence comes from Euprymna scolopes, assembly GCF_053919585.1. NCBI lineage: Eukaryota > Metazoa > Mollusca > Cephalopoda > Sepiida > Sepiolidae > Euprymna > Euprymna scolopes. Next base: position 42,263,672 of record NC_136517.1, read on the forward strand.
TCTAGCAGAACGGAAACCATATTGCATGTCACTAAGAAGGTTGTTTCTGATGAGGTGGTTGACTACTACTTTATTTAATATGGATTCCAGCAGCTTACTCATGACACACAAGAGACTTATTGATCTGTACTGAGAGAGGGATGATTTATCACCTGAGTTCTTAAATACAGGGCATACTGACGAGGTTTTCCAGGGTGTTGGAAAGGACTTCTCCTTAAGGCAACGCTTAAACAGTTTTGTAAGTATGAGGGCAAGTTCTGGTTGAAGCTTTTTCAACACTATAATTGGAATGCCGTCTGGACCAGTTGCTTTACTGGAATCAAGGTTCTTGATTAGTTTGGCGACCTCGTGCACAGATATTTGTATGTTGGATAAGGTGTTGTCTGTTGTAGGAGGAAATACGGGGAGTTGATGCTCTTCGTCGCAGAGGGTAGAGTTAGCTGCAAAAATCTTGGCGAATAGTTTGGCCTTGTCTGATGCTGAGTTTGGCCTTGTCTTATGCTGATCTACTGAAGCTCAATGTGTGAACCAAAGGTTCAGTTGCTTTTTTGTTGTTGTTGTTGTTTTTTTTTTTTTTTTTTTTTTTTTTTTCCAAGTATTTGATGTGTAATTTTCGTGTTTTGTAAATGGAATCATCTTTAAATAGTGTGGTAAAAATAACAGCAAATAACAAGACCAGCTGTTATGCCTTGCTATCCATGTCATACAAGTCTTACATCCTTGTTTCTAGGATGAAATTGATAAGAACTCTGAGTGATGATCGGATGTTTGAAATTTTCTTTTATTTATTTTACTTGGCAAAAAAAAAAAAAAATTTTTAATCATGTCTTGTATTTACTTACAAACAGGGAAACCCGACGTTGCCCCGGGATTGAATGATGATCAACAAATGTTTTCCGCTCGTGTTTTTATTGTCATTGAAATTGATGAAATCCCTCATTTTTCAATCAAATCGATTGTCTGCTTTAGTTTGGGGACCCATCGCGGTACATTGGGAGGGAGTTCTACATGCCTCCCAGCATTGTAGTCTATATTGCATTGTAGAGAATCTACTGTCGATTTTATTGAATTATTTTTTTTTTATATATAATGGCTTGAATTAAAGTTAAAAATGAAAAAGTCAAATATCATGGCTACATTTTTGCTCTAAACAGAAACATTCATTTTGAATACGTGATTGTCATATCAAAGAATCTACTGTTGATTTTTATATGCCTGGCTTTTCTGCTTGTGCAATGATAATGGATTGAATTTAAGTTTAAAATGAAAAAGTCGAGTATCATGGTTCAATTTTGCTCTAAACAGAAACAATTATTTTTTATGCACGCCTGTCATATCAAAGAATTTACTATTAATTTTATATGCCCAATCTTTGCTCATGTGGTAATAAAACTTCTCAAATGCACTTGTGATGTTAGGCTATATAAGGTGTTAACTTTGGTTAAAGTTGCCTATTCCTTCTTTCATCAGATTTTTTCGATTATTGATACTTGTCCAAGACATTCTGATACAAAATCTATCTAAGAACACTACCAGCTACATATGTACGTTTGTGAAATTTCATAAAAATCGGCCCAGCCGTTTTGGAGTCCATAGGGAATGAACTCTCATACAAAGTTCCTTTTATATAATAGTAGATTATGCCTCTATCAGAATCTCATTTGGACCAATGATCCTTTTAACTTTTAATAAAAATATTTTTGTTAAACTGGAACTGTACACCCTATGCTAATTCACTCCCCCCCCCCACAAATAAGATTTTTCTTTTGTAAGCGATTACATTTGTTGTATGTCAGTAACGCGGTTAATGCGGTACTGATGTGAACTCAACTTATTGTATCGGGTAGGTGCAGAAACGTCAAGGGGTTACCGGTGACACATCCAACTCTGACTTCCATTGACAGACTGTGTACCTACGTGCAAGAAAGTAGGGCGGTGCATTTTAGGTGCAATCTTTTAAAGAGAAAGAGTAGACAGTTGACTGGAGTTGGAGTTTGCTATACAGTCGGAGTTGAGTTAGTTTCAAGACCAGGAGGGTCAGAGAAAAGATGCATTGATGGAAATGCAAGAAAGCTTGAGTCAGCAGTGCGAGAGATTTCTCACATTCACTCGTAGACGAAGTACAGAGATCTTTGCAAGAATATCGGCATTGTGTTTTCTTCTTGAATGTGCTTTACAGACCATCGACCAGTGATGGGAAAAACCGCATTCCAGAAGAGACAAGATAACAAAAAAAAAAAAAAAGGAGATATTGTGAACTCTTAACATACACAGTTAAGAACTACTAAGGTAGATACTAGTGATGGGACGATTCTAATATTTTTCCCGATTCTGATCCCATTACCGATTCCATACTAAATTCCTGATTCTGATTCTCTATAAATCTCTAAATATTTAACTATATAATTGTATTTTGTCTCTGATTACCATAGAAACACATGTTAAATGTGTAAATAATTTCTTAAATGTAAAAATATACTTGTGGGGGATGATCTATCGATTTTAACTTCACTGGTGGTTTTTAATCAATAAATAGTTATTTTATTATTATTACTAGCAATGGAAGATTTAGTTTTAAACGAAAATAAATTTAAAAAAAAAAAAAAGAAAAGACGATTAAAAGAATCGTTTTGGCATCGGAAAATCGGTACAAATTTTTCTGATACCCTCGAATATTGAATTTTTTCGATTCCGATTAATCGTCCCAACACTAGTAGATACACAACTAAAGGGTCCTTAAATGAGCTCGACCATGTGTATACACACTCGACTGTATAAATGTATATAGACTGTACAGAAGACTTGTATATACATGAAATGGGGGAAAATGCACAGGGTCTAGTTTGAGGAAGCAATCACAATATCCACTAAACAATTTAAGAGGCCATTAGAGCGCACACACGCACATGATAGAGCAAGATACATATAGACACATTATAAGGAAGACAGAACATATCACATTTATAAACAGCCAAAAAATAAGTTGCCAGTAAAAAAATAAAACAAAAAATAATAATAAACAATATTTTAGAGTGAACGATCTTTTTTTGCGTTTCCGAACCAGATAGTGTTTTTAAGGACATGGCCACTATTTATTTGTGATATTGTTCATTAAGTAAAACATGCGAAAAAGTAATCACGTTATTTTTTTTAATGTTTATTTAGCAGAAAAAATAGCTACTCCTTCCATCCCAAACACACACATCCAAAATTGATTCAAGGAATTAAGAAAATGGTTAAGATTAAAGAAATATATCAAAACACAAATTGGTTACGTGTCCTTAAAAAATGCTATCTCGTCCAGAAATGGAAAACATCATAACATAAGTACTATATATAACTACTTAATTTAAAATTAATATACGAAAGTATAAATTTATGCGTAAACTTTAAGTATTTACTTCCAAAGTGCTCAATACGTAGGTAGAGCTAGTTAGTAATTTATAAAATATATATGGCGATTAAGCTACACTGAATATTCTGCGTTTCATCCACTCTAGGACTCTTCAGGCTTATGCGCTTAAGCATATGTATACATAAGCCTGAAGAGTCCTAGAGTGGATGAAACGCGGAATATTCAGTGTAGCTTAATCGCCATATATATTTTATAATTATATATAATATATATATATATATATATATATATATATATATATATATAAAAAGACACTAGTTCTTAAATAGAAAATGTTGGTTTGGACGATACGAATTTTGGTTCAGGATTGTTTGATGCATCTTTTGAAACTTTCAAATTTGGACCTAATCAATTTTTTTTACTTAAAAGCTTAAAATCTTTTGGACAAATAATTCATAGTTTTTGTGCTAATCTTCTGTTGTTTATATTGCTAATCTGGATAGATTTAGGATTTCAAATCAAATTATTTTTGCAGATTAAGATTTTCAGATTGTGTAAAATAATATAAAACAAAATTAAAACAACTAATCCAGTAAATAAACTTAGGCAGATTAAATTGAACAGTTTTATATATATATACTAGTGGGGATGGGAGCCTGCTGGGTCGTAAAATATGCTTAAATGTATTGTAATTCATGCAGATTTCATGTTACAGGAGCAATTCTCTGTTGGATATTATATTGTACTTAATATATGATAGTGATTTCAAAAGTTTTATAAAACATGACTTGAATCAAAGGCGAAACATTTAGCAATCCATTCGCGTTCCTTATTGCTGTAGCTATCGAGAGACAGATAAAAAACATTAATATTAAACGACTTGAAGAAATGAATTGAATTTGAGCATGCGCAGAAATAAATTATGTTGGTAAGTTGAAATGAATATTTTGCATTTCAACTTGTTAATATGTTTCTGTATACGTTATTCATCCATGCAAAGATTTTACTCATTATAAACCATCCTTTGTGTATGATTACTATTTCTTGTTAATTTCAGTGTTATGCTTTGTCTACCGTTTGACCTGTTGTTCCTTCCCCCCCCCCCTCTGGCTTAACCTTATGTCACCCGTCTCTGGGAACCATTCTGTATATACATGAAATGAGGAAAATGCACACGGTCTAGTTATTATGGTATGCACTAAATGTGACCCCTGTCAAAATTCACCCTAGCTAATCTAATCGCCGCCAACGAAGGTCCCTAATGTTACAGTATGCCATAACTCGTTTATTTATACCTCTGCCCCCTAAAGTAAAATGAATACTTTAAATTGATTTCATAAACATGTGTGAATGTTGACCAGGCATAAAAAGTTCCTAGCAATCATGAACGTGTAATCGAAGGAATAAAACTTAAAAAAAAATAATGGATAATAATCTTATTTACACAGGTACTAGTATTATTATTTTTAGTATAAGTCCAGTCCAGTCCAGTCCAGTCTAGTCCAGTCCAGTCCAGTCCAGTCTAGTCCAATCCAGTCCAGTCCAGTCTAGTCCAATCCAGTCCAGTCCAGTCTAGTCCAATCCAGTCCAGTCCAGTCCAGTCCAGCGCGGCCATAGCTGAGATTGAACTCCCTTTGTAGTATAATTCAAATCTTGTTAGTAGCTGAGTACTTGATGTTTCGCTAGGGCCATCAAGGGTATTTTTTATCGTCACTAGATGGGGATGCCTACCACGGCTTAAGAGAGTTCCATCTACCTTTGATAGAAGGATAGACCACGCCAGTTTCTCAACCTGGTATTTTACCATGCGGTATTGTATTAGTATAGGTCAGCCGTTACTAATTTGGCACCACTTGGACTTATGAAGACGTTGGATTAATCACATCAATGGATTAAAGGTTATTAGGTTAGGTTAGAGCCTTTTTAATCCGGGTTTTGTTTCTTTGGCTCTATGACGATGTCGAACATGGTAACAATCACATAAGCATTGTATTGTCAAAAATTACTTTGCATCTAAAAGTTTTCGAATTTACTTGGATTCTGGCAGAGTTGAAAAGTTTGGATGTCTGCAATTTTTTTTTTTTTCTGGTGTCTGGTAAATCTGCAAAATTAAAATCTTTATTTTTGGTCCTCCGACAAAAGGAGGGTGGACCTGTAAATTCACCCTTGTCCGTTTGTCTGTCCGCACTTTTCTCAATAACTACGCCTTGGAATTTTTTGAAATTTTGCAGAAACATTAAACATGATATGAGTAAAAAGTAACATAACAGATTTTTTGGGAATACCTCCAGTTGCCCCCTAGGGGTGGCTTTTGAGTTAAAAGGGCTAAAATTGACACTTTTGTGATTATTAAAAAAATTGATGCCTTGGATTTTTATAAAACTTTCTGAAAAGCTGTAACTAACTGATTTTTATATAATTTTAACGATCGTGTCAAGCTGGCATAATGGTTATCGATTTTTGGGACTATTTTTTACCATATTTGTCCAAAATTTTCTGTGTATGTCTATTTAACAGTTTTGCATGATGCTGAACTCAAATTTAAATATGTTAAAGCCTTGGGGACTTTTGGGGCTAAATGGGGGGAGGTGCAAATGGTGGACTTAGTCATTTCTTTTTTTGCATGCTGCAGAACTCAAATTTACATATGTTGAGGCCTAAAACTGCACCATTTGTTCATTTTCACCAGGAATTGACGTTTCCTGAGGACTTTTGGGGCTAAATGGAGGGGGGAGGGCAAATGCTGAACTTAGTCATTTTTTTATGTCTCGTTCACTGTGCACTCACGGGGACCATGCATGCTTCATTTGTTTTTACGTGGAATCTCTTAGGTTAAAGAATTATTTTATTTGCACTGGAAGTTGATTGAATGCTACCAACTGAATTTTTTCATCTGGAGTTCGAGGAAGGGGGTCTGCACAATTTTGCAGCTCCATCCATCTGGGATTGTCAGTTTGAAGTTTGAGTTTTTTTTTTGTTTTTTAAATCAACAATGAAGTCAGCATTTTTATTTATTTTAATTTTGATATATATAGCAAAATCTCACCCCTTCACTGTTGAAGTTAATAGATGCTGGAAAACTTTCTACTCTAATAGTTTTTATTTTTGGACTGTTACTTTAGAATTCCCTCCCTGTTCCTTGCTTCCCTGGCTGTATTAATCTGCAGAAATTTAAATGTAATATTGCTACTCAACTACCCAGTCTTCTGTTAGATACGATCCCAAATAGTAGCCACTTATGTTCCAACTGGCAATATGCTTTCTTTAGGATGAAAAAGAGTGAAAAAAAAAAAAAAGAAAAAGGTACCACAAAAAAGTGAGCACATCAACACCAGGATTTGAACCCTTTTGTAAATGTGTGCAAATTATTCCCCTTGGCTTGTTTTGTTGGTATTAATCCACAAAATACTTGTGCCCTGCCCTTTTCTAATACTAATTAACAAGTGGAACTTTCAACCTCGACATCTTCTTTTTCGAAAGGACCAGTAATAGCATGCTGTCAGAAACATAATTTTTTTTTACGCCCGGGCTAAAAGCTGAGGCAAAAAAGAAAGGTAGGCAAGGAAATTTTCTTCAACTCAAATTATACTTGGTTTGTCTTGTAGAAGTTTATTTATTTTCAGTTTTCACGTTCAACGGATATCTTGCAAAACCATGCGAGTTTCAAAAAAATATTCTGTCACCAGTCAGACTCCTGTTTTCTTAGATTTTTCTTTTCCACCCAGATATCGGTCACTACTAATCATGACAGTGCAACGTTCTACTGTTTGAGCTAAAGCATCTGCTGCTGTTAGTGAAATATATATATATATATATATATATATATATATGATGATGGCTTCATCTTTACAGACGATTGCTGTCCCGCTCAGTAAAATAGTCCCATCCCTCCAGTTCATCTCGCATAGCAACGCAGGTGGCTCTTCAAACCAGCTACCGACTTACATGGCCTGAAGCAAAGATGACACATAAAGTCAAGTGTCTGCACCAGGTTAACTGGACCACTCTATGTTATGGTGTCACTGTGCACAACCATATGTCTCTTCAGACGTGCAGTCGACTTGCACTTCCTGCCGCACACCACAAAGGTTGTCTCATTAGATCGTTGAGGTAAGGGTACATAAAGGGTGTCTTTTGTGTGACTTTGTGTGGTTCACATACACAAATTACCATTAGCGTATAGCGCGATGCTCTTTGTGTAAACAAATCGAGCTTAGGTATTTCGGACGATGTCAAAACATTGTACAGCAGCCGCCGATTAGTGTAATGGTTAGGAGCCTTGACTGTCGTACAGGTGGTCAGGTTTCAATCCTGGCTTGAGGCAGTTGTCTATCTAGCCGCACCGATCAGCTGTGAAACGACGAAACAGTACTGTAAGTGGATGACGAATATATATATATATATATATATATAGTATAATTTTCTTTATTTATACAATCATTAGCAGGGCTATCTAGCGTTGCCCGGGCAAAAGTGTAACATATTTCTATTAAAACTGTCTCTCTACCTCTCTCCACATTCCGTTTTCCCTTCCTTCTAATCACCGCTTTCTCCACTGTCCAGTCTATTTTTTTTCTCTCTAGTTGAGGACACACACACACAACTCTCCTTTATATAATAGATTTATCAATTAATGAATCTGCATTTTCTTTCCAAAGTATTAGATAACACTAAAAGCTGATCCTCCATATAATAATTTTTTTCATCCAAGGCAACACTAATTAAAAATATACCAACTTTGTGGGTTTTTGCTTCATAGATTTTTATTTTTAGCTAGACATACAAACATACGCATAGACATTTGCCCTTTAATAATAACAATAGAAGACTAGCTGGGCTCCCCGGCGTTGCCCAGGCTATATAAAAAAACAAAACAAAAAAAAAACAAAGAGAAAAATGAAGTTACGTTTGAATCCACCTGCTATTTTAAGGATATAAATAACATTTTGCAGACTATACATCACTTTTTATCCCGGGCAAATCCGAGAATACTATCTTGGATAAAATAGTATAACAAAATATTTTAATGCTACTCCTTCTGAGCAATGCGGCCTTTTTAACATACTTGCTCTATCAAAGGTATTGAGCACTCTTTTATTACTATATACAACTTACCAGATGTGATATTGTACTCTTACGACCTCCAATGATGCTGCATAAATTTTCTTGTATAAAATTGTGTAACAAAACACAATAACGTTCCCCCCCCCCACACACACCCCGGATGAAACGGCCTTTAAACATACCTGCTCTGCCCAGGATATTAAGCACTTTGAATCGACTAACTTATACTCCTTACCATATATGATAACGTACTATTTCTATTTTGGCTCACAGGCAACACCATGGATTTTGTCTGGTATAAAACATAAAAATAACAAAGCAAGTCTTTCTCCCAGACAATGCTGCATTTAAACACATTGCTACAATATAATTATTTGGTCCAGATCAAAGTGTAGTATCTGTTCTTCAGATGCTGCACTTCATTTTCTTGTTCTCTTTCGGTGGAGGAGAAATTCTTCACGACTGAGACAATTTTTATTTTTGTACCTTTTCTCCACGTTAAAAAACGACTCTGGTGTCTCTGTCCTGTGGGGAGGCATAGTAAATAGGTACAATATAATTATTATTAAAAATCCTGGGCAACACAGTAAATATTTTAAATTAAAAAGAAGATAATACCTGGGAGGATTGTCTTGTGACAACAAAACATACACATTTCCACACTCCCACCTAAAAACAAGGTTTTGGTAATCATTGGGAGTATACTATCATGAACACAGTATGGATACTACATTATAACTATTAGAAACAAAAAAGAAGATAATGCCTGGAGGGGATTTTCTTCCCTCCTTCCTTTCACTATATTGATGTAATTTCCGGAAGATTCCAAATAATGACTTAGCAATTTTACCAAATTAATACATAAATACATTGTTTTATTTTAAAATTATTACAGAACATTAAAAAACAGAAAGAAACGAATTCTCCTACCCCAACAAAAACTGGCTCAGTTGATCCTGCAAATGAAAATTAACATTTTATTGTAAATACTCTTAAAAAAACAAACAAACAAATAAAACAATAAGTTTTAAGCAGTTACGATTATTTGGCTGAAACATGTATACACGTATGTAGCCAATAATGTTTGTATAAATAAAGATAATTGTATAATAATAATACAGCTATACTTGTTACTGAGGACTATTTTATAAACACTGGAGTTTCATTGGATTAACATCTAGGAAACCACAGCAATGCAGTCATATAATATAAATATTATCATATCATAAAATATATATATATATATATATATATATATATAAATATTAACAATTAATTTTTATATCTGCAGCCACTAGTGTTTAATACTTATGCAATCATCAGTGTATGAAGTAAACTTCATACACTGATGATTTCATACGATTAATCCATTAGTTAATTGTTGCATTGATAATTAGATTCGAACCCAGTCACAAACCCACCTTTGACTTCATAGGTCGTTTTTCCTCCAGGCCACTGGCAATTAACATGAATGGAAGAAAAATAGTACCTACAAATGTTCGTTCATAGTAAACAGTCGGAGGGTATTCAATGACGGAAAATCAGAATGTTGCATTTTTACTGAAATAAAAAGGATTTCACTCCAATTTCTTAAAGGGGCTTTATAACTATATATATAAAATCACTTTTTAAATGAATTTTAAAAATATTGCTAATCTAAAAGATTCAATTCCTTTTACAGAAAAATCTTGCTTTACGCTTAAGTGCAAACCATTATTTTCCACCTCCTCTTTCTCTCTCTCTCGCTCTCTCTCTCTTTCTACTTCTTTTGAATTTATTTCTGTGTCTTTACTTTTTTTTATTAATTAAAAAATGAAGTCGCAATCATTTTTTTTTTCTAATCTTTTGCGAGGATACTTATTTCTGCATGATAGGTAAGTACATCAAAGTGTTTTTACTTGGATTGCAATTTCCACTTGTGACTAATACTATATAAGGGAACTAAATAAAATCAGGTACCCAGTGTTGTCCACTTTATTTAGAATTGAAAACGAGCGAGTCACTCTCTAAGTGGAGTGGACTTAAGTGAGAGTAAAAGAAATAGGTCTAGAGTTCGGGAGTGGGTCATGTTGTTCCAAGACAACAAATTGGTAAAAATAAAAATAAGGAATGAATATCTTGGGCGCTCTCTATTAAGAAAAAAAAGGGGGGGCAGAGCACACTCGTTCGACTAGTTTAGAGTGTACCTTAAGAAGGTTGAGTTTCGAAAAGGATGCAGAACTATGTGCAATACTCCCTCTCAATTAATTCTTTTGAATTGTCTTCACCACCCCCCTTTTTTTTTTTTTTGATTTAAAAAAAATGAAGTTGTAATCTTTTATTTTTTTCGTATTTATTCCTAATCAAACCATGGAATTTCCATGAGATCTTTTAGTCCATCAAGCTAAAAATAAATTATATTTACTGTGATACGATGGATGTGTAATGCGAGTCTTAAAGACCTCAGAGGTATGTAAAAAATCTAGATAGTATAAGAGAGATATGTTCAAAATAATTTCGAAATCAATTTCTTTAAAGCCGTCCAACACATGCCAGCATGTAAAATGAATGTTAAACCGAATATTATGATGATGATGACATCAAAAGAGTAATAATAAATATGTACAACTTTTTTTTTATTTTATTTAAAAAAATTTTTTTTAACACTTTCACCCCAAACAAGGCATATTGCCACAGATGTAAGGGGCGCCTATTTGGGATTGTGTCTAACAGATGACCATGGAGAGTTGAGCAGCAAGATGTCTGTTCGCATTACATTTAAATTTCCACAGGTTACTATAGTCAGGGAAGCAAGAAACAAGGAGGCAATTCCCAAGTCTAGCAGTTTGGGGGAAGAAACTGTTAGTGTAACAGAGCGCGGGCATGAATATGGCAGCTGTATGCAAATGAGTGAACCATGTGCGAAGTGACGTCACAGCAAGGAAGAAGGAAAAAGATTATAAAAAAAAAGAACGTGTGCGCAGACCAACGATCACGTTAGAGAGAGGACAGATAGATGCGTTACACACATGGGCCGAGAGTGACAGGTTTGAACAAGAAAAAAGCCGTTATTCTGGAAACTGCCTGGAAATAAATGTCTGTTGTTTCAGTAGGAAAAAGTGAGCTGAGTTATTCCTTGCGACGATGTCTACATATTAACATGTGTGTAAACGTGTACTATGTTACATTAGCGGAGAAACCTTTCTAGCATCTGGAGACTTCAACAGTGAAAGAGTGGGATTTTGTTGCTTACCAAGTTAGCGGAGAGTATGCAAGTCGAAGAGGAACAAGTGTTCCTATTTACAGTGCCTCCCCACGGGATAGTGTTAGACACCAGGGTCGTTTTTTAACGTGGAGAAAAGGAACAAAAATTAAAAATTGTCTCAGTAGTGAAGAATTTCGCCTCCACTGACAGAGAACAAGAAATTGAAGTGCAGCATCTGAAGAACAGATATTACACTGTGATCTCTGCCTAAAGGCCAGAAGAGGCACAAGTGTTACGAGTTTATCAGAACACAGTTCAGATTTTAGAGAAAGCAGGATAAATAAATACTTATGCAGAGATAGGCTCATTTCGAAGTCAATTTCTAAAAGGCCATCCAACACATGGCAGCATGTAAAATCGACATCAAACCGAATATGATGATGATGATGATGATATCATCAAAAGAGTAATCATGTATAACAATTTTTTTTATAGAAATCGCTCCAGACAAGGCATGAAACCACTAGGTGTAAGGAGCTAAACAAAAATACATCACTTCAATGTCAAAAACTACCTAACGATAAAGCTATATAGATGCATTCCAACCTAGAAAACAGCAATTCCTCCTCTTTTATCAGAAACATTGCTCATAAAATGTGAGGGCTAAAAGGCAAAATAAGAAAATCGAGAGTTACAAGGCTGTTGAAAGTAAACCCAGGCCAACTTTCTACTTGCCATACCCTACTTGCTTATTTGAATTGTTTAAAGTATAAAAAAAATAGTAAAATTTCCCGCCTTAATCAATATCTACCATGTAGTAACAAGATAAATTTCTTGCTATTTACATTTGACTAAACGAAACTAATATCTAAGTAGATAAAATTAAAACCTATTTCCTTTTAATTAAACGCAGGAATTATCGCTAGTCATTCCCTTGCATTATTAAAGGATTAAGTCTTGCAACGTTAAATAAAATTAATGAGCCTTCCTGTATCATTCGTTCTGGAATGTATAGATCTCTATACACTGCTTCTTTGTAGTCGTTTATATTTTTCTTCAGCATTTCCACTCTAGGATTATCTGTATGCTTAATCCAATAAGCTTATGCTGTTTTGATAATCCGGTCACATAAATTGAAATCGCTAATCCCTCTTTACAAATTTCATTCTTTTTTAATTTGGTAAATGTTTGTATTCAAACAAGACTTACAAATGACTTGGTTGTTGATTTTAGTTGTTTTTTTTTTGTTTTTTTTTGTAACTTTTTAATCCGTTTTAAATTGAATTGTTTTATTTATTTTCTTAATCTGCATCAAAGAGCTCTTGACACCCTTGAGCAAGGTGTTTACCCCACCTCAAATGCCAAATTTTCTTTGCATTAGTAACTGTCGGTGACTTTTATCCCCTTTTATGTCTGTTTAGTATCAAGGTTCGCACAGACTTGAAAAATTCTGGAATTTTGACTTTTTGTCGTGAAAAGACCTTATTTCTATTATGTTGAAAAATCCTTGAAAATATGGAAATTTTCTTAAAAATGTCTTCAAAACACTTTTAAAATTGTATTCTTTATGTCCCCGCTTAAAAAAAAAATGAGGCTGACCGGGTAAAAAAAAAAAAAAAAAAAAAAAATGGACAAGACGGCAGCCATGTTGGTTGGAAATTTAAAAACTGTAAAGAGATTTAATATTTGAGATGAAATCAAAAGAATTTAAAACTACTTGAACCTCCCCCCCCCCCAAAAAAAAAAAAAATTATGCAGGTAGATTTCAAAGTAACTTTTATTGGCTATGGTAACGTTTATTTGTTGAATACTTGATCTGTTACCACTTTTTCGAATCGCTGTGGATTGTAAAACAAACTCTAAATTTTGTTTTGAAAACTTTTGTCTGGAGAAGGCTTTGAAAAGCCTTTAAAATGGACATTGTAAATCTGTACAAACCCTGAGCATCTCTTTTGCATTTCCCCAATGATGAAAATAAATGTATATCACATGTAAACCCTGATGTATTTCTGATTTATTATCCTTTTACATCGGTCCTAGATATAACCATATACGGTATAATCACGTTGACACACCAGTTCCCGCTGGATCACCGTAGTTAAGCAACGTTGAACCTGGTCAGTACTAAATGGATGACCATTGGAGACTTCCAGGTGCTGTATGTGCTCTCCAGTTATCTCAGTATTCTTTCCAGTCATCCTGGACTTATCCTTGCCACAGGACTCAAACAATGCCGATTTAGGAGAGGTGTGGTTAGGGATTGTACAACCCTTGCCTCACAATTACACACACAGCTGCCTCTACAGGAGGTATCCTTTGTCTTTTGAGACTGAATGGAGCCATCGAAGATATAACCTTAATGCACATCCATTTGGAGGCTATGAGGGAATGAGTTGTCCCTTAGTTATCGTTGTTCACAGATCCACTTTGGATTAGAGTGGTAATACCTGTTAGGGCATCTGGTGTTACCAGATCAGGTTGTCTAAAGATACTGTGTTCCTAACCATAAATGCACCAAACATTGATGTTATTGTTTTTTTTTTTTTCCTTTGCAGGACTCAATCATGTTTTGCAAAGTCAAAAACAAAACAATTTTCTTCTCCAAAACAACCAAACCAAACACCATGAATAAATATCTGAAGATATAAATAACTTAAAGCATTTTTTTTTTTTCTAAAACCACTGAATTCGGTATTAAATAACCCCAAAAGAGGTTATATATCGTCAACCCAAACAATCAAACCAAACCCGTTTCTATCTTTTGTAAAATTTAAAATCGTTTCTTTAACCTACTTTACTCTTTAATCCAATGTAAAATCCATTACATGATTTTTATGCTTGAAAATGTCTATAACTTAAGACTTAAGCTTAAGGAGTCTTAGGAAGAAACTGAAATTCAGGCAATCTTAATTTGTTACTAATGATTATACATTAAATTTAATGCAAATCTGAAATATCTGACTTTTCAAATGTGATGTTGTATTCACATTATATTCTAAATCCCTTTTAAAATATTCTAAGGAAACTGCAGTTTGGAGAATATTCACTAATTGATGTCAAATAAATTATGCTTTGCCAGTGTTTGCTCTAATAAGATTCTCAGTTGGAGTATTTAAGAAAACGTCTAAAACTGGAAAGTTAGTAAAAGGAAAGAAAAATATCAATAGATATAGTAAAGTGAGGAGAAAGAAAACGTTTTCTTTTTATGGAAATAGAGCAGGGAAGTCTTTCTAAATCTATTTTAGAAATGGAGTGAGGATCTGACCTCCCTTCTAAACACTTTAAATAGTTTCGTCTGACATGTATTTTTAATTTTTATTTTTACTTGCATGAGGAATGATCAGTACATATATAATTATTCTATTCAATTTAGGTAAACAGTATTACCATTAGTTGCGACAATAAATCTACTGTTTCAATCTAAATACTTCATTAGGCAATAAAAAAAGAGGCTGTTTTTTTTTGGTCCCCGATAAAATCTTTTAGACTGAAACAGTAGATTTATTGTCGTGACTAATGGTAATTTTGTTTACCTAAATTGAATAAAATATCTTGCTCTTTTTATTGAGTACTATCAACAATCTAGTGAAATTCCAAGTTTTTTTTTACTTTTGATTATTTTTAACCTTGATAACAATATATATATATATATATATATTACAATAGAAAAATGCAAGCATGAAAGTAATATGGTCAAGCTTAAACATGGAAAAGTAAAGGACTAGTTGCTAAAACTGGAAAAGAAAAGGACAAGATATTCTAGTAAAAAATAAAGATTTATAACTTAAAATATTGAAGCATTAAGAATTGATTATACAATGTCATAAATTGAATTAACAAAAATTCTTAATGCTGCAATATTTTAAGTTATAAATTATATTTTTTACTAGAATATCTTGTGCTTTTCTTTTTCAGTTTTAACAACTAGTCTTTTACCTTTCCATGTTTAAACTAAACCATATTACTTTTCATGCTCGAATTTTTCTATTGTAATCCATGATTTTTCTAGGCTTTAGTAAATTCACTTGTTTGTTTAATTTCAGTCTATTTTTTGCCCCCATAAAAATAACCTACACATATGTAATAACAATGTATAACACTCGTCTGCTTTCAATAAAATCCCCAAATTATCTCCCTTCTGTTTCACTTATTACTTATCTTTTTGCAAGAGTGATGAATTGGTAGCAACAGTAGTCACTGAAGCGACGTGGTTGTTATGGAAACCTGTCATAAAAACGTTGCTCACCTTACGTTTTTTTATAATTTTGAACACCAGTAAATTCATAATTTTTGTTTTACTGAACGAAAATTGAAAACTTGTTTTCACAATATAGTTGAGAAGGTGATCTATAAACTGTAATAATTGTTTGAAATTTGGTCGAAAAAAATAAGTGAGCGATGAAGCTTTAAAGCGGTTCTAAATGACTAAAACTGCCACTTAACCATATATTCAAACACGGTAGTGTTTAAATGATATAGGTTAATTATTTACTTCAGTTTGTATATATATCACTCGTAATAGATTAAAAAATCTCACTTTTTTTTTACAATGAAAACATTTTTTATATAAATTTCGAAAAATTTTAAAAATATCCAAGCTCAATGAAAACCTTTTTATTGGGTTTAAGAGAATCTATTATATAAATCTCACCTGTCTGTTTAAATGTGTGTATGTATGTATGTATGTATATGTCTGCCTAAAACTTTCTGAAGCTCGACCCTTCAGACGACAAATATTGAAAAATTGGCTAAAAACATTAATTCCTTCACCCTCAACTGGACAGTTTTGTAAAGGGAGGGGTCGGATTTTCCGACGCCATTTCTGCAAGTCATCTTTTGCTATCGATTGGCTACGCTAAATTTTAATGCTAGACTTCCGGTCGCATCATAGAGCATCAGTAAGACGTCAGATTTTCTTTAACTTTCTTTTCTGCCTTCATGCCATGGGTTCGAGCCTGCCTGCCTGCCCACTACCACTTTTTTTTTTTTTTTTTTTTTTTTTTTTTTTGCTCAACACACACCTCCAAACACTCGGACAATGCTGCGCACCCAGGCAAGTATATAATAATTCTCCAAGTTCGAAATATCAAGTTTTCTCTGTTTATTACTTTTCAAAAGGTAGCCATTACAATATTGTTTCAGATTGCGACTAACAAGTCTGCAAAATTATGTCTTACCTGCATACTTAGTTGCATACTCATCAGATGTTTACCTTAAAAAAACTTAGAAAAAGCACCATTTTTGGAGAACTTACATGAGTATGTGACTAAATATGCAGTAAAGAAATACTTTTGCAGACTTGTTAGTTGCAATACCAAACAATATTGTAATGGATACCTTTCGAAAAGTAATAAACAATCAACTGAGAAAACTTGATATTTGAAACTTGGAGAATTATTTATATTTCCCAAAACATCATCTAGCCTTGATGGAGGGGGGACTAAAACTTACTGCTATGGTTTCAAATGATCTGAAATAACAGCAAGGGGAGACTTGATTCCAAATATTTCTCACGTTATATATCCCAAGTTTTGGAAATAGGTTACGATTATGAATATCTCCAGTATCAAATAATCCTTATACACTGTGAAATTTACTTTATGTATGAAAACCGAAGAGGGTAGATATAGCATATGAGAAATATTTGGAATCGAGTCTCCACTTGCTGTTATTTCA
The DNA here is from genome assembly GCF_053919585.1 of Euprymna scolopes. NCBI lineage: Eukaryota > Metazoa > Mollusca > Cephalopoda > Sepiida > Sepiolidae > Euprymna > Euprymna scolopes. The sequence continues at coordinate 42,280,951 of NC_136517.1, forward strand.
GATCATTCGAAACAATAGCAGCAAGTGTTAGTCTCCTCTCCGTTAAGGCCAGAGATTTTGGGGAAATATTAATTATTTTGTAATTTATATGCAAAATTAAGAAAACAAATGACTATGATTGAAACATTTTATGGCTGTAAAAAAGTGCCCAAAATAACTCTGAATGATCTCCCTAATGTATGACCTTAAAAGCAAATGTCACAGCCCACTACACAATTCAGGTCATTACCTTTCCAACGAGCCTTTATTTGTTAAATTCTGATCAATAGTTGCTGAGATTTGGAACTTATAAAATTTCCAAAAAATATGGTATATATATATATATATATATATATATATATATAAATGTCCTATCCCATAACAGTAATCAATGAATAACTAAATAAATAACCTTTGCTTACATTCGGATAAGAGCATTTCAAAAGGTAAGAAAGTGGGGGGGGGGGGGGGCAACTAGCAAGCCAGAAAACCTCAGTTGTCTGAAATACATCTGAACAGAAATCTTTTACTTCAAATAAGTTTTTGTTTTCGTTAGCTCATATAAGACAATTAAGTAATCTGCCACTCTATAATAAAGACCAAGGTGTATTCATTTGTATATAGATGATTATAAATCCGTCGATCATCATTTTCAGGCTTGTCCGTTTTATATGCTGCCATGCATTGGACGACTTTAAAAAATAAACTTCAAAAATAATCTCTAGCCAGGTCTTTATTTATCCCTTTTTCTCTCATGTTCATTTTAATCACTTCCTCACATGTTTTACTTTGCCCTTCCCCTGTGAACTGATCCTGCTATCAGGTTCTACATCTAACTCAAGAACTCATCCATTCTTTCAACATGACTATACCATCAAAGTCTCCTGTTGGCACACATCTCCCTATACTTCATAAATTTAATCTTCCTCTGAGGCCATCACATAAAAGGTAGCAAGTAACAAAAAAAAACAAAAAAAAACTACCGTTTTTTAGTCTCTGGATGAAACTATTTCAAATAAGATAAAGCGAGAAAGTAAATAGCAAGTCAGACTGCTTAAAATGAATTCAGAAAGAAATCTTTGACTCAAAATAAAGTCGATGGTGGGTGTATTTTTTTCCTTTAGGTCATCAGAAATAATACTTTTTATATGAAAAATTAAATTACTGACATAATCCTATGATTTTACATTATTACAAGTGGAGTAGTGCCTGGCTTTGAAATACGTTTATATATATTTTAATTTATGGACATTTTATTATTACAGAGCCAATTCTCTATTGAATATTATATATATATATATATAATATATATATATATATATATATATATATATATATATATATATAGTACTGATTTCAAAAGTAAAAAAAAAAAAATACTTGATTACCATCAACTAGAGTCGAAACCAAAACATTTAGCATGCCAGCTGCAGATAGATAAGAAAGATTAAAAATCAAACCACTTCTAATTGATTGGATTTGCGCATGCATAAAACTAGAAGAAATGTTGGCAAATTGAAAATGAACATTTTGCATGTACACCTACCGACATTTCTGTATGTGTTATTCATCCCTCCAAAGAAAGATTTTACACATTATAAACCATCCTGGGTGTACGATTACTAATTCCTGTTAATTTCAGTGTTATTTGGCCAGTATCGGTTAAATATTTACGCACATACACATACATGCATCTACATACACACATGTTTTTTTTTTTTTTTTATATATATATATATATATATATATATATATATATATATAGATTAGTGCGAACACTGGCAAAGCATACATTTTTTTATTTTAATTTTAAAAGGAGAGTGTATACTAGTATGAATATGTTAACTTATTGACTTATATGAAAGCGTATCTACGTATGTAGGTGTGGGATCTAACTGGTCCATACCGGTTCTCATGAGCCGATGAAAATGGACTGAACCAGTTATTGAATGTTTTTATTTTTATTTATTTATTTATTTATTTATTTAAATAACATCCTTTCAGGGTTAGTAAACTCTCCTATCAATTTATAACAAATTCATTTTTCATAATCTTAAAAAAAAAAAAAGTAGTTGGCCATCAAAAGTACTTTGACTATTTGAGCTGGCAGCAGTGAGGTGGATATGGATGTGAACTTCGAAGTTTAAATCCTGTCGATTCTTTGAACCATTCTCTCTCTTAGATGTTGGCAATTCTTATGTGGTTTCTTCTGTAAGTACCTGATTCTAGAAATAACTAGAGGAGGGGATGAATGGCTGAAGTGGATACTTACACTGGGTGTGCCAAGTTCGATTCCTGCTGGCTCCATAGCACCATTTGGATGTGAACAATTTTCGCATAGTTCCTCCTGCAAGTATTCTAGAAAGAATTGGGTAAACCAAAGCTAACATTAGAATCGAACCAGTCAGCATCCTATCATGCAATTCATACGAATTTACGTTTATATATATATATATATATATATATATATATATATATATATATATATATATATATATATATATATATATAATATGAGAACATTTCCTGGTGTTAAAATGCATTTAAAATGATTAAAGAATGAGGGAGTGTGAATGTGCATTATGTACACCAACTCAGATCATGGAACAGGTAGACGAACTTCAAATTGTATTGGCTCTATCACAGTCACTTGAGCACTAATATTATTAGGAAATGCATGAACTCACAATTTCCCTCGTGTCTTATGGTAAGATAAACCAAAGCATAATCATGTTTACACATTGGTTCATGTTAGATTCACACAGTTAAGTTTCGTCACGACCATATGAGTGGCCATTTGGAAATACCAGGTGGAAAGATGGCGAACCCACTCTGCAAAAATACTGAAGAAAAAAAAAAATCGAAAGTCATCGAAATCATCTCAGCACACCCAGCCCCCAGCCCGGATATACATGTGTCTGAGGATTATTTTTTTTATTTATAATCGTCTGAAAAATTTCCCAATTGAAGAAGGAAACTAGCATTTATGGCAGTGCTGTGGAGTCGGAGTTAGAGCATTTCATCACTTTAGAAGTTGAAGCAGGAATCAGAGCTTTTAATATTTCAGGAGTCAGTCAAGCGTTTTCATTATCGATCACTTTCGATCATCATAAAAACAAAATTAAAAACAAACACTATGCTTTCAAAGATACACTTGTCCTCTTTATCGTAATAGTAGTAGTAGTAGTAGTAGTAATAATAATTAATAAACAAACAAAAAAAGCACTTTGAATTTAACTCATTATATTACTAATGAAGATTTGGTATCTGTTAGTCTTGATTCAAAACTATATCATGGCTAATTGAATAGGAGTCAGTCACATCCTTTGAAAGCATTATTTCATGAGGTTAAAATGAAAACTTGAAAACCAGCATCCAACAGCATCCAGAATTGATACCAACACCAGTTTCTTTCTAATGTTTCTGTTAGTTTTTCCCACAATTCATCCCAACAACATTTGCACAAATCTGTGAATAGTCATAAAGTGAACAGAAAAAAATAAAATAAAATAAAATAAAAAGTCAGAGCCCATCTCCATAATAACGCCATATGCCAGTCTTTAGTTTTTATGGCTCTTTAATTTATACCAAGATCAAAATCTCTTCCTTTTTATTTCTCAACCTCTGTCGGTCTGTCATCAGGTTAGTGTGAACTTATGGATGAGGTTTTGTTGTTGAGATTTTTTATTTTTTTTTTATTTATGTGCATGCATTGGATTGTAAGCCCGGAAGCGAACCACAAATCCTGTAGAAAAAAAAAAAAAAAAATCAAATTGGATATGAGTCTTTCTGCACGATTAGCAATAAGTATGTTATTTCAAACTTAAGCGAAATAGAGAGAAGAGGGTCTATTATGACACCATAATATATTCTGAGATCCATTGACTTAAAAAATTCCAAGTGTTTAAAAGTGCCTATTGATTCTGTTACAGTTGCTTAAAACATTGATGCTCTTGACATCAGAAAATGCCCTAAAAGGTTGATTCGTCATTTAACGGATGTTTGCTCAGAATTATGAGTTATCTCCCTCTTGAACACTATCGAAATTATTCCCCTTGAATTATTGCGAGTCACAAGATTAAGTACTATTCTACTTTCAGAAACTAACAATATGTAAAATTCCACCCACGTACGGATTTAATCAGATATTTTTTCTCTTTCTGGCTTGAGACATCCAAGTTCGATAAGCTGTCAATTTTGAAAGAATTTCACTAACCTAGGTAGCAGTCGTTTTCCAAGCTCCCCTCCCCCCTCTCTGTCTCTGTCTCTCACTCTCTCTCTCTCTTTCGGTCACAGTCAGACAAAGTTCCCAGATCAAAACATGCCTCCCTTGATCTTCACTAACCCAGGTAGCAGTCGTTTTCCAAGTACCCTCTGTCTCTCTCTCTTGGCTAGGAGCAAAGTGTAATATCTGTTCTACTGCGGCACTTGATATTTTCTACCATCGGTCAGTGAGGAAGAAATCCTTCTAGACAGAGGCAATTTTTTTTTTTTTTTTTTTTTTTTTTTGTTCAAGCTAAATTTTCCCTACATTAAAAACCAACCTTGTGTCTAACTCTGCTCTCATGGAAAAGAAAATAAACAAGGATTCCCAAATTGGCAATAAGCCATATTTAGTTCTACATTACTAATGCATCTCTATTTGTTTACCTTGGCAATACATGTATTTCAATTGTGATGGGGCAATTAACATAGCTTTTTATAAGTATTTGTATAGGGCTTTCATCCCCTTTTATGCTATATGTTTAATATATCTCTTGTGTTTACCAGGACTAGAACTAGGACTACCCAGAACATATGCCAAGCCTGCCAGATAAAGCCCACCAAAATGACCCAGTTTCTGATGGACTGAGTGCCGAGATTGTAATCTCGACTGTTATGTGTCAGCGATCAGAGCGAGTAACCAAACGAATGGCACAAATTATTACCCCTGAAAGATCACATGATTGACCTGTGTTAAAATCGAACACTCAATTTGAACAGACAACAGGCCAACAATCATGACGAGCACCGGAAGGGTGTATTTCATAGAATGTACTGATTGTAGCGATTGGAATCTCGACTGGCATGTATCGGCGAGGCAATCGATCCGAGCGAGTAACCGAATGAATGGCAAAAATGGCTCCCCTCCCCTCCCGATGTGTTAAATCTATATAATTATAAAACTCTGTGCATCGCCCGACCGCCCTTGCTTGCATCTTGTCTCTCAAAAACATTGTTGTCATAGGAACCAGCTTGTATTTAATAAAATAATATTGAGTATAAATAAACTTCAATGTTCGCTTAATTTGAAGACATAGTTTCAATCATGAAAGTGTTTTGTTAGGTTTCGGTTTCGATTCTAGCTGATGGCACTCAAATCATATATATATTTTTTTCTTGCTTTTGAAATTATGACTTTATATTGGGTACAGTATATTATACTGAAATAATTGACTATATATATGAAATATGCGTATTTTACGTATTTTCCGACTAGGCAACGCCGGCCGCCCTTGTTAGTATAATTATATTTATAGACTCTGGGTGAATATATTATTGCAAAAATAGGGGTATCAACTCATACAAGTTCATACTTTCCAATCTGTTAGATGAAGTTGTTAATGGTCATATAACAATGAAAATAAATGTTGGTTGAGATGTTTTGCAGAAGTAATCATTTGCTCCTTAGTTTGTTAACCATTAAAGCGTATGCGGCTTGCTACTCTGATACATTCGTCGTTTGTTATTTGCTGTTTTAAGGACATATGGGATTGTGATAAAGCTCTTATTTTAGAAGAGTAGGCATCAATGTTATGATTGAAGCTGGGTAGGTTGTAAGCTACAGTTTTGAAGGTATTTTTTTATATATCTAATATATGTCTGTCTGTATGTCTCCATATTTTCAAACACTATCTCCTCCGAAACTAAAAGTCGTAGAGTGTCGCTAGGGGCCTCAAATGATTGGATTTTTTACGGACTATTTTTTATGGATCTTTAGCCGATTAAAATAGTTTTTAAGGGGTTAAAAATGAGTCAAAATTAAAAAAAAAAAAAAAAAAAGAAGCGTTATACATTTTGTATATTCATCTTAGTTTATTTTTAATTTTTAATCAGTTCATATTCGTGTATTACGTTGGTATAGTGGTAACGTTACCAGCTTTAACTGCTACAATTTCGGTTTTGAGTTTAGCTGATAGCAGCTGAATTTTTTTTTTCTTGCTTTAGAAATCACGACTCTATAATAATATATACGAAATCCGGACGAATTAAAAAATTTTTTTTTATTATTACATTTTCACCCCAAACAAGGCACATTACCACTTTGATATAATGGACATAAGCTACAGGGGTACTATGTGGGGAGTTGGGCAGCAAGATGTCGGTTCACGTTACACTTGAACTTCTGTATGCCAGTACATTCGGGGAAGCAGGAACCCGGGAGGGAATCCCAAAGTCTAGCGGTTCTGGGGAAGAAACTACTGGAGTAAAAGGCTCTCTGAGATCTAGGGATCTCAACTGTGAAGGGGTGGGATTTTGCTGTTTGTCGGGTTTGTTGGGGGTATTTACGTCAAGGGGGTACAAGTGCTTGCAGTTCGTCGGAGTATTCACCGTTAAAGTACTTGTAGAACAGGCAGAGGGATGCTACATTTTGTCGATTGGACAAAGGCTGAAGCTTAGGTGACAGTTCAGGACCTATCAGGTTGGCGACTCTCTTTTGAACCTTGTCTAGGAGTGAGAGACTAGTAGCAGAATATCATATTTAATCGTATTTTACGCCCGGGCAAAGTTGGGTGCCCCCTCTCGCTAGTCTTTACATAATTATAGAAATGTACATTGAAAATGTTTCATGTGTTTGAAATAGCTGAGTAACAATTAAGGTATTTGTATGTGATTTTGTGTGAAAAGGAAAATGATTCAAGTAAATGGGAGTAAAAATTAAAAGATGGGGGAGGGGTAGGATAGAGGTGTGAATAAAAAAGGAGACATGAGTGAGGAGATAAAGAAACGTTAGGAAAGAGAGGTACAGTAAAAAAAAGGGGGGGATGTATATTGAGGGGTATAAGGAAAAGGTGGGGAAAAAAAGAGAAAGGGGGTACAGACAATGATTATAGACAAGAGATGGGTAGAGAAAAATGAGTAGAGAAGAGAGAAATGTAGAGAGAATGAGCAGAAGAGAGAAAGAAAGACAGAAGTGGAGAGAGAGGTAGATAGAATGAGGGTGGGGGAGAAAGAAAAAAATGAGCAGATGAGAGAGAGAGAGAAAGGTAAAGAAAATGAACAGATGAGAGAGAAAGGTAGAGGAAATGAGCAGTTGAGAGAGAGGAAAAGGTATAGAGGATGAGAAGGAGAGAAAGAAAAAGGTATAGAGGATGAGAAGGAGAGAGAGAAAAAGGTATAGAGGATGAGAAGGAGAGAGAGAAAAAGGTATAGAGGATGAGAAGGAGAGAGAGAAAAAGATATAGAGGATGAGAAAGAGAGAGAGAAAAAGATATAGAGGATGAGAAGGAGAGAGAGAGAGAAGGTATAGAGGATGAGAAGGAGAGAAAGGTATAGAGAATGAGGAGAGGGACAGAGAGAGAAAGGTAGAGAGAGAGAGAGTGGGTGGAGAAGAGAGATACAGAGAAAGGGCGAACTGAGGGGAAAGATATTGAGAAATGTGGGGAAGAACGGAATAAGGTATGAAGAAAGAAATAGAGAATGAAAATAGATTTAGTTTTATTCATTTCATGTCATATGAACTCTTCTGGGATTGTTTAATGTTGGAGTAATTCTTATTGGAAACCTTTCATTGAACACAAGCCATTATTTTATCCATAGGTGTTGGGGTATGGGGGTTCATACTTTTCCCTATGGTATTGGTGTATACACAGTGATTCAATAGTCTGCATACATTTTCAAGTGAAAATAAAATGGGAAAACAATGAAGAAAAATGTAAGAAAGAAAATAAGAACGAATTGAATCATGGAATTGAACACATATTTGAAAGTAAAAAAGAAAACCCCCAAAAATCTAGAATATTATATGGTTATGTGAGGACCATTTGTATTAAGAGGAATATAAGATTATTTTATTCATTTTTTTTTTTCATTTTTTTTTTAGTGTGTTGGGGGGGGGGGTCTTTGCATATCCTCTTCCATCTTCAATTATTTCTGTTCTCTTTTTTGTTTTCTTCTTCACTGAACCTCAATATCATTAAACAAAAAAGTTTCCTGTAGACTTTTTCTTCTTTCTGCTGGTGGCAGTCATTCACAAATTCTTTGATCCAGCAAACTTGATGATTGTACCAGAAAGAGATTACATCAATGAGGAGGGTGGTTTTTATTTTTTATTCTTTCGTGTTTTATTTTGCCTTTATTTTTCAATTCATTTTAACTATTCAATGTACCTCTTAATTAAAAAATCTTTTTATTTCCATTTTTATGCTTTTTTTCATTTCTGCTTTTTTTTTTTTTTTTAAATCTATTTCTCTTTTAACCATTCCCTCTCCTCTTTTAACCATTCCTTTTCCTCTTTTAACCTTTCGCTTCCCTCTTTTAATCATTTCCTTTCCCCTTTTAACCATATCCTTGTCCCTTTTAACCATTTCCTTGTCCCTTTTAACCATTTCCTTTCTCTCTTTTAATCAGTAATTTTCCCTTTTAATTTTTTATTTTTGAAAATTTTTTCTTATTTCTTTTAATTTTACTCCCCCTTTTTCCTCACCTCACCTCTTTCCCTTTAGTTACCCTTTCTCATTATTCCCTTCTCTCCCATTCTTTTTCTTTCATTCCTATTCTTTTTATCTTTCTCTTTGATTTCTTTTTGATTTCTCTTTTTCATTTATTTGCGTATATTGTTTTATTTTGTCCCTCCTCTTCATATCTTTCCAATTTTTATCTTTATTTTTTTCCTACTCATTTCCTACATCATTCTTTCTGATCTTTTTTTTTACTCTTTTCCTTAAAAAAATTCTTTGATCAGTTTAAAACAAAAGAACATCCAACTTTATTATCACAATTTGTAATATATTTATTCAGATATCGTTTTAGATTTGCCCAACATTTTTATCTCTCTCCGCTCCATTCTATTTTTATATAAATGCATGATGGGAAGATTTTTTTATTCACAGCTGAACAACTTACTACTCCTTCCGTTGGTTATTCTTCTCATTATAAACAAATATATATATATATATATTATAAGAAATTTACAAGGTCGCGACACTGGATATGCTAATGTTTCGGACAGATGATGGGTTAAAACCACAAGTCCTGATCAGGCGATATCAGTCCTTTTCTTATGTGGAAAGTAACCACTTTTTAAGTCGCCTGATGAGAACTTGTGGTTTTAATCCACCATTTGTCCGAAACATTAGCATATTCAGTGTCGCGACTTTGTAAATTTGTTTTTGTTAATAAAAAATATATCTTGCTCTTCTTTTATTGAGAACTATTAATAATGTCGTTAAATTCATTAGTTATCACTCTTGAATACCTATAACTTGGTATATATTAGTGTTGGGACGATTAATCGGAATTGGAAATCGGAAAAATCAGAGCTTTTTGGAGTGTCGGAATCGAAAAAATTTGAACCTATTTTCCGATTCCAAAACCGATTCCTTTAATTATCTTTATTTGCTTTTGGTTTAAGAAACATCTTCCACTGCTTGTAGTAATGATAAAATAATAAATATTTATTGATTTAAACTTCCAATGAAACTAAAATCTATAGATCACCCCCTCACAAATGTATTTTTACGTCTGATAAAATACAGGCACATTTAAGATGTGTTTTTACAGTAATTGGGACAAAATAACACTTTTATAGTTAAATATTTAGAGATTTATAAAGAATCAGAATCTGGTATTTAGTACGGAATCGGTAATTGTATCAGAATCGGGAAAAATATTGGAATCATCCCATCACTAGTGTGTGTGTGTGTATATATATATATATATATATATGCAGCATTCTTTCCTTTAGGCATATTTTATGAAATAAGGTCGACAATTCCTGTTTACATATTTTGGTTTTGATCCTTTCTAGTTTTCTTACTTCAGGTAAGAACTGGTTGATATAACTGCCATATTCAACTATTATGCAATGCAAATGTGTCAATATAAAATAGACTCTAATAAATAATGGGGCTTTCTTCACGACATTATTGACCAACAAATTAGACAATTTAAAAATAATAACCATGAAAAAAGTAAAGAATCTAATCTTTCACCTAATACATACATAAAACTATTTTATTAAAACCAAATCTACAATAACTATAGAATAGATGAAGAAGTATTTAAAAAAGAGTATAATTCATAAAAAGATACTTCGTATAGGCCCTAATAAAAACATAAAACTAATTATTTTTTTGGAATTTCAAGCGTCAAACGTTATTATTACTAATAACTCTTCTCCTTAGATTAGTATTTGGGATAGAACAAGCCTTGTATATGAATTTAAATGCCATTGGGAGACTGTCCCTGACAGTGAAGGAGACAACATATGTATGATAGAAAGGGAAACCACATATGTATGATAGAAAAGGGAATTGGGAAAAGGGATGTATATCAGAAGGCAGTGTATTCCCCATTTTGCATGAACATTTGCCAATGAGAAAGCTGTGTTCAAAGTTGATGGGTAAGTGTGCAGGCAAGTGACCTATGTGAACTGGAGGTATTCAACCATCATGCCTACGCCGCATTCTCTGTGTCTGCTGGTAACGGTTTGTTCCCAACATTACAATTTGCACTCACTACAGGATCCACTCCTTTCAAAAATCCTTCCTTACCAGATGCCTTCATTAGTTTGGCTATGCCCTTCGACACTCAGGTGTCTTCATTCGGGAAATCATCGATCCAGCTCTATCATGAGGTTGGAAAAAAAACATTGCCATAGTGAACTCAAAACCTGGCTCAAGACAGTGAAGCAGGATGTTGAATTGATTTTGGGCCATCACCTTTATGGGATCTGTTGCTGGAACTGTGAATGGCTTGCACTCATAATGGAAGCAGCCTTAAATCGCCATGCCTGGTCAGTCAGTGTTTGGGACATGATGAAATTGTTGGAAAGAGCCAACCCAACTGACCTAGGGTGGATGCTATATCCATGATCATGATCAAAGTGGATGCCGCATGTGCTCACAACAGCAAGTAAAAGCCGCCCAGAATAACTAAAGATAGAAAAATCAGCAGGTAAAGTTTTGGTCTCCATATTTTGGGAGGCACAAGATATTTTGTTCATAGATTACCTTGAGAAATGGTAAAACACTATCAATAATGAATATTATGTATCATTATTGATGCACCTGATGATGCAAAAGATGATCACAAAATAAAATAAGGAAAATGTCTTTTCTTCAAGAAACTGCATCATGCCACAAGTTAACCGCAATGTTGATAAAACTATATGAATTGTACTTCAAATTGCTTCCTCACCCACCTTATTCTTCAGATCTGGCTTTCAGCAATTATTGGCTGTTTGCAGAATTAAAAAAAAAATGCTTCAGGAAAAGAGATTCGGTTTCAATAAAGAAATTGTATTGAAAAACGGAGGCATATTTTGAGGCCAAGGACAAATGTTTCTATAAAAAAATATTGAATTAGAGGAGTGTTGGGATTGGTGTATCACTCTTGAAGGAAACTGTTTATCAACCAAAGCGAATTTTGACTAAAAGTTGTTTTCTTATGAGTTAGGTCCGAGACTTATTGAGTGATGTGATAAGGTCTACCATGAGACTGTGGTGCATGAGTACGTGCATTAGATGAGACTCGGTCAGTGTTTTTAACAATGAAGATAATATATTAAAGCGGAACATAATGGAGTGACCAGCAGTCAAAGCCTTTCAAACAGATGCATTGACGCATCTAATAAAAGAAAGGCTCGAACGGAATTTGATATAAATTCCATTACAAAACACCAGCAGCGATGGCATCAAATAGACATTCTTTTAGAATTATATCGTTTACAATGTCATAGATTAGAATTTTTGTTAAAGTTATGTTCAGCAACAAATGTTTATTTAGAAAAATAAACAAGACATTAATAAAAAAAAAAAAAATCTTTTATAATTCTTTGGAATGGTAAAACAGTATATCTACTTATACATAAAAAGCACTTTGCTCTCTGTGTGTAAAAGAGAGTTCCTTCCCTATGAACTCCGAAACGTTTGGGCCAATGTTTTTTTTTTTTTCGCACGGATGTACTTTGTGTCTGGGAGTGTTCTTGCATAGGTTTTGTATCGGATTACATTCAACAATTTGTATTATTATTCATCGGACTACTGTTCTCATCTTGAGTGTGATTTCCACAACGTTTCGGTCGATATAACCTCCGACCTTCTTCAAGTGTATCTTGTTGAACTCTGGAATGTTTCTGTCGAACTCAGGAATTTGGACGGAATTTTAAGCGGAACCCTTTATTTAATTCACGGAGGCAGCGTTCTTGAAATTCGATCCAAATTCCGGAGTTCGACAGAAACATTCCCGAGTTCGACAAGATACACCTGAAGAAGGTCGGAGGTTATATCGACCGAAACGTTGTGAAAATCACACTCAAGATGAGAACAGTAGTCCGATGAATAATAATGCAAATAACCAATCCTCATATCAAAACTTCAGAAACGTCATACCTCCAACGAGTACTGATAATCAAAAAAATTAAAGAAGGTACTTGCCGATTTGAAACAAAAGTTAATTCTTATGAAGTCTTACAGTACAAATACATTTGAGAAGTTTTTGTCACCGCACAAGCAAAAGGTCTCTGCATATAAAATCAATAGTAGGTTATTTGATAAAACAGGGCCACGTTCAAAAATGAATGTTTCTATTTAGAACTCTATTAAACCATGATACTTGACGTTTGTATTTTAAACTTTAATTCAAGCCATTATATAAAAATAATTTATCAAATCGACAGTAGGTTCTCTACAGTGCAATGTAGACTAATGTATCATGCCCAAGTCACTGCAGGGAAGCATGTCAATCTTCCTTCTGGTGCACCACAGTGAACAACACCCAAGTAGAGCCGGAAATCAACCGATTTGATTAAAATATGGGAGATTTTATAAATTACAATAAAAGTATGGTGAAGAACATTCAATCCTGGGCAACGTTGAGTCTCCCTGCTAGTGATTAATAAAAAAATATTTTTAGTTTTGGAGTTTTTTTTTTGTTTTTTAGATGGGGATTGATTATTTGTATTATTTAAACTACCATTCATCCTGTTTATTTTCCCAACGTTTCAGTCAATGTAACCTCCGACTTTTTTCAGGTGTAACTTGATACAATCTGGCAAAAAGATTCCCGAGTTCGACAAGATACCCTTGAAGAAGGTCGAAGGTTACATCGACAAACGTTGTGGAAATAACACTCAAGGCGAGAACAGTAGTCCGAATAATCCATCCTCATCTTAAAAATTTAGAAACATTTAATCTGTCAGTTAAGCCTAGCACTGGATGATGACAAGTTAGTAAAATAAGGATGCCGAAATACTTATTATAATTTGTTATGTAATCTGCTCACGAAATACCTGTAAACAGATCCAGACAAATTAGGTAAAATAGTCATATATTATTTATTTTCTTACTATTACTCTACTTTTTAAACAGTTTTTATTTTTTTCTTCTTATATGAATTTAAAGAAAGCTAATGAAAGCAAACATAACAATGATGGTGTTAAGGGCAGGCATATTTGCTACCCAAAACTCGTCAAACCAGTTCAATTGTTTTTAGTTTCATGGAAAAAATGGAAGTCGGCCATTTTAATTTTTGATTTTGTTGGTTTTAGATGCGTCCTTACACTTCTATGAGAAGTTTTGTCTGTCGGTCGGATTCAGTTTGAAACAAGTTGATTGAAATGACGTCATAGGATGTGTCATAGAATATATATAAGAGACTGTATTTTTTTTTTTTTTTTTTTTTTTAACGGGGCGTCACCACTTGAGGATAAAGGCTAATGCGTGTAAGGTGGTCGGTGAGAAAACAGTGTAATGATCAATAATGGTAGAAATTGAGTAGCAATTTATTATTTAGGGGAACCCCTCAAGAATTTCTTTACATTGATTAGTTTATCATGCTCAAGTTTGAAATAGCATTTCCGATGGTTTGTCATATTTAAATTTTAATTAACATTTTTACAGGTATGTTATACTTCAGTTTGAAATGATTTTTTTAAAAAATTTTTTTATGCATCCTCACATTTCGATGGGAGGCTTCGCACGTCGGTCAGAATTCAGTTTAAAAGGATTCATCTTATATATATATATATATATTATAAACTGTCCATAGCTATGTTGATCTGTCACGTTTGAATTTTAAATATCCATTTTAGTGGGGGGGGGGTTAATTTTTTATTTTACTAGCAGTTCAGCCCGGCTTTGCTTTGGCCCTATGTACTGTTCATAACTTGCCCTACGTGTGAATACACTTTATGTAAGGTTTCAAATGTTTAGACCAAAGTTTGTCTGAGTAATTTCGTAGAGACTGCAGAGGTCAATTTTTTAAAACTTTGACCCCAATTTTGACCCCTTAACTTTCATTATTTTGGTCTTAAATCAAAATACAACTTTTTCGCCATGTCCAAGTTACCTACATCTAAAATTTCAAGTCTTTAGACCCAAAAATGGGAGAAGAATTTGGTAGAATCTGCAAAGATCAACTCTTGACCTTTTGGCAGCTAAATTTTCGCCCCCAAACTGAATACCTATTATGTATAAATTTCCAATGTTTAGATCCAAAATTGGCTGAATAGTTTGCTAGACACCGCAACGGTCAAATCTTTTAAACTTAGACCCCTTGGCAGCTCAAATCTTCAACCCACACCGATTAAAAAGCTTGCCCTATCTCTGAATACACTTTATGTAAAATTTCAAATGTTGCAACTAGAAATTGGTTGAGTAATTTTGTAAAGACCGCAGAGGTAAATTTTTTTAAACTTTGACCCCAATTTTGATCCCTTAACACTTACTTTTTTGGGCTCAAATCAAAATCAAAAGTTTGACCCACGTCCAAGTAACCTACATTTTAAAATTTCAAGTGTTTAGACCCAAAATTGGCGGAGTTTGGTAGAGTTTTAAAAAGTCAAATTGTTGAACTTTGACCCCTTGACAACCAAATTTCTGGCTGAAAACTGATTAAAATAATTTTCCCAAATCTCAATACCCCCTTATCTCGAGTCTCTAGACCGAAAATTGACAGTTATTTGGTAGGGAAATGTGTACACACACACACACACACACACACACACACACACACACACACATATTTTCACTTTTATAGATATACTAGCATGTGTGTCCGGTGTTGCCCGGGTGTTTGGAGGTGTTGAAAAAAAAAAAAGTGGTAGTAGGAAGGTAGGCTCAAACCCGTACTGCAGAGGGGGGGGGAAGAACGGGAAAAAGATGTGACGTCTTTGCTGTTATGACCACCGCCAAACCGGAAGTGACGTAGGTTTAAGTTAAGGCTAGACAATCGAAAAGAGGGGATGACTTTCGAAAATATTGGCAAAAAAAGCGACCCCTCCCTGTAGAAAAGTACCCAGGTGATGGTGAAGAAATTAATGTTTTTAGCCAATTTTTGTAATATTTGTCCTCTGAAAGACCGAGTTTCAAAACGATACTAATCTTGTGAAAATATGCCGCCCCTATCGAACTTTTTAGGCAGACATACATACATACTTTTATATATTGATAGCTCAAATTTTCGATCCAATCCGATTAAAATGCTTGTCCCATCTGTGAATACCCTTTATGTAAAATTACAAATGTTTAGACCAGAAATTGTCTGAGTAATTTGGTAGAGACCGCAGCAGTCAATTTTTTTTTAAACTTTGACCCCTATTATAACCCCTTAACATTTATTGTTTTGGGTTCAAATAAAGTTATTAAGTTAGATCCATGTTCAAGGAACCTATATCTAAAATTTCAAGTGCGTAGACCCAAAATTGTCGTCGGAGTTTGGTAGAGTTCTCAAAGGTCAAATCATTGAACTTCGACCCTTTTAACAGCCAAATTTCTGACCGAAAAGCGATTACAAAGATTTTCCCAAATCTCAGTAACGTGTATATTAAATTTAGTCTGTAGACTGAAAATTGACAGTTATTGTTTAGGGAAATATACACAGACAGACACTTTCACTTTTATAGATATACTAGCATTTCAGCGCGGCATTGCCCGGGTGTTTGGAGATATATGTTGAGCAAAAAAAAAAAAAAAATGGTAGTAGGAAGGTAGGCTCGAACTCGTACCGCAAAGGAGGAAAAGAATGTGAAAAAAACCTGACGTCTATGCTGTTACGACCAAACTGTTATGCCAAACCGGAAGTGACATTTTTTTAATATTAAGGCTAGACAATCGAAAGGACAGGATGACTTTAAAAAATATTGCTGAAAAAAGCGACCCCTACCCTTTAGAAAAGTACCCAGTTTAAGGTGAAGATATTAATGTTTTTGGCCAATTTTTCGATATTTGTTGTATGAAAGTTCGAACTTCAAAACGATACTGATCTTGGTAAAATCTGTTGAAAGTGTTGGGCAGACATGCAAACATACATACAATTGCACTTAAGGGAACAGCGAGGATACTAAAAAGAGCTCTCGGTTGGTTTCAATAAAAAAGCGGGGCAATGTTGGCAGCTGGTTTGGCTGCCCCATACCCGGCATTACAATCTTCAAAGGAAGAAAAATAAAAAAAAATAAAAAAAAACATACATACATACATTTATATATTGATGAAAAAGCTTGCTCTATCTCTGAATACCCTTTATGTAAAATTTCAAATGTTTAGACCAGAAATTGTCTGAGTAATTTGGTAGAGACCACAGAGGTCAAATTTTTTAAAACTTTGACCCCAATTATGACCCCTTAACATTTATTGTTTTGGGCTTAAATCAAGTTATTAAGTTAGATCCATATCCAAGGAACCTATATCTAAAATTGTCGGAGTTTGGTAGAGTTCTCAAAGGTCAAATTGTTGAACTTTGACCCCTTAACAGCCAAATTTCTGGCCGAAAACCGATCACATAGATTTTCCCAAATCTCAGTACCCTGTGTATCAAATTTCGAGTCTGTAGGCTTAAATTTGAGTTATTGCATAGGGAAATGTACACACGCAGATACAGACAGACTGACATTTTCACTTTTATAGATATATAGATAGATATAGATCTCAAACAAAGGAAATTGCCACTGAAAACTCATGGGAAGACTCAATTGATCTATTAGATTTTTTTTAATTCTATAGAAAATGCTTTTTAGTTCACAAAAGAGTTTGTAAACTAGTGATACCATGATCTAAATTTCTTTATTTTATATATATATATATATATATATATATATATATATATATATATATAATTTAAATAAGGGAGTAGTCACCAACAATGTGTATTTTTTAACATTATTTTATTATTCCGTGTCTTGGTTTTTCATTGAGAATTATGTTTGGATCATTGTAATATTTCAATGACTTAAAAACTTTATTACAATGATCCAAACATAATTCTCAATGAAAAACCAAGACACGGAATAATAAAATAATGTTAAAAAATACACATTGTTGGTGACTACTCCCTTATTTAAATATACATCTTTCTTTCGTTAGAATTTATTAACCCATTTTATATATATATATATATATATATATATATATATATATATATATATATATATACACACATACACTTCGACGTATGAGGGTCTAATAAAAAATAAATTCAGTTTCGGTGTTTTTGTCTTTCATGGGACTTGAGCCCTGCCAGTGACTTGCAGATGCGACCTCAAGCCATGCGCGAAAATGTATTCAATCAAGTGTCACTTGGTTTGGCAGCCAATTCTTTTCTCTTGATTCTCTGAGTTTTTTGTACTCTTCCTAATTCAAACACTTCTAAGGCATTGTGACATGTCAGTCTCTATAGTTTCCTGTCTGAAGCAGTTTGTTAAAAAATTGACAGATATTAGTTGTTGTCAGATTGTGTTTCCGCTTATCCTTGTACCTCAACAGTGGGTGGCCAACACGCCTTTTATCTGTCTGAAGCTGACTGTACAAAACTGCCTTAGGCATTCTATCACTCATTCTGACTACGTGTCCAGCCCAACGTAATTGACACTGTACAAGAAAAGTTTCAATTTCACTGATATCACATTTTTCAAAGAGATCAGCATTGGTCACCTCGTCCTTCAGAGTAAATCTACATATTGCGCAAAGGCAGTGTTTGTGAAATACATCCAACTGCATGATATGTGAGCTGTAAGGGGACCAAACCTCAGCACTCTGCAAGAGAGTTGTCTGAAAAACAGCCCTGTACACTTTTTCTTTTTAAATTTTTTATTGCATTTTCACCCCAAACGAGGCACAGTGCCACTTTGATGTAGGGGGTTACTATCTGGGACATAATTTGTAGGGGTACGATGTAGCTGAGCAGCAAGATGCCCGTTTACATTACACTTGAACTTCTGTATGTCAGTACGGTCGGGCAAACAGGAACCTGGAAGGGAATTTCAAAATCTAGCAATCCTAGGGAAGAAACTATTAGAGTAGAAGGCTTTCTTACATTTAGGGATTTCTACTGTGTAGGGGTGGGATTTTGTTGCTTGTTGGGTTTGTTGGGGGATATTTATGTCGAGGTGGTACTAGAGCTTGTAGTTCATCGGAGTATCTACCATTAAAAACAATTGTAAAACAATCGGGTTGGAATAGCAGTAATTCTCACTTCCTACACTGATGATTGTGTAAGCATGAAATATTAGTGTCTGTAGGAATAAAAATATTTGTTAATACTTATTTAAAATATATATATTATAGCCACGTAGAAAAGCATTTGATAGTAACGTTGTGCAAGACACTCACAATATTGTTGTTGTTGTTTTAGAAGTCTTCAACACAAATAATCAATTTTGTTTCAGCTTCAATCGTTTTCGATATTTAGCCGAACTCTGTTTCGTAATTAGTGCGAATGGCAAATCAATTCTGCATATTTGAGAAATTATATCTTCAGAATAGAATGACCCTTTAGTGTAATGAATTTACCAAGTGCAGAATCGTTTTAAGAATGGGTTCGGAATTCAGGTCAACCGTGTTGTGATTGTTGCCCTTCAAGGTTGGGCCCATTTCTCCTCTTTAAAGTAAACTGCTACATAGCATGTCCTTTGCCCAAGGTTACCAGATTATTTCCAAAAATGTGTGTGTGTTTTTCGACTCAACAATAGAACATTGACTTCAAAACGAAAAATAATTTTATAGATGATTCATAGAAGACTAGTAACGATGTAGAATTATGTAATGGCTTGAGTGTAATGACTTTGCCAGGTTCAGGTAGATGTGGCCAGCAAACTACAGAAGAATCCCTTCAGCTATACTCAATCAGAAGCTCTGTATTAGTGGGATTTCGATTGCCATGTGTGCTAGGCATCTCGGGTGGTTTGGTCTTGTACAAATTACCACCTTCTGCATCAACTCGATAACAAGCACGTGTGCTCCGGGTATGAGATTGCCTGGAAAACCTGGCTTGAGTACGCACGAAATGACTTCTTGTAATATGACTCAACCCTATGAATTGGACTGTATAGAGAGACGTTGCCTGGTGTTGCCCAGTCCAAGACACTCACAGGATAGGAATGCTGAGTTTCTTAACTGTATACCCAGTAATTACTGCCTTCCATAGTTGTTGTCATCTCACCACGTTTTGGCCAACTAATCCTCTGGCCTACTTTAGGTAGGATTGAAACTCCTATCTTAAATAAATACACAAATTACTCATCTTTAAGGATTCCAATAAAATAATAATATATAATAGCATTCGGTACAAACCCAACAATGGAAGACCAGATAAGAATGAAAACTTGGGATTTATAAAACCAAAATGTCCAACCTTGATCACCCTTTGGGGCTTGTGGTGCAGTGGATAGAGGCATTGAATCTCTGGTTCCATGTGAGCATTGTCTGGAGATAGCAGTTTCAATCCTACGCAAAGCAGGCCAACTCTCTGCTTATCTCTGCATTATTTCCAGTTGTCCTGGACTTTTCCTTGCCACTGGACTCAAGCAGTGCCAATTCAGAAGAGGTGTGGTTGGGAATTGTGAAACCCTCACAATTACATGAGCAACCACCCTTACAGGGGTATCCATTGTCTTTTGAGACTGAATAGAGGCAATACACAAAAAAAAATGTCTCAACACAATCGATAAAGAATATGCACTGCCAGAGTCAACAAATGTACATGGACAATGTATAAATATATCTTACATGTGTGCAAGCTGGTCTGGATATCTTGGTGTGTACATGATTACAGCCGTAGAAAAACGTCTGATGCACAGCATAGAATGATAAAAACCATGCAAAGATGGATAGATGGTTGGATGTAGTCCAATAGTTTTGGAGCCTAGCTAGAAAACAGTTGAATCCAGCTCATATATTCTGCATGTGGAGTAAAATTATCTAGTTTTTATTTCCGGAAATAGGAAGGGCATTATCTCGTTGCTAAATATTATTTAGGTGATATAAGTTGGTATGGTTCACACGAGATTATTACCAAAGGCATAAACAAGGAGGACGGGGGGGGGGG